>NC_079164.1:39845518-39970518 GCF_947568905.1 Ostrea edulis
GATATGTTGATTCTGTGTAATACAATGCACAGATATTTTCGGGAGAAAATACATACTAAAAAGAGTCTCTTGAAACATCTTTTCATGTAAATAAATGTTCATGTGCAAATAGCTGTACACTCATACACGTATTATCACCCAATTTGTTGTAAAACAAATGTTTAAAAGTGCTTTCTGTAACTGTTCGTTATCTTTGCATTTCATAAATATGAGCAGTTCATGGAGGTCAACTATCAAATTAGAATATGAGAACATGAAAAGAATGTTACTCTCGATACAAGGTGATGCAATATGAATTGTTAACTTGTTATGGTGATTGGAAGATGCTCAGTGTTTTAGAAGGATGTTACGAGCTGGGTACGGCTGTCGACTCGATTCTGATATCAAAGTATTACTTAATTATTGCATTAATAAATCTTTAACGCTTTTTTTAAATATCAAAATGTTTTGTCTTCGAAGATGTTGAATAACTAAAAATACTTTAATAAAGGTTTCTGTGACCGCCATATCTGGGTCGCTTATTTTACAAAATATCAACTCCTGACTCTGCCATTTCTAGAAACGCACTATTTAAAGACCCGAAATACCTAAAACTTTAAAGATGGGTAAAATAAGAACATTATTAAACTATGAGGAAGTACATGTACGTAGCGTACATCTGATGTGAAATTTTAATTGACAGGCCCGAAATCTTTCACACTAGTCTGAATTTCGCAGGTGTCATAGGGAAAAAACCACCAATGTCCTAGTAAAAATAAACAGGTGAAATCGAGAGAACGATGACATATATCTCTTGTTTTTAAGAACCTGTGGCTAGCAATTTGGCATGCAAGTAGTTAAAACATTAATCTATTCAATAGATCGGCAAATTACGCATATCGCACCTAGTTTCTGATTTTTTAAACATTTGAAGCGAGTGGGTATTCTTTTTACCTGGTTCAAAGTTAGACCTCTTTATTGATGGTATCACAGAGTACGGGCTTAGGCGCTTACCCCCTGTGATTCAAGGCAGTGTCTATTTACTTGTGTGTCCAGGGGTCCGTGTTTGCCAAACTATCTATTTTGTATTGCTTATATGAGTTATGGGATTGATCACTGTTCGTTATCTTCACCTTTCATGTATATCATAAAAGAATTATATAACTCAGAAATATAATTTAGTCAAAATTGATGTCATCTTTTCTCTCTTCAAATTATGTGCAATTGATGATGTTTTAATATTTCCTCATTATTGAATTCCCACATATTTTATACCGAAGATGTTTCCTCTTCGAGATAAATTGTATATATATTGTTTAACTCATATGGAGACGTCACCATCACCGAACTAAAATTTTGCCTTCAACAGGGAGGGATATTTATCATGCCAAACTGCAGTGACACGGGGCCTCGGTTTTGTGTTTCATCCGAAGGACCGCCCCATGAATTCGCCTCTTACGAGAAGCATTCTAACCTGGACCTCAAGAGGTTTATAAATAGCTTTACTGCCCAAAATCATTTCATATACATATACATGTAGTATAAAATTTAAAGAATTTAACTTCATTATTCATAATTCAGTTATCAACACCAAAAAAATTCAATATCTTTATTTCGTTAAATACAATGCATTTTAAATTTAACCGCGCATCAATACGTCATCTTAGTAATAGGTGAAGCGGAAGTCGTTGGTCATTAAGCAGCAATGTGATGGAATTGTAATTCCGGAATTTTCTTATTTGCTCGTTTTGCAGTTGTTAGTTTTTTATTTAGAATCACTGCTTTTCCCGCAAACACGCTGTGTGAAGTTTTTTAGTTTTTCGAGCTATCAAGAGCCAAAGAGTAAGTGTTTATCAAGTGCATAATGTTAATCACATTGTTCATAATGTATATTGATGCTTTCATGCAATTTTTGAGTGAGATTTTGTGCATTTATACTTATTACTCAATACACATGTTGATCATTGGCTCAGGCTAGGTATAAAACATGAACCAGTCCAATGTATTTTGTGTATCAAATCTTTGATTAATATTACTGTTACTTACCGCCTTGCATATTTGTGTGTGTGTACATTGATTTTTTGGTAGGTAAGTTTGTAGGGTTTAAAATTAAGAATCGCTTCTGTGAAGAACTTCTATTTTCGTTTATTTTCCAATTTTGGCATTGTATAAAATTCGGATTGGTCACTAGGATTGGAAATGGTTCGTAATTGTCATATAGTCAGTTATTTTCTATGTGAATTCTTACTTATGTACCTTTGTTGTTATCTTTCAGTATTTCACCCTCTCAGGAGGAGGCAGAATAAATTTGGAACATTAAAACCAGATCTTATTATTGCATAAGCAAACTGAGCAACTTTGTGGAATATATCTATTTGACAGTGATATACATAGGGGAAAGACATAATTCAATATAAATCCAAAAGCGAATGAAGTGGATTGGAAAGCGATTGGTATGTCTATTAATTTCGTTTTTGGAGGGTTTAATGCTGCTTTTGAACATCTTTTCAAAAGAGATTTTACATTACGAATCTAAATTTGAGAGGTTCTGTTTCAATTCACCGACTGGACAGTCTAGCCCTACACATAATACTGCGCATATTATTTTCCCCTTTGGGTTTTAGAGGTACATATATATAATCATCCCTGCCAAAACAGTTTTGTTCTATTTCATAGGACTGCCACGGTGGCTTATAGGTTAGAGCTGTAGTGATTTGGGGGGTGGGTGGGTGGATTTTTGGTATTTCTGGTCGGGCTCGGAGTTCTCTGAGCCTGCATGTGCAATTGTCTCGCTCTTACCCGCGAACTCTAAGGAGACCAGATGTGCTTTAGAGAGTGCAGCACTATAGTTCGCATATTCGTTGACCCTTTGTAAGTTGTTCTGTTTATTGGCTAATATATGTGTTTCTAAGTGTTTTCCGGTGTTTTTGTGTGTAAGAAATCGCTTCATTGGCGTCGCCGGTAAGATATTTTGCCCACCTGCGCCGCGGATCATAGCTGGGGCCGCGTGGTCGCCATTTTGAATTGCTAGAATTAGGCTAGTTTTGTTAACTGATCAATTTGTGCATTGTTTCGTATCGATAGGGAATCGACAGTGATTTTTATTATGCAATTGTATTTGATTAGTTTGTTATATGTTAATTGCTGTTATAAAATTTAGAAATTCATTTCAAAATTAAGGATTATCTCCCTCATGCATAGCTCTTATCCTTGGACGAATTTGGCTCCGCTTTTTGGCACGCTGTTTTTGGCTATATTTGGCTCTAAAACTTCATAGTTATTTCGGATTTCAAACATTTCGGTTGAGCATCACTGAAGAGACATTTGTCGAAATGCGCATTTGGTGCATCAAAATTGGTACCGTATAAGTTTTACATGTAGATTGTGATAGCTGTGTGGCAGCAGGCCTAGGTTCATTAGGTGCTATATTGTTTACATTGCATTGTTGTGTGTATTGCGTGCTAGTCAGGTAGGTGAGTAGATATGGAACGGAAACAGTGGTCGTTTGGTCGAGGTAGGGGAAGTCCCGGGTTGTTGAGTGGTATGGGTGCCCTGGGGGGAGTGGGCTAGGCCGGGTGGCACAGCAGGGGCCCAGGGGCAGCGTGCAGACAGCGTGGGGGGTTCAGCACCTGACAGGATGGATCAGCTGTTTGGCTTTATCACACCTTTTAGACCGCCAGTGTACAGTACCCCGGAGGTACGTGGGGGTATAGCTGCAATAATGTAGCCCTATCCAATTTTTTTTTAATTCTGACGTTTTCGGGATAGGGCTACAATTCCATAGGATCTCCGTAATGGTGCAAAATAATTTTATGAATAACCGATAATAAACTCTGTGTATTGGTCCCAAATGTTGTTTACACCAAAAGGAGTACCACCTTTGTGGTCGGGCATGTCTAATAAAGGTGTTTTTCATTAAATATAATGTACAATATGCAAAATTCTTCGTCTGCTTCGCTATGCTTGTTATCGTGAGATCTCGTAGGTGGATCTAATGAAAAACCTAAAGATTGACAATCAGCGCGAAAATGTAGTTACTCGAGCCACTTCGACAAAGAAAGGAAAATCATATTGTTGCAGAAAGAATTTACACTCTGCTGTTCGCTTTTTAACTTTATATTAACTTCAAACCTTTTCAATACCGACGAAATAGCTTTCGCCTCCATACTTGTCCATTGATGTAAACACTTCCTTATATGGCATATGCAAATGACTTGACAATCGGAAGTTTATACTTCAGTACATCAAACATATATGAATCGAGAAATTGGAATTTATCGAAATTGTTGAAAACGGTAGAATAGAGCCTCACAAATCTAAAGTTGCAGGTTGTAAATTTATATATTGACTAAGAAACATAGAATATCATTTTATTTACATAAAGAAAGTCAGGAAATGTTTAGAATGAGCGGAAATGTTGCACCATTACGGAGATCCTAAGGAGTTGTAGCCCTCTCCCCCCTCCCCCCAAAAGAATCAGAGAGGGCTACATTATTGCAGCTAGTGGGGGTAAGGTTACTACATTACTGGGAGAAGTTGATATGTCCTTGACCTAGGGGTTACTAGGTATCCCGCAAGGGTCGATAGCAGCAATGTTGGAGGTAGACAAAGGTCAGGGTATGCACCAGGGGACGAGGAGGTCCTGGCTAGGTTAGATGCCGTGGAGGCTAGGTTCGAATCTAAGCCGACACAGTTGCTGGATGGGTTGTTGGGTTCCTTAGGGAGTAGGTACTCCCAGGGACCAGTTCCCAGGGAGGACCACTGTAGTGGGGGATCCCCCGTTGGGAACTCAGCTGCACAGCCCATTCAAGCTGGTGACAGTGGGGGTATAGGTATCCCCAGTATGGCAAGCATACCAAGTGATATCCAGTTCATTTCGTCCTATGGGGGAACAGCATTGTCCCAGGGTGGTCATTCTGGGAAATCGGGAACAGGTATCCCAATGTACAGTGGAGGCGGTGGTGGTAACCCCAGAGAAATATCACACAGGGAGGGTGGCAGTTGGGGAAGTAGGGCCAGCCATACCTCAGATCTCACTGGTGGTGTAGGGCAGTTGCGCCAAAGTAGGGGAGCAGTCCCTTGGGGGGGGGGGAGCCCTTGTATACATGTAGCAATGATAGCCCATATACCTCAAGTGTGTATGGTGTTGCCCAGATTTATAGGAGATATGTAAACCCAGTAAGTAGGGAATCCCCCGTGACACAAGGCCACTCATCTAATTCCCAGGAACAATGTAGACAGGAGTATGCATTTTGGTCGCTCGCCAGTCAGATAGGGAATTAGACATAGCAGTTCAAGGTCGAGATATCCACTGGTTAGGCATATCAGTACAGAAGACTGTAGAGATGGTCCCAAGTTGTCTAGTCAGGGTGTGTTATTTGATCGATCTCCAGGGACCGGGGCTCAAAATAGGTCGGGGCTAGTGCTCTGTAAACCCTTATTAGGTAGCTGCAGTCCAGCAGGGTCAGCAGTCGACAGTGCATGCCATGAGGTCAGAATGCCAGTGAAACCGAGTAGTGGTGTGTCTGTGGTGGGCAGTAGTGTTTTGATGTCGACGGGTGTGGTTGTTCAAAGGGCCCGGAGTGAAGTAGGGGTCAGGGACACAGGGTCGGCGCAGACAGGGGTGCTGCAAGGCCCAGATGAGAAGTTATGTGGTTGGCCGGAGGACACTGAGACAGGTGTTAGTCACCAGGATGGTGGGCTTAAAAACAATAGGGAAAGTGTCGTTTGCCATAGTGATTTGACTTCTCGGGGTAGCTCTGGGTGTTCTCTGGGTTTTGATGTTGACATGGCGGTTGATGTGTTCTGCGATGTGGATGATGATCCTTCCACAGTGTCCGAGGGTTTGGATGGTGACGATGGTTTTGTCACTGATGTTGAGTTGGAGTGTCTGGTTGAGGCACAGTCTGATGCTCCGCCTGGTGTGATCGGTATCTCGTGCCTCTCAGCTCATGATCAGTTCGGTTTGAGTGGTCGGATTAGTAGTGCTGGACAGCGGGATATTGAGGTGACATGGGCTCTGGTCTTGCATTCAGTTGATGGCCAGTTCTCGGATGCAGAGGACGAGTCTTGGGGCGAGAATATAGTCAAGTGTCATGTTGGTGAGTCTGGATTGTTCCAGGTGGGGTTCGATGCATGCACGGAGGTTTGTGATGAGGGCTGTGTTGGTATTCCATGCAAGAGTGAAAGCATGCAGGCCTGAGTTGTAGTGGTAGAGACGGTTGTTGAGCGGCAGTCTAATCATTACAAATCCCCCAGTCATGATTGAAGCAGTGGCCTATCAGTTCCCAGGGGAGTGTGTCCCCAAGGCACCTGACAAATGTACCATTATGTGTTGGTCTGATGGTGGGTGTGTTGTGTCTGCGTCTCATGGAGATGTCCCCGCGGATGCGGGGATTGTGGCTCTGTCCGGTTCGACCTGGTGGGATTGTAGTGTTCCTTCTCTGACTGAGAGACTTCTTCCTGATAAATGTCTAAGCAATGAACGGAATAGGTTGCTTGTGGCTTCGCGAGTTTCCATTGGTCGTGGGGTGATGGTTATGCATCCCAGGTTCAACTGACAGTGAACCAGGGACAACCCAGGATTTTTTCATCGCAAGGGGTTACGAAAGAAAGTTGATGAGTTGTGTGAGTTGTGTGAACTCCTCCATGCACACAGTACCCCGAAATGCGGGGAAGGGTAGATTAGTCTGCAGTAACCCAGCCGTTTTCGGGCAGGGATATTTCCTTGTGGTGTTTCTGGATCTGATGACCTGGAAGGTGTGATGTGCCGCGTTCGATGTCCAAGATGGTACCTGTCCTTGACGTTTTCATGTGGAAAGTTCGTGACTCTGTGATGTGACTTTCCTGTTACTGGATTTTCTGTGATGCGTTGTGTGACCGTGACTTTCTGTGTTGTGAACTTATTGGACTGCTAAAGTGCTATGATTTTATAGAGTAAAGTTTATCATACTGTAAATCATAGGTTTAATTAATTCATTTATTTGTATGTATCTATTGTAAGCTACAGTGCTGCAGGTTTAACTTATCGGAATTGGTACATTCCTCCTCAAAAGGGTTGGGGGTGTAGTGATTTGGGGTGTGTGTGGATTTTTGGTATTTCTGGTCGGGCTCGGAGTTCTCTGAGCCTGCACGTGCAATTGTCTCGCTCTTACCCGCGAACTCTAAGGAGACCAGATGTGCTTTAGAGAGTGCAGCACTATAGTTCGCATATTCGTTGACCCTTTGTAAGTTGTTCTGTTTATTGGCTAATATATGTGTTTCTAAGTGTTTTTCCGGTGTTTTTGTGTATAGGAAATCACTTCATTGGCGTTCGCCCCGCATGTGGAAAGCCATGGTTCGAATCCCGGCTGCGACAGACCTAAGTCGTTAACACAGGTAGTGACAGTTCCATCGGCAAACGATCGGCATCTGGTGTGAATGTCCCGGGTCTTTGGAGATGACCTTCAAAACGAATGTCCCGTGTCGCAGTAGCTAAAGAACCCTCACTGCTCAAAGGCCGTAAGCGCCGAGCAAAGGCCTAAATTTGAAGCCTGTCACCGGTCTTGGTGACGTCTCTATATGAGTGGAAAATTCTCTAGAGACATTAAGCAAGATACAATCAATCTCGTAAATCCTATAAAGAATACAAAATCGAGATCACGGCAAATATGAAACCCTGGAAAAACTAGTGGCAGCATAAGGTATTTCAGCATACTCATTTTCACCAACATGAAAACTCATATGAGTTAACATTTAATTGCTTTTGGACCCCCCCCCCCCCCCCCCCTTGCGGAAGGGCAATCAATACTGCAAAATTAATTGATTGAATATTCTTTAACGATCCTCTCAAGAATATTTCACTTAGATGGAGACGTCACCACTGTCGGTGAAAGGCTGGAAAATTTAGGCCTATGCTCGGCGCTTATGGCCTTTGAGCAGGGAGGGGTCTTCATCGTGCCACACCTGCTGTGACACGGGATCTCGGTTTTTGTGGTCTCATCCGAAGGACCGCCCCATTTAGACGACAAGGAAGGGGTACTGAGGACCTATTCTAAACCGGATCCCTATGGGATTGAGATGGGAAAATATGTGCTATCAAATCATTGATTTATGTAAATCTAGATAGTTTATTGGTAAAAACAATCATGCAATTGTGTGGTGAATTTGAGTTCAAGTCCCAATCTGGGTAAAACTTTAATGATTTGATATATTTTGCATTCTTTGTAGGATTTATGAGAGTGATCATTGATTGTTATCTTCACCTCTCTCATTTTATTAAGTGAAAACATGTATCTACCTTGAGGCTTATTCATTCTACCTTCGAATTGCTCATCGTGGCTTGAACTGCCTCTTTTCTTTAAATTCCTGGTGTCACATTTTATGACCAAACAACTGTCCATAGTTTTAAAATTGCACCAAAGATTCAAATGTGTATAATTTAATCACTAACTTGTTTCCATGCAGGTAAAGTTAGTGGTGTTCACCACAAGTCTAAATTAAGATACCTGTATATATTTGCATTGAGATACCAGTTGTGAATTAGTATGGGTGTAGCACGCAAAGAGTGCAGATGTTGAGTTGGCGACAGGTTTTGTGAATTGACGAAACTTTAGTTACTTGTTTTATCACTTAAACCAATTCTGAGGTAAGTTTATTATTCTTCAACTTCGTTTTTAAATATCGTAATGCAATTCAAACAGCTTTGCCATGTTTTCTTGTCCTACAACTTCATAGTAAAAGTACTTTCAAGTTTGCATTTTGTACACGTAACATTGTTTCACACATCATGATGCATCAGCAATGAGTATATTATATTAAAGTAATGAGTAAATATGAATAAAGCTTTGTAATGGTTAAGTTGAGTGTCCATATACATGTATGCGTAACGTTTTGTATGTGTTGTACAGTGTATATACGTCGTAAAGCAAATTATGTGATATTTAGAAGTACTTGTAAAATGTAAAATCAAAATATCAAACTAACAGTGGAGTTATGAAATGTATATAGTGTACGTTAATGGTAAACTGGTGTGTAATGATACAGTATGAAGGGTGAAGATAACGAGCAGTAATCAATCTCATAACTCCCACAAGCAATACAAAATAGAGAGTTCGACAGACACGGACCCCTGGACACACCAGAGGTGGGATCAGGTGCCTATTCATGTATTCTTGAAATCACATTTATATTTTAGAATAATTTAATTCTTATTGTATCCTTGTCTCTGATTGGTCAAATTCCAATTGAGGAACACAGGTTATTTTTGTATAACCTGGTTTGGTATGGGGACACACCCCCTTGACAACCAGATGTCGGAACTATTTTTTTCTCTCTCTCTAAACTTCTATGGAATAGAAAGTCAACGTGCACAATAAGATACTTCGGTTTGATACACATGTTGTTTTCTCGTTGTCAATATTAGCATCTAGGCCTACTTGTACGCAAATCACTTTTGTTAAACATCTTTCTCTGTATGTATGGTCGAATAATACTATTGATAGATTAAAACAAATATATTATATTCGAATTAATGATTTTCCAAGTAAGCATTACCCTGTTCATTTTGAAATACATTTCTCACTGGGGAAAAGAAGGGGGTGCGTTGTTTCATTCCTTGATCCGTCTTTCAACAATTCATACGTCACATTTTATCACATGACGTCAGACACATTGATATGTGGATGCTATTTGTTACTTGCTTACATATTTTCTTGTGTCGGATTTACTATTAGCGATAACATTGCATACAAGGGTAAGTTTTCATTTAGTAGAAGTTTTCACGGAGTTGAAAGCCGTAAATTATTGCATTTTCTGATATTTGAAGATTTATTTTGGGTAGGCCTAAACAATGCAATTTCCGGTATTTTCTCAATCTGTCGGAGATGAGCGACTTCAAAGTCGATCTCTATCTCTAAAGGGCAGCGAAATACTCATTACATGGATAGTCTACACATATTTTCTATCATGATAAACTTGACTTTCGATACAATATTTTGATAAATGGCTAGGCTCCGTAGAACTAAGATTAAAGATGGCGACCTTTGGCTTCGCAGCTAGATCTAGACGCTTCGTGTCGCTGTTGCTAAGTAAATCATTGCGCAGCTTGGTTGACTTGTATTTTTCCGAGTGTATGTACATTTAGATAAACGAAGGTTAGTATCTTTGTCTCTTGCATTAAATTATAAGGAATGACTTTAATTCTGGGGCAAGTTATACGAGTATAACCTGGTTTGGGTCAGTTTACGCTTTTTTAGCTCTTCTGAGCCAAAGGCTCAAAGAGCTAATGCTATGGCCGTTTGTGCGGTGTGCGTAAACTTTGTAGAAAAAGGGCTATAACTCAAGAACCCCTTGGCCAATTCTTTTCAAATTTGTTACAGGGTATCATTGGCCCAAGGGCTTTCATACATACTAAATAGAGGGATGTGACCCTTTAACAAGGGGAGATAATCAGGAAAATACAAACAAAAGTAGTGGTTGCTAAAAAATCTTCTTCTCAAGAACCACAGGGCAGATTATCACCAAACTTACACATAAGGATGAGGATATGTTGTAGATTAAAAATTGTTCAAGGCATTACCCTGGGGCAAAGGGCGTGGTCTCAAGGTCACTTCAAAGTTGACCTAAATTTAAAAAATTTTTAAATTCCTTAAATCTTAGATATTTTAGTCATTATAAGGACTAGGATCATCAAATTTTGACAGTTGATGCATCTTAGGACCTTGTGTCAAGTTGTCTCAAAAGTAGGTCACGGTGACCTACTTTTTGAATTTTTGCAGGTATTTATTTTAAAATTAATTTTGATGCATATCTTGGACACTTTGAAGCCTATGATCATCAAAACTTGTCAGTTGGTGGATCATGGGACCTTGAAATGTGTCAACTTAAAAATAGGTCACCGTGACCTACTTTCTGAATTTTATGGCTTAGCATTTATAGATATATTTTAAGTTGTTATTTTAAATACCGAGAGGTTTAGAATCATCAAATCTTGTAAGTTGATACATCTTGAGGCCTTGAAACATATTTATAAAAAAGTAGGTCACAGTGACCTACTTTTTGAATTTTGCAGTTATTCAAATTTCACATTTTCAATTTTAGATGCATATTTTGGGAACTGTAAAACCTAGGATCATCAAACTTTGTCAATTAATGCGTCTTCAGTCTTCGGTTTGTGTCGAACAAAAAGTAGGTCACCGTGACCTACTTTTGGTATTTGAAAGCTAAATTACTATATTTCAGACACTATTTGACCTACAATCATCAAACTTTGTCAGTTGATGCATCTTGAGTCTTCGGAGTGTATCGACCAAAAAGTAGGTCATTGTGACCTACTTTTGGCATTTGACAGTTATATTTATATATTTCAGTCACTAATTGACCTACAATCATCAAACTTTGACAGTTGATGCATCTTGAGTCAATGGAGTGTGTCGACCAAAAAGTAGGTCACCTTGACCTACTTTTGGAATTTGACGGCTATATTTATATATTTCAAATACTATTTGACCTACAGTCATCAAACTTTGTCAGTTGATGGGTCTTGCATGTTCGAAGGGTTTCGACCAAAAAGTAGGTCAACTTGACCTACTTTTGGAATTGGACACCTACATTTATATATTTCAGATACTATTTGACCTACAGTCATCAAACTTTGTCAGTTGATGCGTCTTGCATGTTCAAAGGGTGTTGACCAAAAAGTAGGTCACATTGACCTACTTTTGGAATTGGACGGCTATATTTATATAATTCAGATACTATTTGACCTACAGTCATCAAACTTTGTCAGTTGTTGGGTCTTGCATGTTTGAAGGGTGTTGACGAAAAAGTAGGTCACCTTGACCTACTTTTGGAATTTGACGGCTATATTTATATATTTCAGATACTATTTGACCTACAGTCATCAAACTTTGTCAGTTGATGGGTCTTGCATGTTCGGAGTTCACTGACCAAAAAGTAGGTCACCATGACCTACGATTGGAATTTGACAGCTATATTTCAATATTCAGATACTAATTGGCTTAAAATCATCAAACTTTGTCAGTTGATATTTCTTGGGTTCTCAAAATGTGTAAACCAAAAAGTAGGTCACATTGACCTACTTTTTTTGGATTCTTAGGATTTAACTAAAGATTTAGAATACTAAGAGGGTAAGAATAGAAATGGTGGGGTTGTACAATTTATCAGAAGAGCGATTCTAGGCCCTTGGGCCTCTTGTTATAATCCGCTTCGCGGATTATATAGCGTAAACTGACCCAAACCAGGTTATACTCGTATAACTTGCCCCAGAATTAAAGTCATTCCTTAATTCAACGCAGAAGTACACCCAAGGACGGCATTCCGATACAGGAAACACATCGCCATACGTTACGATAAACTTCTGCCGCCAAATTTTGGGGAAACATGAACTACACAACTGGTTCACATGGACCTCGGAATGTGGAAACAGAAACGAACGTTGGCTCTATTCATTTCAGTGTATTGTAATACACAGATGTAATATATGTGTGTGTGTGACCGGTCGACAGGAGATGCTTACTCTTCCTAGACACCTGTTCCCATTTCTGGTATATCCAGGGGTCCGTGTTTGTCCAACTCTCTATTTTGTATTGCATAGAGGAGTTATGAGATTGATCACTGTTCGTTATTTTCACCATTTATGTAAAAGTGATCAAACAACAATAAAACAGAGGAGTGTGAAGTTTGTCATTTTTCCTTCTTGCATTTTGTCGAGAGCTTGGTCAATCTCTGACAGAATTTAGTTGCACTTACAGCCCTGAATCTTTTCTCTTTTGTTTGGTTCTTGCAGTGGTATTTTTATGATTTAACGCGATTTAAAACCAGTTACACCCCAAATCGTCGCCCAGCATCCCAAGATTTCACTATCATTAGGGGCGGCGATTTGGGATGTACTACATATTGTATAGTACACCCCAAATCGTCGCCCGCCAATATTTTATTGACGTTTTTAGGATAGATTACACGGAAGTTATTTTATTGTACCACATCTTATATGGGGGTACATAGGTTTCATTTGGTCTGTTTCTCTGTCTGTCCGCACTCATATCTCTATTTTTATCGACCGGGCTGAAATTTTGTATGTAGATTACAAGTGACCCTCTGCCCCCCCCCCCCCCCCCCCCCAATGAAAATTATGGAATGAGAGCTTAAAGGGCCGCGAGTTGTGCACAATTTCCAGCAACTCTGCAATATCTCTGGTGTTTGTGAACCGATGTGTGGGTTACATGTGTTCCTGGCATGTGCTTCCCGTAACATAGAATATACCTTGATTGCGAGCTGTAATCATAGCGAACTATTTCCGACTGTCTTTCTGGTGTTTTTTTTTTTTTTTTTTTTATAATTTATTTATTTTTTTGGTTACATACAATACATCAAACACTTACACAAACATACCGATTTTTTTGAATTCGTATGTAGGTTATATGGGCCTAAACACATAGGTTTTATTTATTTGTGTGATTGCTTGTTTGTTCATTTACGTATTGAGAGAGAGAGAGAGAGAGAGAGAGAGAGAGAGCAATGAGTCAAATAAAAAATATTGAAAATAAAGGGGAGGGTGGGTGTTTCTCGACGTTTTTACGAGTGTCCAAACGGCGGGAGAGTGTCCAAGCGGCGTATAACAGACGTAATCTAATATAATCTGATGTCACTAACAAATCTGCGGTGCACAAGACCTAACAAGCCCATGATCAGCAGAATGACTCTACAACAAAAGGCAAAATGATTTATTGTCAGATACATCTCTCTCTCTCTCTCTCTCTCTCTCTCTCTCTCTCTCTCTCTTGGAGGACTGAACGGGAAAAAAAACATATAAAAAGCAATGGAACCACCACCACCAATAACAATAACAATAAATACAACTCTTTCAGAAGTAACAAAACCATTCCCACCAAAACAACAATAACAAATACTGTGAATATAATGAGTCTTTTTAAAAATCATACAACAGAACAAGTAAAAGACGAAGTAGAAGATTAAAATGTCTTGCTTATAGGGTCCAGAGAACCTTTTGCAGTCATAGATGGACCACAGAAGAAGAAAGAGGAGGAGATAAGAAGGGGTTACCAAACTGGGACAGTTTTTATGTTAATGATGCTTCCAAATAGTTTCAGCAAGGGAGGCGACAATCTGGGGTGTGAGGTTATGCCCAAATCGTCGCCGGCAACGATTTGGGACGGGCAACGATTTGGGGTGTAACAAAACCCTGTCCAAGTCTTCAATGTTGACACATCAAATTCCCCTTCAAATATTTGATTCAGGGTGTCCCTATCTATATCCTAACACTCAACATCTTTACTAATACCCAACAAATTAAAAGTCCGTATAGTTCTTTCTTATCCGTCTCAAGTATTCAAAAGTATTATCAATGTGTGTTTTATCTTAGAGAGATGGAAATATCACGAAAATCATTTTTACAGGAAATTTGTGTACTTTTTATCCTTGTTTTATTATGGTCTCTTATGGAAGTAATACTAAAATGTAGTTCCGTAACATTGTTTTAAGGGCATGTCTCCATAGCAAGTTAGTTTATACAATATATTTTTTCAGCGTGTTCAGACAATCAAATTGCGTGTTAGAATTGAAATTAAATATAATTGAATTATTCAAAACAAGTGGGAACAGGTATCTCAATTTTCAAACCTCATTCTATCAAAGGTGCAAGCACATCTAAAGCAAACAAATATGGATTGTCAATACATCCAATCATATAAAAAGGCAACTGGAAAGCATGCAAAACCTCTCAGAATTTTTATAATGGACCAATGAATGAAGAAAAGGACGCTTATCAAAACTGTCATTGGTATATATATATATTAAAAACTTTAAACAATACATCATCATACCTTACTTCAGTTTACGAAATAAATTGAAAATGTTATAAGTGCGCTTTCGCGCAGGCAGTGCAATTATAATTTTATGTGTAAACTGAAGTAAGGTATTTTCCACCCAACCCAACTACATGTACTTATATGTCTCCAATACATAAAACCAAACTAAGAATAAATACTAATTAAAAATAATAAATAAAAATATAGATATGATAAATATCATAATATGTCTACTTTGCAGACAGAAAATATGCAAATGTATATATTATATATGTAGTATTAACAAGTGGTTTGTTAAATACATGTACATGATAACAATCGTTTCTCAGAGAATCAAAGGAGAAGTAGAGCAATATATAGATATATAATCGTAACTGAGCAGGAAGGCAGATGTTGGTTTTATTAATTTATTCAGTAGAAAATAAAGGCATTGACCTACAATAACAGATAAATAATATTACAAATCAAGAAAGAAAAAGATAATTGAAATATGACAATTGTAAATTGTACCCACGGTAAACGTTTTAGAAGCATACTATATTTTATAAAAATATGTACATAACAGTGCGACATTTAACTCTGGACACGACAAAAGTCCGGAGTTTCGCCAACCCTTTTATTAAGGATACAAATAAACCCTTTACAAAAAAAGATGGGATTTTATGTCCACAAGACATGCACCAACATTTACACTTGTAACTATTGTAGTTTTTAAGATATTTCACCTGAAATCAAAAAATCCCATGGGATTTTGGAGGGATTTTTAATCCCACTTGGGGGATTTTCACTCCCACCAAAAATCCTATGGGAGAAAAAATATAATTTCTCCCATAGGATTTTAACTCCCATATCTAAATTTAAAATGGGATACAATGTCCCATAGGAGGAAATGTCCCATAATGAACATGAAATGGCAGTGAATATCCTATTTGAGCATGAATGGGAATAAATATCCCAAATAAAACACAGGATGGGGACTTTTATCCCATGAATATATTAATAAAGCAGAAAATTGTATCTTAAAGAGTGTTGTTTGTCATGATTCTTAAGAATGTACTTGCAAGCTAAGGAATGACATTAACTTTATATCTAGTAATTACACTCCTAAATTATGTAGACCTATACATGTGTTAATGGATAAATGTCTAAACAACATGAGAAATTAAATTATATTAGAGCTCTGCATTACTAAACTCTTTCCCATGCAATTTTAATTGTATCCATATAACCCTATCACAAAAATATTAGAATAAAATTGAACGGTATTAAATTATGCAGTTAGAACACTAACTTATTTACATGCAGCTGTTCACATTCACTATTTACAACCCTTTACAGGTCGTCAGGTGTGAATATTCACAGGAACCGGTATTTTTGTCTGTAATAATAATAGTAGGCCCTATGGTACCATCCCCAATGAAAAAAATAACCCAAAAGGAATGGCACCATTTCTTACTCAAAACTTCGCTTCAAAATAATTCGAAAATTCTGCTTTTATCGTCCCCACCCCAACTGTCATTCTGATTCAGTAATCCCAATGCTTTTATTAGGGGTGTGTGGTATATACCCCTACTCTTATCATTATGGGGTTCCTCTGATATGTTGTGGAATTTTGGAATAGCCTAGCTTACAGTTACAATTTGTTTACAATATATTAAAATTAGTGTTAATTAAGTGCTTACGGTGAAATCTGCTACTGCTAGATGATGCTAAGTTGTTTCGTGAACCGAATCAGACATCTCCAACAAGATTCTCGAAGATTTAACAACACAAGAATCATTTTACAAAATGCATGCTTCGGTCCATCATTCTCCCTCTGACAATCACATTCATTCTGAAGTCAAAGTACTTTCTCCTATACCTTAAGCGTCAAAAAGACTTTGACAGGTAAATACGAATAAACGGTTAACAGACATCTCGACCCTAAGAAAGTTCAGTCCTGGATGTTCTAGTCCAAAAAGAAGTATGACCCAATCTTATGCATTAATTTATTAAATTTCCGGTTGAGCAACACCCAAATCCTCTAGAGACATTGTTTACAGTTATATGACATTACCTAAATGTGTGACACAATATTAATCCACCCCTGCTCAAAGGGGCATAAGCACCGAGCATAGACCTAAATGTTGCAGCCCTTCACTGGCAATGGTGACGTCTCCATACAAGTGAAAAATTCTCAAGCAGGACGTTTACGTTTTTGTTTTGTTTTTTTAAATTTTGTTTTCATTTTTTTAAATGTTAAACATGAAAAGTATAACTGAATCTGTGTTCACAGCCAAAATTTTAACCTTCTGGATGCAGGAATAAAAGCAATATTTTAGCCTTCATTCTGTGTCATGTAAACAAAGACTGGAGTCTTTTTATGTTTACATTTAAGGTGGCTCACTACACCGGAAAATAGTTTCTCAAATCAGTACAAATTGATTTAATATTTTAAAAAAGATCTGATGATATACAATAAGTGTGTATGCCAAAAACAGCAAAAAATGCAAATTTGGATAAAAACATGATTTTCAAAAATATTATTTCAACACATGAACAAAAGACTGGTGGATTTGAGCTCAAGATCTGTAGTTCACCAGCCCAATGCTCTCTCTCTCTCTCTCTCTCTCTCTCTCTCTCTCTCTCTCTTGCCCAATGCTTTATTAATTAACCACTTAGCTATGGTGTTATACACGAATAAATCGATCGATACAAATACTTTCCCAAAACATTTAAATCGCCATCTTGTAACATAGTGTCATAAAGCTTTAGTGTAATGAGTACCTTAACAAACCAGTGAAATGTTTAATTTTGTAATTGAATTTTCAAAGCATCTTTACTTTGCACATGCAATTTTACAGAGATTATTCAATAAAGGGTAAAAAAAAACCACTTAAAATAATTGTTTTTGATCCACTGTAGATTTTAGGAAAATATTAGATTCCTGGGTCAGAGAAATCTAGACATCATTAAATGATAATGAAGTATTGTAAAAAAAAAAAAAAAATAAAATAAAAAAAAATTCAAGACTCTCCAATATGTTTGCAACTAGGAGAAATGGTCACAAGCTATTTTACACCCCCATCCCTCTTGGATCAAACCACTATAACTTTTAGGATAACAATAAATCCTCTCCCAACAATGTGTACATCTGCAAATGGCAATGAAGCATTGTACAAAGTTTCAAGTTTATCAGATAATCCATACAGGAGGAGAAGCATTTTAATGCTCAATTTAAGACTTTGTGACAGACAGACTTACAGATATGGACAGAAAGTACAAAAACCATATAATTATATGAAATGATTTTGCATGTAAAAAGTACTTGAAGTGCACAATTATGATTTAAATGTAATTATCATTTTTATTAGGAATTTAGATGTCTCCTCTTTTTGCAAACAATTACACATCTATATATGAAGATGACATATATAGTGAGCATATAAAACACTCCTACCAAAAATGCAAACAAATATGTGCAATGCGAGTTTGAAAAATATGTATGTCTTAAAAAGTGATTGACTAGATATCAGAAAGCAAGCAAGCTCACTCCATGTTACTGTGCTACAACTAACTGAAATTCACTACATTATCCAAAATCCACCCAAAAAGAATCAAAACCTACCAACACTAAATACCAATATATATCCATGTGAGGTCAAGGTTTCAGGAGTGAAACAATGTTTTTAAACTTTAAATCATTATGTTTTACTTTTGTAGGATATTCATAATGTTGAAATTGATTTAAAGCAATCAATTTTCAATTGGAGATACAAGGTACATGTATGCACATAAATGTACCACCCTGAATCTCATATCATACCTTATTATAGCTGGCAAAATTATGAAATGAAATTTAATGTCACCACAGAATTTATAATTTCCATTTCTTTCTCTCAATTCACATGGAGACCTCCTTTTTTAGAGTCTTATTTTCTTTTACTTGAATGTTCTAAATTGAAATCTAAGGAATAATAATCTTGGAAGAAAAATCTACATGAAAATATTTTCTACTTTGAGAAACAAAATGACAAACATAACTGTTTTAAATGTAAGTCAGAAATAGAAAAATAATTCAATTTAATGCACTTACATATGTAATTGAAAGAAAATTCCTTTGAGTACATGATTTTAGAATGAAAATAAGATTGATTAATATTCAAAAAAGTATTTCAATTTCTTCAAAACTTCGATCTTCAGATGATTTTCCATCCATTGACACCCCAAACTTATGATCACACACATTTAGCAGGAACATATGTTCTTCAAATCTCCTTCACATAACACTTGACTACTTTTGAAATGCAATTTAAGTCTTTTTAGAAATTAACAAAGATGAGTGTACAGATTCATACCCTAGCTGTTGATGATTGCTAAAACTGATCACTACTCAAAACTCTGAAACAAATCTTTATGGATTTTTTTTGTATTTCACACACACACGCACACATACACGTACATGCATACACACATCAAAAATATCAACAAGACACTGACCCTACCAGCCACCTGAGTTATTTAGTTAAAAGTATTACTAACCTCAATATGAATGAAATCTATATAATACAGTAACTTTTCTTGCTCTAGGCATGCATTTATATGCTAAATTCTAATATTCAGTAGAAGTATAATATAAGGTGTAATTCATTCCCCCAAAAGCGTCTATACTGATGAAACATTTCACAATTATAAACTTGATATACACTTTTAACACTATTTGGATCTGACCTTGAATCAGAACCCTGGAGTTGCAAGCGTCACAATTTTTGTACATCTCTTTCTGTTTTTCTTGACAATGCATCCATCATTTATAATATTCTAGTGTCAACAAAATTAAAGAAGGATTCTTTTAAATCATAAAGACATGTGATTACTATGACCATTTTGGTTCCATCTATTTGAAAGCTAGTATCAAAACCTTTAGATTCTAACATGTATATATAAACTGTGTTTTTAATTATCAAATACCAAAAAAAAACAACCAAAAAACCAACCAACTTTTAGCTATTGATCTTAATCATAGTGTTTTATTTTGATAATTTAATTTACAGATACATGTATAAGTTGTCATAATGTCATTTAATTCTATTTTATTGTTGCATTCCTCTTCTTGCCTTTGTAAAGCACAATCTGATTAAAATAAGATCTTTGATCCGCTCCGTTATTGTTATAAATAAGATCTTTGATCCGCTCCATAACAATAACGGAGCGGATCAAAGATCTTATTGTAACGACATAACAATAACGGAGCGGATCAAAGATCTTATTTTAATCAGATTGTGTAAAGCACCTTAGAGTAATAAACTGTTTTATATAAGGCTGCATGTATATAAATTTTATTATTATTATCACTGATCGAGGTCATGAAATTTACAATTACCTGTTCCTTCTTTACCTAAAAGCATCAATAGCATTAAGGAAGATGTTATCTAAATTTAAATGTTTTACACATAAACACTATATATCAAGTTTGGTTCCTCCTGGAGTCAGAATTTCTACCCTAGGAATCATGATATTTACAAGCTTGATGTTTTGTTTACTGTCACAACAGAAGCTGACCACTAGCAATAGGTCACATGAGAGAACCAATTGACCTAAAAATCTATTAACTAACATGATTGAAATGTTTTAATCTTTATATCCATGATAAGATATTCTTTATATATTTTATATTGAATTCAATTTGGTACTTTGACCTCTTTATTTTCAAAATAATTGGAATTATGTCTATATACACACATGTGAGAGTTGGCCTCCAGGTGTCCAATGAAGAAATTATGAATAATGGAATGACAAATTAATGATTGTCTAATGCTTACAGGGATGGATCCAGGAATTTTTGAGAGAGGGGAATTTTAGCATTAATTTTGGTTATCAAGGGAGGGGGGTCCACCCTCAAAATGTGTTATTTTTACTTTATTTTAGCAAAATTTCCTCAACCAGCACCCCCTCTGGATCCACCACTGGGTTATAATTTACTCCGTCATTCTTGATTACAAACCTAAGGACACTAAATTGTAATTTCACATTTTTTTTTTATTTGACAATATTTCATTATCACACAACAGCAAAATTATGAAAGCATATACATGTACGTACAATAATAGCAAATTGATTGTTCTGACATATCATTTGATATACATATATATTCATAAGAAAATTTGAACTATCATGCATATTATGGATTATCAGTCATCAAGTTTTTTGTTGTGTTTTTTTTTTTTTTTTTTTTTTTTTGTTCAAAGTAATTTCACATTTTGAATCTTGCTTATTAATTGATATGTTGATATGGAATCAAATGACATGCATGCACGCAGAAGCTATGTGAAAAATGTCAGATGTTGTGTAGCAATTTGTAAACCCAATGAAAATTGATTACAAAGCCTATTAGTATTCTATATCAGTAAAAGAAAATCCTATTTTAATTCATATTTTGCAATAGATATGATAAAAGGAATAAGCATTTCATAATAATTATCAAAATCTATAGTTTAAAATTGAAAAACAATCTCATAAAAAATATAACATATATTTTACACATGCATTTTTGTAAACTTTACAAAAGGAACAGATTTCCCCCCTGAATTTATATAAAAATCAGTATTATGTCCTGTGACATTTTGTTATTATGCTTTAATAAACTTCTAATATTGACTTTGTCCTTGCATGGTCATTTTGTCCATTTTTTTTATATCTGTACCCAGGTTTTGTCTTGTGATTTTTACCCCAACTAATCCCTTTGTGTATAATACACATTGGATGTTCTTTACAGCTCAGCAAGCCCCTGGCTTTGTTTCTCATTGTTCCTTATCTACAATTACTGGGTGAATGACTTTGTGAAGTTGTAATTTGCCATCTAATACTTTTATAAGCATTTCATGTCATGATCAACATATCATGCTATTTCAGTCAATATTATAAATAATTCATTTGATACATAATATGTAATATTGTAGGCTTATATGGTGATATTTGGAAAATAATGGCAAAGCAATTCTCAGCATGAACATTGAAAATTATGTTGCAATATACATCACCCAATACAAAGGCAAAGGATACATTTTAATTTTTACGTTTAAATTCATATGAAATATTGTGAAATTCATAATCGTGTGAATGCATAGCTGCAGAACTGTAGATCTTTGAGAAAATATTAATTGGTACAGATCTGTCCCAATATTTTCTCAGAGAGCTACAATTTTGCAGCTAGTGAATGTGGTGAACTTATACTACCATTAAGATATGTAATCTCTTTCTAATATTTGTTTAATTTGTACCTTTTTCATATTGTACAACAAAGTATAATTTAATGCACATTAATCCTCAGATTATAATAATGTTTTTAAATTATTTTTTTTTTAGGCTTAATTTTTTTTTATTTATTTGTACAAATAGAAATTAAGTGCATCATAATATATACTTTTAAAGGTAAGATGTACAATTGATACATAATCACTCATACCAACCATTCATACTCCACTCAAACATTTCAAAACTATGGATTATAAATTTTGATTAGTGCAAAATTTGTTAATTTCTATAAGGTCATCTCAAATCTGTTAAAATCATATTAGTGACTTTTTGGGGGAAAACACCTGAAACACTTTTAAAGCCAATTTAAATGGTCCAGGTCAAGCATATTTTGCTTTTAGGCCAAATCTTTGTAAGATCATTTGTGCACTTTGACAATTATTTCTAAATATTCGGGCTAGTATAATGAAGAAGTATGGATGTTTCAATTTTCATTAACATTTAATACCAAAACCATATCTCCTTTGCTTGACCAAAAAAGCCCCCCCTCCACACACACACAAAGTGAGGTCTAGATCCGCCACTGTTTAATCTGTGATTTTGGGGCGAAGTTGGATCAAATTTCATTTTATAAACAGGTCCAGTGGTACGATGGATTTTCATTTTCAAGACAAATTAATAGAAATATAAATTGTTAGCCAGTAAAAAGAAGTAATGATTTAAATCAGATACTTGGAACAGTGTTGATGTTAACCTATATACTAGTTAGTATATAGGTCCCTGATGTTAACTTATGAAATTCTTATATTGTATACAAGACATTATCCAACTAACAGATAGACTTTTGCAATTATATCTTATGCATTATGAACTGTAGCTAAACAATATCACTATTAAAATCTTATGTCCATTTCCATGTAGTTGGGAATCAATTAAGCTTTCCTGGTTCCGATTTTGATTTAATTTTTATTTTGTGAACATAAATCAATATTTGTCTAATCACAGGAACCGGTAATTTTGTCTGTAATGATAATAATGAGAGTCTATACGATACCCCCCCCCCCCCCCCCACCCCCGTGTTTTTATTAGGAGGTGGTATTGAATACACCTGTAAATATCATTACAGACAAAATGGTATTATATTTACAAGTGCACTTTACGTACTGTTCTCCACGAGCAAGGGCACAGGCACCGGAAGTATGGATACATGTATTTAGAGATTGGCCTTCTACTGGTATATAATAAAATGAATTTTATTATACCGGTAGAAGGCCAATCTCTAAAGCTTACAAAAAAAGCGTGAAACGATTACATGAATCGAAAGAGGGATGAAATAGACTACGAATTCATACATTTCAGAGAAATTATTACCACAAAAAAAAATATGAAAAAAGGTGTGTGGGGGGGGGGGGGGGTGGTAGTAATATCCATATTTAAGGTGCCTGTGGGCAAGGGCGCATCCAGGAATTGTTTAAAGGATGAGCGGATTGCGATCCAAGTTTGTGCCTATTCCGCCCCGGCCCCAAAGATGGGTGAATATCGCAAACTGGTAAAATGACCAGTTTTGTTTAAAACTATGGAAGTAAAGTGGAGTGACTACAACCCTCTCGATCCGCCACTGATGAACAAGAACTACATTACGGGGATTAGGAAGCACAGGGTTCATTTAGAATAATTGTAATCTTTAAGGAAATCTTCGTGGAGCACATTATCGCAAATAGTTGCTGAAATTGAACCTTACCATAATTCCGCCGGCGAGGATTGCAGCTATTTTCACTTTCACATCGCAGGAGGTGCGTTTGATGAGCTATCAACTTATACAGGCAGTATCTCCTCATATCTACATGTACAGGGGCGGATCCAGGAATTGTGGTTACGGGGCGCCACTTTATGAGGCAGTGGGTCCATGGCGAAGCCCTGGTTGGGGCCCAAGGGGCGAAGCCCCCGGAAACTCCTGGGTTTTACAAATTTTATGGGGCTTGAAATATTTCTCCTATTTAGTCATTTGTACTAGATCTACATGTATTTTCTATCATTTTAATAAGGTGAAATTGATAAAATGACCCAAATTTTAAGTTTTTTGGGGGGAAAATATTAAGTTCTCCCAATAAAGTAATTAAAAAAATTAAAAGATTTTGTCATTTATTTCTCCGCCTGCGCCCCCTCTAAATCCGCCACTGATGTATATTGCAATAATCTACCAGAATATACTGACACCTTATAGGTGATACTTCATTAGTACAAATGGACACCACCACCACCACCACCACCACCACCATCCCTCCAAAGGGAGGGGGTGAGACTAACAACGAAAGGGGAAAAACACATTCATAGGCGTAGCTTGGGTTCGAATATTACCGAGGCAGGGGGTCTGCCTCGGCTATCGACATTTTAACAACGTAAAAGGTGGGTGGTTTTTTTTTTACCGAGGCAGCTGCCTCGGTTGCCTCAATGGAAGCTACGCCACTGACATTCCGCAAATTATAATATACATGTAAGAGGCTGTCTTTGCATTTAGTCCGAGTTTTTTCAGTTATCTTTTTAAAAGTGTAGATTATCAGTATAGCAATGTGCATACTAAAACAGAACAGTTTCTGCAAACCGAAATTTGCGCAAACTTGATCAGCTTTCAGCAAATTTTCGTTGCGGAAACTACTTGAAAACAACGTAGGTATATCAAGTTTCAGCAGGACACACCAAGTTTTTGCAGGGAGAAAGCTTTCAAGATGAAAAATGAGTGCGGAAACTTGACGAAAACCACTTGTACACCTAAGTCTATGTAGTAAAATTTGTATTTTTCATCCATTTGTAAATTCCATGTTTTTAATGAAAAGAACTTATAATAATTGACATTAATAAATACTATGTAATATTGCAGGTAAATTTTGTAGGGTATATAAGCGAGTGGGGGGGGGGGGGGAGGATTCAGACCAGTTTTTAGTGTTAGGAATTGCAAGCTTTAGTCCCAGTTTGTGTTACTCTGAAGTGAAGTCCCAATTGGTTATTAAAATACACGCTTTTTTCTCTCTTCTTTTTATTGCAAAAACTAGCACCAGTACTCTCTAAAGTATTTTGATTGCATATCTTTATTCTTAAAAGCTGTATATTTGGCATGCGCATATTTAATATGCATTAATGAAAAAAAAGTCTAAAACTATATCGCATTAAAAGTGTACAAATTAAGTTTACTTAGTTCATTCCCAACATTGGGTGCATGATCTTTAGTTCCTTAGAATGTATTAAGTACTAGAGACACACGTTACATGGATATGAAAACAGACTCAGATTTGATTGATAGGATATTGTTTAAGTTTCCTCTCGAGAATTTTTCACTCATATGAAGACGTCACCATTGCCGGTGAAGGGCTGAAAACATAGGCCTATGCTCGGTGCTTACGGCCTTTGAGCAGGGAGGGAATTTATCGTGCCACAGAAGTTGAGACAGTGGGCCTCGGTTTTTGCGTTCTCATCCGAAGGACTGTCCCATTGGGTCGTCTCTTACGACAGGCAAGGACCACTGAGGACCTATTCTACCCGGTGTTGTAAAGCATAAGATTTTCCCCCGCATAGACTTTCCCTCCGGAAAAACGGGCCCGGGATAGACATTCCCCCCCGGAAAGATGGGCCTGGAATAGAATTTCCCCTTACGAAGAATTAACCCGGGTCCAACCCAACCCCCTAGGAAAAACCGTCCCAGTATAGAAATTCCCCCTAAATGACAGTACACCCCCATTCTTACATTTTAGCTATGTATCTGTTTCCATTTCTATTACTAGAATTCTCTTGCTTATTTAGACCCAGTAATTCTTCTGATTATTTGTGTGTGTGTGTGTGTATCGTGAACAATCATCATCTTATGATTTTTTATAAAAAGGAAATTGCTCAAATCGTGTAATGGTATATCAAAATTCATTCAGACATCTTAAGTCTTTATCGTTATTTACAAGTATCTAACATTTGAATTAGTAAAGTTGGGAAGAACTTAAATGATTTTTAAAATTTAAATAAACGAGAAAATTTAATTACTTTTATTTATACAGTTCATCTATTTTACTTTTCAGATATTTTAATTATACATCGTATAGTCGATTTCTTACGAAAAATCCTACTTATATTGACCATCGTTAAAGTCTTTTGGTATTTACAATATGCATTTCAAAGTTTTCAGCGTGTAAATCCAACTTCATCATGTCAACAACAAAAAATATTCGTTTGTTTTATGAATATCGTAATATTAATGAGCGCATATCTATTTCCTTAAACTATTATAACAAATGAAATCCGGAAACAGGGGGGGGGGGGGGGTGTTCTATATATACCAGGGCGATTTTTCCGCCAAAGGGGAGACTCTATACTGACTTTGTACATAGGGGGAAATTATATGCTGGGGCGCAATTCCGGGCCCGTTTTTCCGGGGGGGGGGGGGGGTGTCTATGATACAACACCGGATCCCCACGGGATAAAACATATCTGATATACATATTACATGTAAAATCCCTACATTAACTGGATAGTGGACTACAAGGGCTTTGCAATTGAGGACTAACCAAATCACGGTTAGGGTGGTTGGGGAGGGGTTGTCCCCCTCCCTTACGGGAGAAAATATTGAAGCAGAGCAATTTCAAGCACATTAAATTCTAATCTTTGAAATGATGGGGGGGGGGGGGGGGATCTCCACACCCCTTAATTCCGCAAGTGAGAATGTTAGTTAACTCTATGATAAAATTTAGAAGATATAAAACAGAAAGAATTTTGATACAAGTAAAAAGTTTCATATATTTTTGGAAAATTATTTAGATGTGCAATATTTAGGATTAAGCTCAATAAAAATCCGAAGTATGTAACATTTGATAAGGGTAATTTTCGCATGGGGCGCCTCTATGCCGGCTTGATTAGATCGCGTCGTATACGTACATTTAATGACAGAGTGAAATTTCAGTGTTTTTATTGAAGAAAATAAGTGGTTGTCATAGACAAAAAACTCCGCACTTTTATCGTCTCCAGAGTTAAATGTCGCACTTTTAAAGATATTTTGTTGATTAGGAATATGCATTGATTGATCACTATTTTACGATCAAGTGTTGCATCTATATATTTTGGAAAATGAACTATACGTGATGGCTGGTCGAGGGGTTGGGGAAAGGGTGGGTGCTTTGATCAGTCCGCTACTAAAGTTTTCCTAGTAATGAAGACAGTATTAGTTCTTCATTGTAAAATCAATTTCCAATATCAACCGTAACTATTTCAACTCCAGTAAAGCTTCCACCAAAATTTACAACAAACAACAAATCATCGATACATAAATGTTCGAGATTATGTCTCTAGGTAGTGTCAAAAATAACAACGAAATCTTTCTTTGGAAGCGGAAGACCATAATGATAACAGAGATAACAATGAGGTCTTCAGCTGGAAGCGGAGGACCTGAATTACAGTAAACAAAAAACCCATATATACATGTACTAGACTAGATAGGTTAGGCTCAATGGCTTATGATCTCGTGTCTGACGAAATGTAACGTGTAGAATTTAATAGGGTAGTTTGTTAATTGGGAATACAAAATGACTGACTAGTGGGGCCACTATTTTTTTTTTTTTTTTTTATTTAAGAAGTGTCAAGAACAACGAAATCTTCCGTTGGAAACGGAAGACCTTAATGATATCTTATTCAGGTTTCCATTTGGGAGCAGAAGACCTTAATTACAAGACTTGTTCGGTTAGGGTCAATGTGTTATGTTGTCGTGTCCGACGAAGCGTAACGACTAGGATTTAAAAGGATAGTTTGTTAATTGGGAATACACAATGACTGACCAGTTGGGCCACTATATATTTTTTTTATATCCGAACTAAACATCGTGTGATTATTTCCTGTACATATATGAAGTATTCAAATTGTACATTGCATAAAATATCAGGGACTAAGTAGAGTGATTGATCAGTATTTTCCGTTCAAGTGCCATTTCTATCTGGTCAAAACGAGCCTTTTGTCAATTTTGGACGATAAATCCTGCAGGAGGAGGGGTGGCTTCTGCTCCTCCGCCGCTAAATTTTTTTTTTTTTTAAATTTCAAAATATTCAAAAATAAACACCGCACGATTATCTATTCTAAATATTTAAATTATTCAAAATGTTAACGTTGTCTATTTCAACTTTCAATATAGTTAGGAAGCTAAGTGAATAACGCTGAATATTACCGCAGATATCCATTGCCTTCATTTACCTAATTAGTATAGATCAACACAATTATATTTATACGTTTACTTAAAAAAAGTGGCGGATCCAGGGGGTTAAATTGCAATATGAATACTTTACTTTTGAAGAAGAAAAAAATAGAAAACCCAAACAGATAGAAACTCCAAATAAACAATGAAACATACTAGTAAAGATCACAGGAATTTATCACGTACAAAATCAGTATCTAGGTAGTATTAGTGGGTTAGTGTCTGACGAAGCGTAACGGTCAGGACTCAATGGTGAAGTTCGTTAATTGGAATTACACAATGACTGACCAGTGCTTTACGTTCAAGGGTAAAAATGGACCACTTGTCAATTCTAGAAATTGAATTGTGCGAGGGAGAGGGGGATGTTCGCTCTCGGTCATCCACCACTAAAGTTAATAAACATCATATGATGAATTCCTTAACATGTATATATGTAAAGTATTCAAAATTTTAACATTATATCTACTTGTATTTTAACTCCCAATAATGTTACAATGATAGATGAGTACCGCTGTTATAGGCATCACCAAAATTATCTAGCTAGTGGCGGATCCAGAGGGGTAAGAAGTAGGCATAAAATCGTGATAACAGTACTTTGCTTTTGGAATAATGATAAATAAACCCTGACAAGACAACCCTGATATATATATAAATGTCCGTGATCATAGAAATGTATCACATAAAAAATCGATGACTAAGTGGAATAACAATTAATTGTCAATGATAACAGGTTTTCATTGCGAAGCAGACCTTAATTACAATAAACAAGTACATCCATACATACAAGACTAGTTCGGATATGTTGTCATGTCTGACGAACCGTAACGAGTAGGATTTAAAAGGGTAGTTTGTTAATTGGGAATACACAATGACTGACCAGTGTCCCCACTACATTTTTTTTTTTAATTTCCGAACTAAACATCGTGTGACTGTTTATACCATACAGATATGAAATATTCAAATTGTACATTGTAGAATACCAGGGACTAAGTAGAGTTACAATGGGAGTAGTTTTTTTAATTGGAAGTACACAATGACTGACCAATATTTTCCGTTTGAAAGTGCTTCCGCTCCTCCGCCTCTAAAGTTGTTTTTAATTTCAAAATATTAAAAAATAATCCTCGTATGATTATGTATCCTAGATATTTAAAGTATTCGAAATGTTAACGTTGTTTATTTCAACTTTCAATATAGTTAGGAAGCTAATATTAAGTGAATAACGCTAAATATTACCGCAGATATCCATTGACTTCATTTACCTAATTAGTAGATCAACACAATACGTCTACCTAATAACTGGCGGTTCCAGGGGGTTAAACTGCAATATCAATACTTTGCTCTTGAAAAAGAAGAAGGAGGGGGGAAAACCAAACAAATAAAAACTCCAAATAAGCAATGAAACATACGAGTAAAGATCATAGGAATTTATCACGTACAAATTCAACTCACGATTAAGTAGTGTCAGTGGCAACATAACGGTCTGTATTCAATGATGAAGTTTGTTTATTAGAAATACACAATGACTGACCAGTGTTTTACGTTCAAGGGTAATGTCTATCTGGTCAAAATGGGCCGCTTGTCAATATTAGAAATTGAATTGTGCGAAGTAGGGGTGGGGTGTCGTTCTAGGTTATCCACCACTAAAGTTAATAAACATCATAACATCATATGATGAAGGCATGCCTTTATATATATATATTTATATATATATATATAAATGTATGTTCAAAATGTTTACATTATATCTACATTTATTTTAACTTTCAATAAGAATGATAGGTGAGTACATGTACCGCTGTTATAGGCATCACCAGAATTAATTTAGCTAGTGGCGGATCCAGGGGGGTATTATAAGAAGTAGGTATAAAATCGTTGTAACGGTACATGTACTTTGCTTTTTGAACACTGATAAATAAATCAGATAATCCTGATATATAAATGTCCGAAATCATAGAAATGTATCACAATACAAAATCGTTGACTAAGTAGTGTCAATGGATTGATTTAAGGTTTCATGTCCAACGAAGCGTAACGATTATGATTTACGAGAGTAGATTGTTAATTAATTGGGAGTACACAATGACTGAACAGTGCTTTACATTCAATAGTCGTGTATATCTGGTCATTAAGTGGCTGGGGAAATAATTAGTACTATGCGTGAGGGATGGGAATGGGACGGGGGATCCGCCCATTCGCCACTGAAGTTATAATTTGAAAAATAAACATCGTATAGTTAAATTCTTTTGCGTATACAAGGTATTCAAAATATTAACGTCATCTATTTTATCATCCAATGAAATTAAAATGATAAGTGAAGACTGTTGTAACCACACAACTTGTGTAACTAATTAGTGGCGGATCTCGGGGTTAATACATTTGTAAGTAGACCTAAAAATTTGCGATAACATTGCTTTGCTTTATGAGTAAAAAAGTCTACAATACTCATAAAACATTGATACACAAATGTCGAAAATCATAGAAGTTTATCACTATAAAATCGCTCGAGATGTTTAGAACACTTAAAGCCGAACTTCCCTAGAGTCGAGACGTCTGTTAACCGTTTATTCGGACACGCCTGTCAAAGTCTTTTCGACGCTTAAGGTAATGATAGCAATCGGAGAAAGTACTTTGACTTGAGAATGAATACGATTGTAGAAGGGAGGGAAAGATGGACCGAAGCATGCATTTTGTAAAACGATTCTTGTGTTGTTAAATAATCGAGAATCTTATTTGAGATGTCTGATTCGGTTCACTAAACAACTTAGCATCACCTAGCAGAGTTCATCTTTCACCGTAAGCACTTAACACTAATTTTAGAATATGTAAACAAGTTGTAAGCTAGGCCTATTCCGTAATTCAACAACATACCACAGGAACTGGTAATTTAATATGTAGTAATAATACTGCTACCCTTTATAAAACCACAAGGATGGTGGGTGACGATAATTTTAAGAACTATTTTGAAACGAAGTTTTGAGTGAAGTATCAGCCCTTGTAGGTCCCCCACCCCCATAGCAGCTGATTAGGGAATGGTACGGTATATGGTATATACCCACACTATTATTAATACACTGACAAAATTACCGGTTCCTGTGAACATATTTTAACACCTGACGACATATGAAGGATAGTGAATGTGAGCAACTGCATGTGAATGCACGGGCAATGGAAGTTGATGTAAATAGATACATGTAGTATGTGCATGTATATATATTTATACATGCACATACTATATATTTACATTAACTTACAGTGCCCGTGTGTGAATGAGTATTTCATAGTATTCTTGTCTGCTTGTTGCAATAATATAGTCCCGTCCAATTTTATATGGATATTTTTGTGCAAGGGTTATATGTATACAATTAAAATTGCATGGGGAAAAGTTTAGTAATGCAGAGCTCTAATATCCTATATTATCTCTCATGTTTTTTAGACATTTATTCACAAACACATAGGCCTACACATAAGAGTTTATAATTACTATATATATTTAAAAATTAATGTCATGCCTTGGCTTTTAAATACATTTTAAGAATCATGACAAACAACACTTTTTAAGATACAATTTTCTGTTTTATTATTATATTCATGGAATAAAAATCCCATCCTGTGTTTTATTTGGGATATCTATTCCCATTCATGCTCAAATAGGATATTTACTGCCATTTCATGTTCATTATGGGACTTTTCCTCCTATGGGACATTGTATCCCATATTAAGTTTAAATATGGGAGTTAAAATCCTATGGGAGAAATTATATTTTTTCTCCCATAGGATTTTTGGTGGGAGTGAAAATCCCCCAAGTGGGATTAAAAATCCCTCCAAAATCCCATGGGATTTTTTGATTTCAGGTGAAATATCTTAAAAACTACAATAGGTACAAGTGTAAATGTTGGTGCATGTCTTGTGAACATAAAATCCCATCTTTTTTTGTAAAGGGTTTATTTGTATCCTTAATAAAAGGGTTGGCGAAACTCCGGACTTTTGTCGTGTCCAGAGTTAAATGTCGCACTGTTACATGTGTTCTGTAAATAATTTAGATTAAGATCTTACAGACTCATATAATCAATACGACTTTGAAAGCAAAATTACAATAAAGTAAATAACTTGCAATCAAAATAATTACGTATATCAGCTCTTTATATGGAAATGAAACATAAACTTAAATATAGAAATCACATACCATAAGATGCGGAAGATATCAGCTGGTTGCAACTCATCAAAACGTATTACTGCTCTAACTACATAGGTAAGCGCGGTAGATTTATACATATACTGAAATACTATTATTGGATAAAGAAATATGAAATGACCAATGAAATCAAAGAACCAATGAAATAACAGAATACAACTTTACTCAGCCAACTTAATCCAGATACGTAGTTGAACTTCCGGCAAATTGAATTTTAAGATTGTATTTAGCAAATCGATCAATGAAAAATATCAAAACGAATACATATAGAAATTCATATTTATACTATCACATAATCAAATAGATCGTTATCAAAATACACATTTATATTGAGAGAATTGACATAACGAAGAATCACTACTTAACGGGTGGGATGGGGGTTTGGAGCGTGCCCAGGTCACGGTATTCGATCCAGACTTTCAAGTAACTACAATCCAAGTCATTGTGTTCACCACATTTGTCGAATCCAAGGACAATGTAGGCGAAAGCGATGAAACTATGATAGGAGTGTTTCTGAGAAATATTTTCCAAACATCTAATTCTCTCACAAAAACCGAGGTCCCGTGCCACAGCAGGTGTGGCACGATAAAGATCCCTCCCTGCTCAAAGGCCATAAGCGCCGAGCATAGGCCTTAATTTTGCAGCCCTTCACCGGTATTGGTGACATCTCCATATCAGTGAAACGTTCTCGAGGGGGACGTTAAACAATATTCAAGCAATCAATGAACTCCCACAAATGATTTTGTACAACCAAACCGGATTTACATTCCGTCCCAACCCATCCGTACATCAAATCCTTGTCTCGATTCTACAAAATCAGCGTGTAAATATTCGCCATTTGGTGCATATTCGTCCGCTCAGCACCCATTTCTTGATCGTGCTTTGCTGATATCATTTTCATGTCGGATATTAAGCTGAGTTTGCTTGATTTTCTTCAGATTTAACATATATTATTGTCAGTGGTCTGTCACATTGTCGCGACATACCCGGTATCAAAATTCGTATCACCTTTGCTTGTTTGTTTTACGTCCCTTCGAAAATAGTTCATTCATATTCAGACGTCACCAGTTGTAGGTGCATCAAAAAATTATAAATCTTTAGACGTTCCCAAAATCGGAATGTGCACTCCTTAAATCTCAAGTTCACTTTATTCACCCAAATTATGTATATATGATGGTTCCCGAGGTGCAATGAATATTGTAAAACATTGGGGGAAATGAATAATGAGACATAAAGCTCCAAAGTTAAGTAAATAGGTACATGTAAATAGATAAGTCACGGAGGACAGAACAAATAATACACAGAATATACATTTAGAAGTATTATAATAGTTTCTTCATAGATTTAAAAAAAATTACAACGTTTGGGTTATGAATTCTTTTTGAATTACTTAGGTTGTTTTATGCATATCTGACAAACTTTCACGGTATAAAACGTTGTGGAATTCGCCGTCAATTTGCTTAGAAGTACACAGTGTACCTAATGAAAAGGTGAAAATAACGAGCATTGATCAATCTCATAAATCCTATACAGAATCGAGAACAGGGCAAATATGGACCCTTAGAAAAACCAGTGGTATGATCAGGTAAGCATCCCCTGTTGACTAGTGACATCCGCGGTGAGCCCGTTATCTATGATCAGGTAAGCAGTATAATCCGTTGTCAAAATCAGAATTATAATCTGTCTCTAGGACATACGCGACTTTTCTGACTTTCCCTCTAAAATTATTTTTTATCTCCTCAATATGGATAATTCTTGTCTGATTTCCGAAATAGGTTTAAATTTTACAATGTAGTACTATTACCATATTTTGTATATTGGCCTGGGTAGCTCTGGGTGAGATCACCTAATTAATAAAAGGGTCCTGGGTTCCATTTATGATTGTTCCAAAGATTTTTCTCTCCGTATTTGCTAAACAATGTCCACTTGTACAACTTACTGCAATACATATGAGCTGACTTTACATTTTTACCTGCCACAACCAGGAACTATCAACTTTAACAATTCTAAAACAAACCTGGTAATATACCCCAGGATTCTATGTAGAAACAAGAGAAAATGCAAGTGTACGTGAAATGTCACGAAGAATAATATATACATGTAATCTATTTTGTATTGCTTATCGGAGTTATGAGATTGATCACTGTTCGTTATCTTCACCTTTCATATTCTCGAAAAACGTCGTCTATATTCTTATGTTACTGGAAGGTGATCTTTGATGTTCAAAACTGAAGAAAAATTCGTCTAAATGGCGTAGAATATTTTGAAATAAGTATTTTTCACATTCGAATTTTGTTTTCAAGAGTCTTAAAATGTCCACTAGAAAAAAGCTGTTGATATCACTATACCACTTTTGTATTGACTCTTTACAACAACAGTATTCCATTTGGTGTTCATACAGCATAAAAAATCATCTATCGGTGTATGGTATATCGGGATTTTTTTGCAGGGTGTAAAGTTAGACGATTTCCTATCTCATAGGTGTACAAATGATTATAGCAGGAAATCTTTTGGCAGACATGGAGTTACAAAGTATAAAAATTGATATTTAGTGTATTGTTAATTACTTTACTGTTGTCAGAAGCGACTGACATAAAGATAACTGTGGTTCATTTACTGAATTACTCCCAAGCAGAAAGAGTGCTACATATACCTTTCACAGAGCAACAATTGCTAAACATTATTTTTCTTCAGAAATTACGTATGTTGATTGCTAATACATTTGACTTCAAATTTAACGATTAAAAATTGGCGGCATGACACCAACCCGCTAAAATAAGTCAAAATTGTCATCCCGCGAAGAAAACCCGCTATACGTATATACGGTTTATGTATGATGGCTTTATCAAATCTTCAGAAGAATACTCTGTCAATAAACACCACGAGATTCATTACGGTTGATTTTTCATCGCACACAAACATACGAATTTTTATTCAAATAGTATAGCTTCTTATTGCTGACTCATCTATTCTAATACAGGGATATTCCGAAGAACCGTGGAATAATGGAACCCTGTATCCCATCGGACAAACCTCGACATTTTCTGTCCAAACAATCTTTCTTCTCAGCTTGATGAAAAAGCCCTGTTTTCACAATTTCACTATCGTATATTTGTAAATTTCGTCAAATAAACTGGAGACATATTAAAATTAAGGCCGATTGAAAATTATCAATTAAATAATGACACAAACATTTTCAAGTCACTTGCAAAACTGAAAATACATATCAATAATAATAAAGGCGGTCTTATATGGGATTTGTTATATGTTCTAACAATATGTAGTATCTGTTAAACAGGTGACAGTTTCAAAACTATATACCATTTATTGCTTCCACAGTGCTTTATGGAATTTTTCAAGATATATGAAGCACAGGATATGATTAAAACCAGGAAACAAATTTTTGACCAAATTTAAATCGTGTGTGGACGGTACAATGTACATGTATGTTTCAAATATTACAGACGAAACCAAACAACTGGTACTTCAAGTGCTCAACACAACATGAGGTTTTACGTCGGAAATTTCATAATTAGTTCATAAGTGTTGATGACAATTAATGAAGTGTGTTGCACTAACCAATATTGCGACAAACGAAAACGAAACCTCAAAAATATTACGATAGCCTCAATTGTTTATCAAATCAAAATACGACTATGAAATCTTATTTATTTATTGTCTTTTGCACAATACATATTTGCTAGAAACGATGAGATCTCCCAATAATAGATATAAAACATGTTAGTTATTACTACAGTAAATAGGGATTTTAACAGTGGTTGGAAGCAGCCATCTTGTAAACATTTTATGGTTCCAGTGAAAGCAATACATGTACACTCAAGAGCCTGCTAGAAAGACACGAGAAGACGATGCGATTGATATAATAGAATGTCTATTATTGAGTTATGACAAAGAAAACATTAATTTTAATGAATCTAATTAACCATAATTTTTCTGTGAAAAAGAAAAAAAATGCGAATATGAAACCCAGAGATTTTATTGATTAAATATTGTTTTACGGGACGTATTCTCGAGAATATTTCACTCACTGCCGGTGAAGGGCTGCAAAATTTAGGCTTATGCTCGCCGCTTATGGCCATTGATCAGGGAGGAATCTTTATCGTGCCACACCTGCTGTGACACAGGACCTCGATTTTCGCAGTTTCATCCGAAGGACCACCCCATTTAGTCGCCTTTTACGACAAGCAAGGGGGTACTGAGGACTTATTCTAATCCGGACCGTGACGGGATGAAATTCTATTGAGCTGCTCCAACACAAAAGTTCAAATTGATATTTTTGCGATTATTGTTTTTATGATTATATAATACTTTTTGAAGAAAGAACACCAACTGAAGGATAGTAACGCCATACATATGCGCTATTTAAATACCCTGTCACTGACCGTGTGCCATTTTATTCTTCGAGATAAGACATATTACATAACATCGTTTATTTCTGACACATCAATTGTTTTATTGCGAAAGACATAAATCTCATAACATTATAACAAATGCATCAAAAATACGGGATAACTGGAAATATGGTAGTCTAATGTTAGTAATAAGAGTGGCGGTACAGTAGAAATTTAAAAATTACATGTTGCAGGCTGTTCATAGTTTTACAAATACATTTTCGCAAGTTACATCATACTATAACAATTATTAGGGATATGTTATTTATCACCTATACAACGTTTTGTACATAGTATGACTTTTTCCACACAAAAAACGTAATTCATAATCCGTAAAATTCGGCCTGAACACGTTATGACTAGTGCAAAATTTGTTCAACATCAGATTTACATCACATGGTATCTTTAAAAAATTACGAACAATTGAGTTGATATATGATATTTACATTTCCAATATTTCTGCCTTAGATATATTTACAAATTATAATGATCAACTGCATCTACGTTTCATGCCGTCAAAGTGCCATCCTTCCCATACGTTCAATGGAGTACCTCAAGGTTTAGCTATCAGGGTCCGACGCATCTGCTCTATTTCTGCACTTTATCAATAACAGCACCCATCGGAAATAGCAGCTGTACAAGAGGGGCTATGAAGGTCCAAAAGTGTACGCAGCTATTGATGAAATGTCCAGACACGACAGACAATTCCTACTACAAGATAGAAAAGAATTTGTAGTTGGCAGAATTCAAATGTTAGCTACTTACCACCCTGTCTTGAAAAACCTTAACAACATTCTAAAGAAGCATATTCCTATTCTTCATACTAACCCAGGAATAGCCGATGTTATAAAAACTTCCTATGGCTGCCTCATACGTTCCAGAAATCTTAAAGATATGATGGTGCAAACCAAATTGGAGTCCTTTCCAGAATGGCTCACAAACCTTGTTCTGACGGTGGATCCTTGATGTGCAAACTAAGCGCAAACACATAGTTTTGAAAGCCCTGTCATCGACCGAATTCTTGGGGGAGGCACATCCTGTCGCTCAGACAACTGCACCTATGAAAGGTGAAGATAACGAACAGTCATCAATCTCATAACTAGTGCTCCTATATGCAATACTAAATAGAGAGTTGGGCAAACACGGACCCCTGGATATACCAGAGGTGGGATCAGGTGCCTAGGAGGAGTAAGCATCCCCTGTCGACCGGTCACACCCGCCGTGAGTCCTATATCTTGATCAGGTAAACGGAGTTATCCGTAGTCAAAATCAGCGTGTCAAGTTTAAAGGTCTGCGGTCAACAAACTAAAGGTCTGCGGTCAACAAACTAAATGACTTCGCCAGAATGAATGTGACATCCTACGCCATGCTATTACTCAGTGCTATTCTGTCTGCTTTACACTTTCGGTTCGCCATTACTTCCTAGAACATTACGATACCATCAGCTATAGATCTTTATTTTCATATTTTTCTCCAATCTCGATTTAGTAATCTAACATTCTTATTTATTTCCCTAATTATTTCCTTACACTTACATTGCTATACTTTTGCACTAGTATTTATTTTATTTTTCATTGCAGTTCTACATTAGTAATTAAGCTTCATGCCTTTAGATACAAATTGTTACCGGTAATAATGGCCCGTTATTGGAATGAGTTAACTAATAAATAAATGATAAATGAATAACCACTTATTTATTTTGGTCATGAAACTTGTTTTAAAGTTATGTCAAAATTTTGACTTTAAATTAAGATTTGGATTGGACTGAACTAAGATTGCTAACTGAAATGGATCACAAATGAATCCATTTTGTGATCCACAACGGAAACGGAATTGGGCGCACTTCTTTTAGGCGATCTATCCGTTGGTGACCCCGTTAACTTTAAAATATGATCACATAAAGAATCATATTCATTTGGCTACGCCCAATCTATTTTTTTTTTCGAGATATCAATGTTACTTTTTGATCTACCAATTTGTCTGTTTCTTGGTCGTTACGACATCACGCTCATTTTCTCTTACTCGCCTAAAATTGCAACCAGTGCAGCCATTCTGTACTAACTTAAAAGCAATCTTAGAAATTAGACAAGCACAATCTTATAATTTAATTCCAAATACCATTCTTAACTTTAAGTGATTTTTTAGGCCTACTTTACGACCATTTCAAAAATTTTACTACAACTTTACCAAGAAGCGGAAGCTATTCGACTAATAACGTATCATACACTAGAAATCGAGATGTGCCGAATATAGTAGCTGTCCTTTTAACATTGTTCTACATCTGGAAAGTCATTAAATTGTAAATACATGTAGATAATAAAATAGATCTAGTCCGTGGAAACAATCGCGACCAACGTTGACTTGGTCAGAGATTGTGCAACACACCCCGTATTTTGATAGTCTGAGACTACCAACTATTGAGGGCGAATGTCATTGTACTTTGGCGAATATATTTGACTGTATAAAAAAAAATTGAAGAAAATATCTCTTACTTTTCAAAATATCCGAGGAGTGTGCTTCTTTCACGCCATTTTACTAATCATTCACGTATCATGTGATCTGCCCCCATGACGCTACACGGCCATTGATAATGGAAATGGGATACAGTCTTTCAACGTAAGATGACCATGCTAGCTAAACAGTTCTGTGACGCCATCCTTTGATCTCCATGGTCTAATATCTTTCATATTGTTTTGAATTTGTCCAATAAGTTACCTATAGCTGTCCAATAAGTCGGAACTCAATGAACAGTCACTTATGAATGACGAGAGGTAAATAAGTAACACAAAAGGTTTGTAGTTTTTATTGTAACTCAAAAATGTACTAAATGAATCAATTACCCCCAACAAAGTTTGCGGGTTTCACGACAATGCATTTATGTAAGATGATATATCCATCTGAATACTAGATCACAGAAAATAAAACGCTCAACACATTTTAGAATGACCGGAATTGAATTACAAATTAACGACCACGCCTCTATCTATGTGCATTTTGACAGACACTGCTAGACTAGACACTTTTGTAGAATTTTCCTCATTTTAATTTCAGACTTTCTCTCGTTTTGGATTTGAAACATTTTCTCATTTTCGATTCGAGACTTTTTCAAGAATTCCGTCTGAATCGTCAAGCTCCAGATTTTTATGGTACAAAAATTCAAATTCAAATCCTCAGATTCGTTAGAACTCGTTTCCATATAAGAATTTCGAGTGACGCATTCGCAATCCATGTCTTTTGGAAGACTGGGGGAAAAGGAATGGTTTAAAAAAAATATATATCAAACAACTTACTCACTACTGCGTATATGTTTACCCGTGAAATATAAAATAGTGTCAGGAAACGTAATTGAAGCATGTCAATTTGTATATGTATTGAAGATATAGTCGCAGTAAACTGCCCATTATGTCATCTATTGAACCGGCCCACGGCGCCTAATTAAGCCGTCTAAAGATTTATATATTAGAACAGTTTTCGTTTCGGCTTATAACCATTACATGCACACTGCATCGGAAATATTTTTATAAATCGCTGATCCTGCAATAAACTTTTGAATAAACATAACTATTCTAAATAAAGAAGTGTTAAAGAAGTTCGGAACTGAGATTTAAAGTAATGTCATTTTTGGGGAAGTGTATTTTTATTTATTCACGTAGATTTAGAATTTTTGATTAATCAATCCTTCCGCCACAAAATATAATCCCTGCAAACCCTTTCAAAATTTGAATTGTCACAATTTGTTTTAACTTGATAGGTTCAGTAATAGTTTGCACCAATGGGATCAGTATTGAACCAGTAAATACTTAGTTGTACATTGTATGTAGCATCTTGCGCAGTTGTGCTCAAAAGCGAACCTCTTTAATATAAAGATCAGAAAACTTCACTGCATGTGGTATAGATACCCACTCTCGGCACACACACACACACACACACACACACACACACACATAATACATATATATATATATATATATATATATATATATATATATATATATATATACACGTATTTGTTGGTGTGTGTGTGTGTCTTTTGTCTGTATTTCTGCTTCTTGTCAGTGTCGATCTTTGATACACTTCTACATACCCTTTGTAATTATTTCTGTGTCCCTTGTTGCCATCGCCATATATCCATCTAATTTAAATACAGAATAAAAACAATAACACAGTATTACTAAGTCACTACTAAATGTGATACGTTGTTAATGAGAATTGCATTTCTACCAAGGTTTGCTTTCGATAGTACAAGTGAATAATATGATTTGAACTGGATTTAATAGAATAAAAACAATAACACAGTATTACTAAGTCACTACTAAATGTGATACGTTGTCAATGAGAATTGCATTTCTACCAAGGTTTGCTTTCGATAGTACAAGTGAATAATATGATTTGAACTGAATTTAATAGAATATAAAGTTGTCGAACTTGTGATCTAATATGTATAAGATGAAATTTTCATTTCATTTCAAGAAGATTTGAAATGAAAGCGCTAAAGCTTTACTAAACATCTTAGTGTGATTTTTAAAAATATCTTGTGACCTATATATATATATATATATAAGGTCAGATACAAACACATATACCAAGAACTAATATGACCAACGACACAAACAACCAGATTGTCAAAATTTAGGGACGAAAAGTCCCTTCTTCAGAACAAGCGAAAAGAATTACATAACGTGGTCAATATGAACAGTGAATAATAACAAAACAACAAAAACTAAACATAATTTACAAACGTATTTACACCAAAGACAACATGTTTTTGGTTTTTAGCCAATCAATGTTAAAAGCGGAGCAAATTAGGACTTGTCCTATTCGTGCGAAGAGTTGATCCACAATGAACAAGGTAGTAATAATATACTTCAAGGAATCTATATTTAAATGACTTACAGGTCAATAAGATCTATATCTTACGCACTTGAAAGTATTTATATTTGATAAAAGATTCAGAAAAACATTAATAATAAAATGGGTCATGGATATTTTCATTAATGTTTGTGTTTATTATTTAAACCTCTCGTCTTGTACATGTCATATACCGTGTCTCCGGATACTTACATACATGTATTACATTGGATGTTCTATATCAATTGTCAATATTATCAATCTTTTATTTTTAACGCTAGCTTAAGCTTAATTTACTTCCATGGTAACCATTCTCAGATACCAACATATCAGATATAATTCTCAAATCTAATGCAAATGCCTAATATATTTTTACTGCGCTTGTTAACATTATCAGTCAGATTTATCATTGTTTTGTTCTTTAAATTGATATAATAAAATGATTTTAACCTGGATTTGTACAGTTTGGACTGGTCTCTTTGCACAGACAGCCCTGCTCTCTGTCACAGTACTCTGATGATGAACAGTCACATGTATGGCGACATCTACTTCCATAGTAATTGGGTAGACAGGGCAAGGAGCAGTTACGACCAGCGTATCCCGGCTTGCATTCTGAAAATACCACCGATGTTATACTAACCTGTCCAATCTGTATAACACTTATCAAAATATTTCATGAAAATGGTTTTATTAAGAAGTTTCGAGAAACATACCAACACAGATGTTTCCAACTTGTTCATAATCATTGCAGCATGTCACAAATGTTCTGAAATTACATTTCGTCAAATGAAGAAAATGTATTACCTGCGAATGTTCTTATAAATATTTCTTTTTAGGCCAAAGGGGAATTAAAAGAATGATATATTTACTTATTTCCACAAATATTCTCTCCAGTAAGATTTTGACCAGATATCCACGTAATGTTAAATATCCACAAACACAATATCCTCAGCTCCGTCATTTCCAACCCGATGTAGTGAAACGTCTCACCGTAATATCAGTCAAAAGGATTGTTGATGTCTTTTATTTCCTTCCTTGTCACAAAACACGGGATTTGACAGACATGATGTTACCGCTATGCCAATACTTCTTAGTTACATGTACATGTACTATACCAACAAAGTACAGCATCGTACCATGAGCAAGTTGACTTCCATTGTTTATTACATAGTTCATTTGAAACACTTTTCGAAATTATTTTTATCAAATCGATCAAGGTCAAATTATAACTTATACACCATTCAAAACACGAATTTCTATAATTTCTGCATGGTCTCAGCGTATTATGTCTATGCTGAATACAATACATACATGTATCACATGACTGTAAGAACACCACAATCAACGTTTCATTCTACTCCTAAACAAAGGAATATATAATTAATTGGAGTGTTGGAAATTGATGCTTGCGTTTCAATCGCCATATTTTGCAATTCCTCGTCAAAGCTGTAAAACCCTGTACAAGAATTTATACTTAGATTATCTCTATTTCAATGCAATTCAATCTATTCGCTCAAACCATGTCAAACGGTACATGAGGTACAAGAAACACAATACATGCAAGAAAAATCGTCAGAGGTTCATTTTTGGACGGGTGCATTTATATTTTTTTGTAGTATTTATTTAGAAGCACACCCGACAAAAACGTTAGAAATTTTGAAATACATGAATGATGATAGGTTAGCAGCATTTAGGTCAGGAAATCTTGGATTTTAGAAATGACAAAGATCCCTTCAAAACCTTGGGGTGAGGTTGATTCAGAATCATGGTTGATGTTTGTTTTACCTGCTGTTAAAACTGTCTGCCGCTCCAACTTACCAGAGTCAGAGTAAAAAATGCTACAATTACAACGACCAAGGTTCATGCTTCAGATTACCATGTGCATATTTACATGTATGTATCAAGTGTGGGGGTCAACATCCTAGCAACATTTGTCAATCAAAAAACATCAGCACACAAGGGGAAGGTTTTAGTAATTTTCGTGGACAGGGAAATTACAGATTTTCAAGGGGTCAGTACCAAAACACAAGAGGAAGAGGGGGGTCTCAATTCAGAGGTCAAAAGGGAACTTGCTAATGTGTGGAAGCTTGGGATTGGGACCACCCCTATAAAGATAGACAAATTGGAATCATTCTTACACAATTATCCTCTTAAAATATACGTGTAGCTTTAGAAGTTTTGCAAGGATTTAAATTTGGATTCAGATTAAGATAGAATCAGATAATCTTACATGAGTCAAAAACACTCTGAGAAAACAAAAGAAAAATATATAATGAAGTTGAAAAAGGAAGGATAGGAGGGCCATATTCAAATAAACCAATATCAAATTTTGAAATATCGCCAATAGGCATTGTACCAAAAACTGAGGGCATGTGGCGATTAATTACACATCTGTCTTTTCCAGAAAATAATGGTGTAAATCACTACATTGAACCCCAAGAATGTACAGTAGCTTATACATCTTTAGACCAGGTTTTAGAAACAGTAGTTAGGTTGGGACCAGGAACTTTGTTGGCTAAGATGAATATCAGATCTGCATATAGACTAATGATAACTCAGCCTGGTGATTTTGAGTTGCAGGGTTTCAAATTTAAAGAAAAATATTACATTGATAAATGTTTACCAATGGGTTGTGCAATGTCATGTAAGCTGTTTTACACTGGCAACTCCAAATACAGACAGGTATCAGCACGATTTATTATTATCTGGATGATTTCTTATTTATTGGAAAAGTAGATATTCAAGAATGTTTACATTTAATGGAAGAGTTCCAGAATTTTTGCAGTTTGGTGGGTGCACCGTTACTTGTAAAATAATTTCGTCGATAGACTAATTTTCAGCGTTATGGGTTTGATATTGTGATTGATTGATAGATTAATCAATAACTGGGGATCAATGTCGCAGTATTCCAGCTCCAACAACAGCGTATGCTTTATAGTTTGATTTCTTTGAGATTTTGGAGAAATACAAGCGCTTGTAGAAAACAATACACTGAATTTATAATATATACTTCACTATACACTTGAACTGGTGCCGCTGGTATCGTTATATTCTACTCTATAACCTTAACCCAAATATTCTTGCAAAATATTGTCATCCTCGGACTTTGTCTATTATTTGTTAAGATAACCTTTGATACTTATCTAAAACCTTTGCATATTGTCGTCTTTTGTCCAAGATGACGTAAAAAACAGAGAAGCCAGCAAACGTAAGAAACAGAGAGTTTGACCATACTTAACAAGATTTTATTTCGATACAATAAATTAGAGTGTCAACTCTGACCTCATATTCCCGACAGTAAGTAAAAAACCCTGTTAGTAAATTTCCAAGGCAAAATACAACATGGCAGCGAATTCTTGCCTTCTTATGTTTATGTACCACTATTAGAAAGAAAAGAGAACGCATAATTTTTTTTTTTAATTTACTAATCAAGACGTCACCAGTTGTAGGTGCATCTATGAAATATAAATCGTTCATTTGATGTTTTATCTGATGCTAGTAGGGAAAAGAAACGCAAGTTCGGTTTTGGCAATATACATGTAACATTTAGACGAAATTTAATTAAATTTGACATTGCTATATTGCCGTTCACTGTGAATATGTTCCTCAGTTAAAATTCAGCCGACCGTGACCCCACATGACGCTGCATACTTTCAGCAGATTTTTCAAGAAATCGTACATACGGGGTACTCCTGCAACATCGTGCTGGTAAATCATTATAAATCAAACATTGGAACAGTACAGAACAGCTACACAACATATCTTTACGAAGCGATTGTAGAGCGAAATACCGCGATTAAATGAAGTTGATAGGAGTAGGGCCATTGCTCTGATAATGAAGGGACACTCACAACGTCATATGGTGTATATGAGACAACAATACCCCGTTCAGGTGTCTCAGAGCCACAGGGAAATTGGGTGACCAGTGCGTTACTTAGCGACGTCAAGATAGAGGCATACATCTCTCGCACCCTCGTAACTTATTTCAGACGGTTGCTAGTGTTTGTCGTGACTTTCTGGCTCAAACCAAGGTCCCAGTTCTTCATTGGTAACCGTACCGTCCAGATTTGTCGCCAATCGAACATTTGTAATATAAGCTGGGCAGTTGGTTAAGCCCCTGTCACACTATAGCGTTTTGTTAGACGTTTGGTTGCGTTTTTGAAATATTGGAGAAACGTCGACATTCTTCAAATTGAGTTTCTAGGTCAACGTTGTTATAACGTTCTTGTAACGCTTGGGTAACACTCAGTCAACGTTCGCGCAATGTCAGGCGACGTTTGTGGTCGAATATAGAAGCAAAACCTAGCGTTCTTAGCACTTTGATAGCGTTCTCATAGCGTTTGTCTAGCATCCAGGTAGTGTTTCATTGTTTATTCCAGCGTCTATCCAACGTTGTCGACGTTTGACCAGCGTCTAGCCGACGTTCTCGACGTTTCCACAGCGTCTGTCTAGCGTTCCTGTAACGTTCCAGTAACGCGTGGACCGTGTGTAACGTTCCTCTAACGTTTCGCCAACCTCCGGCTGGACAAGCAGTATAAAAGGGGGCTTTTGACAAGAGTGCATAACTTCCATTTCAACCACCGCGCAGTCAACATCGCAGAAATATCCCTCCCAAGAGCAAGAGGGCCAGCAACAGAGGTCGGGACAGCAGCAGGGGCCAACCAGCAGCATCCTCTTCAAGCCAGGAGGTTATTACCATCACCGCAGAGGTCCACCCCCTCGTATCGAAAGCGAGGCCGACAGCCAGCCAGCAGCAGAAGTAACTGAAGAGGAAGAGGGCAACATTCACCCCCTCCAGGTCCCAGTCGCCATCTCCAGCCTCCCCAGGGTCGAGCTCCTTCTCCTCACAGGAGAGAGGCGAGAGGAAGAAGAGCGACAGGATAAACGGCAGCCTCTCTGAATCTGATGAGACCATCATGGTCGAGTGGTTACAAGGGAATAGGGTATTATGGTACTCTAAGCTCCAGGATTACCACAAGATTACCAACAAGGAGAAGTTCTGGGAGGCTCAGGCAGAGAAGATGCACAAGACAGTGTAGCACTTGAAGGGCTGATTGTTGTCACTGCAGCACAAGAGCGGTGACGGTGCCCCAATAAGAACAAGGAGGGACGAGTGGGTGCTCAGCAACTTCAGATTCCTGCAGGAGGTAGTGAGACACAGACCGGAGCCAGCCAAGCCCATCCTACCCAGCAGAGCCACAGCTGCAGCAGGAACTTGTAGTAAGCATCTAAAAGGGCCAGCAACACGATGGAATAGAACCCCTTGTAGTTGTAGTACAAGGAGCCACCGTATACAGGACACCTAATGGCCACATGCTTGTCATCTAGTGCTCCTAGGACATGGGGGAAGTTCCACCTCAGATAGAATATGCAACCAACTTCCTTCCACTCTTCTGGCCTACCGGGGCAGGTCAGCATCTCATCCAGCTACTCGTTCAGTATGACATGGCAAACCTCTCTGACCACCAGTGACTGTGTGGCATAGCTGTCACCAGAGGCAAGGTGTCGCAAAATATTGGGGCCAGCCTCATACCAGGGTCGAGGGCCGGTCTACAGCGAGTGTCCTTCTTGGTGATCCTGGGTCCAACTCTCTGTCTCAGCTCATCAAACATCTCTAGTGGCATGCGGAGGAAGTTGTGGAAGGAGGCTTGGTCTTCAGCTCTGAGTTCAGCCATCAGTTTGTCATAAACACCAAACTGGGGTCGCCTTCCTACCCAAAGTCTCACCCAGCTCTTTCTCCCTCTCCTCTTCCTTTTCTTTTTGGAATCTGCCTTGGACATCTTCACCTGGTACAATGCCAACTGTAGGAGGTTGTTGTGATGCATGAGAGCAGCAACAGCATACAGGTGTTTATCTTGGTCTGTCATTCTTCTGAGGTCTTCACTCTGTGAAAGTTCCAACAGGGCGGTGGCCTCTGCAAGCCCCTTTATATATGGCAAGTTGCTGCCAACCCCTTGTGAACGCTACCAGTAGGTTACAGGCGCGTTACAAGGACGTTACACAGACGCTGCAAAAATTCAGAACGCTGACAGACGTTAGGAAGACATTGAAAGAGCGTTACATGAGCGATAAGAACGCTCGGCGAACGCTGCGAAACGTTGGCGACACACTGGACAGACGTTCGACGGACGTTACACAAGTGTTACCCAAGCGCTTGCCACGCGCCGGACACTCAACACTGATGGGCGGCGTCCGCCTAGCGTCCGGGAAACGTCCTGACTTTCGAGTAGCGCCCGCCAACTTTCGTGTAATGTTCCTCTAACGCGTAAGTAGCGTTTTGATAGAATGTCAGTAATTTTTGTGCACATCGAAATTATTTTCACCCTCAGCGTTTGATGACGTCCCTCGACGTTCCCAAACGTTTGCTGACGCTCGTCTAACTTTCTTGTAACTTGTTTCTAACGTTCTCGACGTTCCTCTCCGTTTCGCAACACGTTACACGAACGCTGGTGAGAACGTCAGTGTGACAGGGCCTTTAGGAGGCGCGTCAACGTCCCACATAACGTCGCTCAACTCATGTAGGCCCTTATTCAGGAGCGGAATGATATTCCTCACAGGACAATAAACACCTTGAAAGGGTCAATGTTAAGGAGAGTAAGCTTAAGAGCAGCGACTGAAGCCAGGAGTGGACACACGTGCTACTGATTTGAATCAGGAAACGGCGTAGGATATTCTTGTTTTAACGCTATTCAAGCAAACGCTGTCTGATGGAACAACCAAAGTCAACATTTATTCAACAATGACGAGATTATCGAAAAACCCAAACAATGAACTAATTATTAATGAATCATGTAAAATAATAACTATCAAATATAAACTTGCATTTTTTTCTGCTAGTATATTTCTTTCTTCAACTGCTTGTAAATGACCTTTTTATTTTGGATTGTCAGCGTATCTGATTAATACTCACATGTCCACAAAATTCAATATTTTTAAAAATATCCCCATAACTTAGATATGTACTCTTTAAATCTCAAGTTCAAGTTATGTTGCTTATCGTCCCTCTCGAGAATAGTTACTCATATAGAGACGTTAACATTGCCGGTTAAGGGCTGCAAAATTTAGGCCTATGATCCGCGTTTACGGCCTTTGAGCAGGGAGGGATCTTTATTGTGCAACACTTGCTGTGATACGGCACCTCGGTTTTGCAGTCTCATCGGAAGGACCACCCCTTTCAGTCGCCTCTTATGACAAGCAAGGGGTACTGAGGACGTACATTGTGTATTATAACTCGGATCCCCACTGGATTCACAAAATCCGTGTATTTTAAAAATGTACATAAGGTACAATGGATATTAAAAACAAAGAAAATCAAGATATAAATGGGTACAGGTAAATAGATAGGTCATGAAGGACAGACCAAATCATAGAATTGAAGAATATACATGTAGAAGTATAATTTTTATCACATCAGATAAGGAAAATTTACAACGTTTGTGTTATGAAAGAAGATGTTGCACGTCGTATGTTAATTTCCCTAAAGGTGTTGCATGAAAGATCGATAAAATAAGTTATTTAGATGTATGATAAAACCAATTGGAACGTATGTTTTGATTCAAACATTTTTGAAAATAAATTTAAAAGACGTGTATTGACAAAAATTAGACAAAATATTTCGAGTTTAAATCAAGCAATAAGTGATTTATATGATTTTAGCATTAAAATGGAGGGGTATCCCGATTTTCAGAAAAACTGCCTCCGTGAAACAAAATAAATTTAGTATGAACATGTTCTTCGAGTTTTCCTCTAAAAAACTGTCGCTTTGAAATTTTGTTTCACGGAGGCTTTTTTTTTGTACATTTCAAAAATCGAAACGACTTCATTGATATTATTATCAACTTCACTTGTACGTTAATTTCCCTTCGCATGTATGGTCTACTACGTGGTTCAGTGGGTGAGGTCGTCAATTTCCATATGTAAAGATGTTTTCTTTTTTAAACAACCGGGTTCGAATCCCTCACCAACACAATGTTTTTTTTTCATATTACGTTTTCCATCTAGATTTTTTTTTATCTTAATTGAAACACGCTTCTAGTTTTTATAAATGTTTCATGTCAAATCTTTGTTTATTACTATGTGCCGAGTTTGAAATAAGATTCCAAACTGGACACTGTTTAGTTTGTGCATAGGCCTCGCAACAAACACACCGAATGCAGCATGTAATACCTGTGTTTTAAAAGTCAAGATTATTAACGAGAACTTGTATGTTTTTCTGAGTGAAAGTTGTTGACGAAAAACCGTTGTGAACCTTTGCAAAGCTTTGGAAGAAAAACGTTAAATAGCCGTTAAACAGTTTGAGTGGAGAATATGATAATATGTATTCCAGTAGCAAATTGCAATGGTGAATCAATTTTTACAGGTGCATGTACTTCGAATTATGTTGAACTTTATTAATGCGTATTAAACTTCCCATATTTTGTATTGTGGTCAGAGTCATGTACAGTTGCCAACTGTTGGTTGTAGAAAATAATACACACGAGATTTTAGACTGTAGTAGTATAGAATAATAAATATTTGATACACTCGTAACATGTAACCGTATGCAGTGTACAAACTATATCTGATACTCGGAAGAAAAAAACATTATTAAATGGCAAATACGCAATAAGAGCATAAATATGGATTGCTGGCACGGAGCTCCGATTAGGGAAAATTCCCGCTTCGGTGCAACACCCTTTTTTCGAATTCCTTCAGGTTGTTTTATGTATCTCTGAAAAACTTAGAGGAATTCGTAGGCAATTTGCCTAGTAGAACAAAATGAACACAATGAAAAAGTAAAAATAACAAGCAGTGATTAATCTCATAAATCCTATAGAAAACACAGAATCGATAACAGTGCAAACACGGACTCCTAGAAGCACCAGTGGGGAGATCAGGTATCCATCCCCTGTTGACCAGTGACAGCTGCTGTGAGCCCTCTATCTTCAACAGGTAAACGGATAAATCCGTAGGCAAAATTAGTCATTTAACGTACTACATTACCATCTCCCCCACCTTCACTAGAAGGTGATGGTTTGATGTGAAAAAATAAGGAAGAATTTGTCTAAATTTCTGATGTAAAGTATTTGTCACATTCAAATTTTGGTTTCTGGAGTCTATAAATATGTCCTCTAGAAATCCAGTTGATATACCACTTTTTTTATAAACTGGTCTTTTAGTCTGTTTTACAGCAAACTATTTACATTTGCCAATGTACTTCCTTATATGACAGCACTAATGAAATTGACATTCAATTTCTTGTAACATGAAGTTGGTCACGTGATCAGTCTTTTCTTGCGTATGAATACAATCAAAGCATCTCCTTTCACCTCGCTTCTTGCTTATGCAATGCAGTGAGGGATGTAGACTCCCTCTTTCACCACAAATTTGAATAATAGAAATAATGTGAGTAAAATTCCAGATTGGCACCCAAAATGGCTGAGTATTTTGGCTAACACTTGACTTTCACACACACCCTTTCGTAAACCCTGGGTCCGCCATTGCAATGATTTCATAACAGAAACAAATGCAGCAGGATATTTATTTGGTAAACAAACAAGAATTTCATCAATTTATAAAAAGGAAACAATAATAAACATACCGTTCTCTTGTTTCATTTTAACAGTTTTAAATACCGTCTGCAACTATGCCTAAACTGCACCCTTTGCATGGCGAATTTATAAATCAAAGTTCTATGATATTGTAAGCGAAAAAAATTCTAGCTTATAGGTATACATATACTTTTAGCAGGATATATTTTGGCGGACATAGAGTTCCAAAGTATGAAAAATGATACGCAGTGTATTTTAGAATTACTTTACTGTTGTTAGAACCAACAGACATAAAGATAACAGTAATTCATTTAACCCCAAAGGTGAAGAGTGCTGCATGACCATTGACATAACAACAAATGCTATTATACAGAGTTATTTTTCTTCATAAAATACGTATTTTGATTGCAGTTACATTTGGGTGCAAATTTAGCTCTTAAATTGGCGACATGGTACCAAATGGCTAAAGTAAGTTAATAGCATCACTTTGCGGGGGAAAGCCGCTATAACTATATCCAGTTAATCAATGGCCTTATTGTTTCTTCATAAGAGTTCTGTATGAATAAATACCAAGAGAGTCGTTACGTTTGATATTTGATATCACACAAGTATACAACTTTTTATTCACGTATAGCTTCTTTTTGTTAACTCTCAATATTCTAGTACAGAGTATTGTGAAGAAGCATGGAATAGTCGAACCCTTTATCCAATCAAACAAACCGAGACCTTTTCTGTCCAAACAATCTTTCTTTTCAGCTTGGCAGAAAAGACCGATGTGGCTCCCGTTTTACTAGTTACTACATATTTGTTTCTTATTTTTGTAAATTTCGTCAAATAAATTGCAAAAACATTAATGTTAAGATCGATTGATCAATTAAAATAATGCCACAAACATTTACATGTTATTTGCAAAAAATTGAAATTAAATATTGATAAAGGCGGAAGTATATATATGGTTTGTTACATGTCGGAACAATATATTGTATATGAACATATTCAATTTGTCTGTTCAACAGGTGACGATTTAAAAAATATTTACCATTGATTGCTTCAATATTTTATGGTTTTTTCAAACTATATGAAGCACAGGATATGATCAAAAACAGGAAACAAATTTTATGATCGAATTTAAAACGTTTCTGGATGGTACAATGTACATATATTATATGGCCCAAATTCAATATTACAAACGAGACCAAAACTACTGGTACTTTAAGTGCTCAATACGCCATTTAAGTTTACGTCGGAAATTCATAATTAGTTCATAGCTGTTAATGACCACAAAAGTGTTTTGTGCTGGCCAATATTGCGACAAAATGAAGATACCCATCCTTAGCGCATACTGTACGAGAGGAAGACCTTTGATTTTTGAACAGGAGTGTATATATATATATATATATATATATATATATATATATATATATATACACAAACATCTTAATTATTACTATACGTAATTAGGGATTTAAACAATGCTTGGAAGCATCCATCTTGTACAAATTTTGTAGTATCAATGGACATAATACATTGAAGGTGCATGTTAGAAAGACACTAGAAGATGCCATTAAGATGCTGTCTATTATTGAATTATAAGATATTAATTTGAAATACATTTTATAGCTTGTAATAGCATGTAGCCTTCCCAAGTAATAATGAAAGTAAAACTCTCCCCTATTTATTTTTTCCCCAAAATATGGAGGAGATATTTGGGAAATTTGTCCGTATCAATAAGGAAATATTTAGATTAGACGTCTAATTAGCCATAATAATTTCCGCATGAAACAAAAAAAATATATGCAAATATGAAACCCACAGGTTCTATTGACCTACTCCAACACAAATGTTCTAATTGAAATTTTTGCGATTATTATTTCTATAATTATATAATATTTTATGAAGATAGAGGAACACCATTTGAGGGATAATGACACCATACATATGTACTATCTAATTTAAATACCCTGTCAACGACTGTGTGCCATTTTATTCTTCGAGATGAGATGCATGTGTTACATAACGTCGTTTATTTCGGACACATCCATTGTTTTTATTGCAAAAGACATACATTTTATAACATTAGAACAAATGCATAATATTTACGACAACGCTGAAAATAAACGGCCAATTCTTACAAAGATATCTAGCTAATGTAAATATGATATTGATAATATTATGATAGTAAAAAGAGAACAAGAGGCCCATGGGCCACATCGCTCACCTGAGTCACCTTGGTCCATATCAGAAGATTTTCCATATCTATTTGCATGTAAAACTGTAGTCCCTATTATGGTCCCAAACCTACCCCTGGAGGCCATGGTTTTTGCAAACTTGAATCTACACTATGTCAGAAAGCTTTCATGTAAATATGAACTTCTTTGGCCCAATGGTTCTTGAGAAGAAGATTTTTAAAGATTTTCCCTATATATTTGTATGTAAAACTTTGATCCCCTATTGTGGCCCCATCCTACCCAAGGGGGGCATGATTTTAACAAACCTGAATCTGCACTATATCAGAAAGCTTTCATATAATTCTCAGCTTTTCTGGCTTAGTGGTTCTGGGAAGAAGATTTTTAAAGATTTTTCCTATATATTTGTATGTAAAACTTTGACCCCCTATTGTGGCCCCATCCGACCCCCGGAGGCCATGATCTTAACAATTTATCATCTGCACTATATCAGGAAGCTTTCATATAAACCTCAGCTTTTCTGGCTCAGTGGTTCTTGAAAAGATTTCAAAAGATTTTTCCTATAAATCTGTATGTAAAACTTTGAGGCCCCCTTGAGGCCCCATCCAATCCCCGGGGTCCATGATTTTAACAACCTTGAATCTGCACTATATCAACAACAACAACAAAAACGAGGGAAAAAAACAACAACAAAAAACTTTGACCCCCTATTGTGGCCCCATCCGATCCCCGGGGGCCATGATTTTAACAATTTAGAATCTGTACTATATCAGGAAGCTTTCATATAAATCTCAGCTTTTCTGGTTCAGTGGTTCTTGGGAAGAAGATTTTTAAAGATTTTTCCTATATATTTGTATGTAAAACTTTGACCCCTATTGTGGCCCCATCCGACCCCCGGGGGCCATGATTTTAACAATTTTGAATCTGTACTATATCAGGAAGCTTTCATATAAATCTCAGCTTTTCTGGCTTAGTGGTTCTTGGGAAGAAGATTTTTAAAAAATTTTCCTATATATTTGTATCTAAAACTTTGACCCCCTATTGTGGCCCCATCCGACCCCCGGGGGCCATGATTTTAACAATTTAGAATCTGCATTATATAAGGAAGCTTTCATATAAATCTCAGCTTTTCTGGCTCAGTGGTTCTTGAGAAGAAGATTTTTAAAGATTTTCCCTATATATTTGTATGTAAAACTTTGATCCCCTATTGTGGCCCCATCCGACCCCCGGGGGCCATGATTTTAACAATTTAGAATCTGCATTATATAAGGAAGCTTTCATATAAATCTCAGCTTTTCTGGCTCAGTGGTTCTTGAGAAGAAGATTTTTAAAGATTTTCCCTATATATTTGTATCTAAAACTTTGACCCCCTATTGTGGCCCCATCCGACCCCCGGGGGCCATGATTTTAACAATTAAGAATCTGCACTATCTAATAAAGCTTATCTATAAATTTCATCTTTTCTGGCCCAGTGGTTCTTGAGAAGATTTTTTAATGACCCTACCCTATTTTTACCTTTTCTTGATTATCTCCCCTTGGAAGGTGGCCTGGCCCTTTATTTTAACAATTTAGAATTCCCTTTACCTAAGGATGTTTTGTGCCAACTTTGGTTGAAATTGGCCCAGTGGTTGTTGAGAAGAAGTTGAAAATGTGAAAAGTTTACAGACAGACAGACGGACGGACGCCGGAATACGGGTGATCAGAAAAGCTCACTTGAGCTTTCAGCTCAGGTGAGCTAATGACGATGCAGTAGAGATTTAAAGATTACATGTTGCAGGCTGTACTTAGTTGAAGAGCTTTACAAATAAATTTTCATAAGTTATTTCATACTATAACAATAATCATGTATAGTTTATGTATAATATATGTGACTTTTTGTACATATGACTTCTTCCACACAAAAACGTAAATTATAACCTGTACGAATTTGGCCTGAACACGTTATAACTAGAACAAAATTTCTTCAAAATCAGATTCACATCACATTCTAAGATATGTTAAAATTAAAATATCATGAACATTTTCTTAGCCAATTCATTTAATATACACTGAGTGACCAAAAGTATTGCAACAAACATGGCCGACGTCGTCACCGTACACATTGTCTCGGTATTTATATTCTATTTCTATCGGGATAGATAACGTGTTGGAACATAAAATCCTTTTTCATTGTACAGTTTTCAAATTTTGCACAGAAATACTTTACAATAAGTGGAAGATACCTATAGATTTTGGAGTCATGTCACTTTGTCTGTCTGCTTGTATGTCATCATCTTTCTTATCATGACCGTATCTATTTACCACTGTCTAAGGGAGATAATTCAATTTGAATTATAATATTGTATTGATATAGAAAATTTACAAAAACTAACTCTACAACATTGTGTATGTGTATATATTTGGGTTGTTTATTTAATGTGATATTCTAGTTGGGTTTTTTTTAAATGCTTGATGTTACAGGTATGTTGAATTAACACGTCATTCCCAGTCAACAACTCTCGATCGGGATAGGAATACGCAATTAAATATCTTAAATCCGATTGCAAAGTCAAACTGCTTCATTGAATCATGTTCGTATTGCACGTTGCACCTTAGAGAACTGTTCCTTTTAATAAAGAAATTCACAAAATAGATACAAAATGAGTGTACCTTATTCATTACTGTTAGCGAATTTTCGTCGGTGAAAATCTAGAAACGGCGTCTTTCACTGCGCTTGTTGACGGTAAGGTGCACATTGTCTACGTGAGTATTTCGATATTTGCTTATGAATTTTTTTAGCGCATACATGGTAAGACTCTGCTAGGAATAATGGAAACTTTCTCACCTATGTATGTAAAGAGATATTCTATAGATGTCTATTTATAGAAATGTAGAACACTTCTATCAAATGGCAATGTGTTTGAAAACGCTTATACACCCGATGTCAGAATTTCCTTTTCCTTGACATCAATATGTCAAATTCATAATCCTTTTCGAATAGTATGTACCATATTTTGTACCAGTTATCCATTTTGAATCCTCAATTACAATGGAATTTAGCTGCACTCTGTTGTGTATGAGTGTTTGTCAAACAGAAGAATTTATATCAGTTTCTCATGAATATACTTCATGATTCCTTTATCACAAATTTGCATTCCAATGTATCTTTGAATATTATTAATTCTAACATATATACCAGCCCCAAACATTGCTATATCAAATACAGATGTCACTTTCCTCTAATAAGCCTCAGCGGGGACCTTGCAGTTTTCTAGTTACCAGCAATATTGTGAGATGTTCTTTTTCTGGCAGAAGCTGTTGTAGGGAGGAATATTTTGTGAGTAGCTTTAATCCACGTCCTGTGGTAGTAGCTGCGTGATTGCAATTCCCTCTGTATAAACTTTCTTGCTGTCTACTTATTCCTGAAAGAAAAAAACTAAGATACTTCTTTACATAAATTAATACCCCCATTGGACGCCGGAAACAAATATGCTTTTTGTGTGGTTGCATTGATTAATGTCATTAACATTGCAACATTTCAAATACAGTATGCATATATATCTATATTTTGTTTATCCAATATAGTATACATAATTTTAGCCCAGTGTGTTGTTCAGGGAAGGGGGGGGGGTGTCAAAAAATATGTCTAATATCTTGATCTAGTAATTGTTGCTATGGACATTTTTCAACAATAAATGAAAATTTTATAAAAACTGAACTTACACATTGTTGTGAATCTTCCACGACATTGTCCTGTAGATCTAGTGATGTTTCGGCCAAACAGCTGCATCTTCACTGCCACGAGCAGCTACGTACCACTCTCTTTTTAAAGACATTAACAAAATTCTGAAGAAGCATATTCCTATTTTTCATATTAACCCAAGAATGGCCAAGGTCTTCAAAATGCCTCCTATTGCTGCATTCGGACGTTCCATAAATCTTAACGGCATAGTGGTGTAAACCATTCATATTTAGTTTCTAAATTGTTTCCTTACGCTTTTACTTGAACACTATTATTTATTCATTAATTCATCACTGCATGCTTAACACTAGTACGTAAGCTTTACTCCTCTGGGTACATAATAACCCGTCATTGGAACAAGTTAATAAACAACTTATTCATCCTGATTTGTTAACCAGTTATTTGTTTTTACTTCATGCCGGCGTTCCGAGTAATAATGTACATGTATCATACACTAGAAGTCGAGATGTACCGAATATAGTAGCTGTCCTTTTAACATTATTCTATATCTAGGATATCATTAAATTGTAAATAAATAGTAAAATAGATGTAGTCTGTGGAAACAATCCAGACCGACGTTGATTTAGTCAGACACTATGCATTAATTTTCTCGCTACGTACCCATACTTAACGTATTTAAGGTGAATATTATTCTACTTTGACGATGTTAAGACCGTGTAAAAGTACAAGAAAATATAACATACTGTTTAAAATTCCCTCGATGCGTACTTCTTGTGGTACGCGTTGATATAAAATCAATATGGCAATGAGAACAAGATAACAAATTAGTTTATTAAGGTTGAACAAAAGCAGTATGTACATTATAAGAAAAATTACACATTTGTACACTGGGTCCCATCACATGAAATGCATAAAACATATTTATTATATAGCTAATAAATAGTCTATTATAAAAATCTGCGTAAAATCTAGACAATGTTAGCGTTCAATATCCTGTGAATTTATTGAACGCTAACTTTGTATTGCGTAAATTGTGTGCGCCCGAAACATTCCGAGTATGAGCGTTCAATATTGACCTGACAGTAACGACGTAAACAAGTCAAAATGGCAGACGACGGTCCTCCGAATCTGAGAGAGCCGGTATTTGATATTCATTTTATATACTTAAACAAAGTGTTTTACTGTACATAAATTATTATGTCCCCATTCACAAGATCAGTTTGCTTCATTCATCAATGACGGGTTTAATATTGAACAGTTAAGAAATGCATGCCGATACTGCACACTTATACCTTAGATGCCAATATTGATGAATTCTCGTCTCTTTTGGAGTATTTTGAATGAAAAGGGATATAATATAACAACTACATACCATAGCTCTATAATAAAAGGGTTATTAAACTTAATTTGGTGAATATTGGCACTCGTTGGCTGTAAAAATGCACTCGCAAGTTCGTGCATTTTGACAGCCAATATTCACCAATATAAGTTCTATAACCCTATAGTGCATAAAATCATTCATTCATTTGCTTAGAGGGATCCACAAAGTCGCAGAAAATGTTCGATGTTAATCTCTTCTATGTCATATTTGTCCCATGCACTGTCCAGACGTGTCTGTGTGTCGTTGTTGCTGGTCTTACGTTTCGGCACATGTTGACACTTGCAATTCTTGTCTCCACAAGGTGGACTTCTTTGAGCAGGAATGGCGCCAGCTTGTACAATAAACAACTGCGATGGCCAGGGACGGATCTAGGAATTGCGGTTAGGGTGGCGCAAATTGATGAGGCAGGGGGCGAAGCCCCCGGAAGGTCTTGGATTTTACATGTAATTCATTTTCTATTTGAGACGTTTTCAAGAATTGCGTTCAAATTCGAAGTATTCGGATTTTTACGGTACAAAAATTATGATTAAAATTTCCTTGATTTTCTTTTTCGCCATTCATAATTTCACCTTCACGAGTTGTCCTCAGATTCGTCCGAACTCATTGCCATATAAGAATGTTAAGTGACGAATTCGCAATCTATATCTTTTGGAAGACTGAGGGAAAATGTACGAGTGTTCAAGTAGTTTTTAAGTGTATGATACTATCAAACAACTTACGCAACTCAGTTAAGGCTATCCGAGAAAAATCACAGTGCTGTTATAAATGTACCTCTGTCCACTTCGCATCATATGACGTCACAATGAAAGAGTACGTCACAGCATACATGTTCTGATAGTCTCGTTCAACCAGACACTCGGCTGTCTCCGTAAATCTCCGACGAGCAGAGAGTCTGGTAAAGACACGCGATAATAACTGTTACCGCTAGGGAGCGCTAATTTAGTTTCCGTTGGATTCTCTCTGACATAAACAGTCAATTCCGAAATTTGATGCTAATTAGTTGATCCTTCATTAGTGATACTAATGGGAAAATCATTACTACATGTACAATAAAAAAAATTATGCTCTTTGTCAGCTGGAAATTTTACTTTCACTTTTGCCTCTTAAAGTAATTTTGATAAAACAGTTTTAACATTTCCCGCAACATTTAACAGCAAATAAATCCTTTCAAAAGTGTTTATAAACACTCAAGTTGTAAATCCTTAAGTTTAAACGGCAAATTCAATATATTACAAATTTCTTCGGTAGTCGTTATTTTGAAGGTGTGTTGAATCAACCAATCAAATTAAATACCGAAATTTTGGTAAGCCTCGTTCTGACGTTACAAACGTTATCGCGTATCTTTACCAGAATCTCTGCTCTTCGGATATTTACGAAAAAAGCAGAGCGTCTGGTTGCACGAGACTAATGTTCTGATAGTTGTATCGCGGGGAAAGTGTCATAATATTTGGCGTTATTTACTGCTGTTATCAAGCGATAAGCTGTATGTACGTGAAAATATGTCTTGTCAAATGAATATATATATGATATATATATATTATTCCTTTATGATATCAAATCATTCTCCATTTTCAATATATAGTATGCACGAAGGTGATATTCATATTATATTGTGACCTTGAAATCGGCCCTAATCTGAATGACGGATGCGTTTAAAAATTCCCTCATGTGTATAAATTATCTCATACTACACAAACTGCGGCAAAGTTCAGGTTCATCTGCTATTTAAAACAATATGAAGTTTTCTGCTATATAATCTAGATATATTTATGCGTTTGAAAAGTGCAGGGACCAATTTCTGTCTTGTATATTAACGGTATGATATATATAAGAATGTTGACAACCCCGGTAATTCGCTGATGACTGTTGATATGTTGTTAAATTACAGCATGGTTAGTTTGAGTATGCATTTGCTCCCAACACTTCATGTTAAGGATTTTTATTTTTTTCTGAGTATATCAATATAAATTCAGCTGGTTACCCGCATGAACCTGAACTTTTGTTCACAAGTAGGGCCTCTTGCTGTTTTCAAAAAATAAAGTGTTACGTGATATTTAAGTGACGTCACGGGAAATTACCATATGGGGAATTTATGGTAGCTCAGTCACAGTCAACATATGGGTAGTATCATTTCGGTGTTTAACCGTAACAAGTGTAATGATACTTGTGAATTTGAGGTGCAATTTCACCCCATGATTATTGTGCATTTGACTATGGAAGCCCTTAACCTAGCTGCGTACTTCTGTGCACTTCTACATACCTTGTCCAATTATTTCAGTGTCCCTTGTTACTGTCGTCAAATTTCCATCTAATTTAAAACATAACACAAAAAAAAAAACACCAAATGTGATAAGTTATAAACGTGAATTGCATTTCTACCGCGGTTTACTTTCAATAGTATGAGTGAATGATATGATTTGAACTGAGTATCACAGACTATAAAGCATGTAGAACTTATGATCTAATGTGTATAAGATGACCTTTTCGGTACATTGTTTATGGATTGTGAAGTCTTGATTGATAGGTTTTTTAACTTTATGGTTATTTGTTCCCTTCTGAATCATTTATTGTGAACTGACGTAACTAAACGCTACGTGTAGCTATTATTATCATTCCTCCTTTGATATCATATATCTACTGTTGTACATACACGGTGTGTTTCGTGTTTACTTTCGAAAGACAGAAATCCACAAAAATGTCTCAATCTAGTCTGAATATACACATTCCACGAACTACTTTTTGAACTATTACAAATAAACAAACAAATGTGTTAAACCACTGTCGTAGTGATATGCAGATGAACTTGCAACGCAATAAAGAAAAATTTAATATTAGTTTGAATGGTTTATTTCTGTCCTGATAGGATTATTTCCCTTTACCCTTTTCAAGTATGGATTTTTCCGAAAATCATTACCAAATGTGGAGACGAGTCAAGGTAAGAAAATATTCAGCTGTTACGTTTAGATAAGTTGCAGATCAATAATATATATGACATACTTGAAAGTATTTATATATTTTAAAAATACGGGAAATATAGATATCAAAATATCTTCCTTTGGTTTGTTAAAGGGGTATGAGGTCGCAAATATTGCAAAATAAATTAGCATAACACGGGTTATGCATTTTTCATCAAAGTTTGCAAATAGCATTTTATTATTTCAGCATCTAGTCTTGTAGATGTCATATACTGTGTTTTAAAAATGCTTTAAGAATACATGTATGCAAGGTGAAGATAACGAACAGTGATCAATTTCATAACTCCTATAAGCAATACAAAATAGATAGTTGGGCAAACACGGACCGCTGGACACACCAGAGGCGGGATCAGGTGCCTAGGAGGAGTAAGCCTCCCCTGTTGACCGGTTACACCCGCCGTGAACCTTATATCCTGATCAGGTAAACGGAGTTATCCGCTGTCAAAATCAGTGTGCCAAGAACGGCTTAACAATCGGTATGAAACATCTATATAGAATGCTTTATCAATTGATATGAATGAAATTTTATATGTTATCAATATCATTAATCTTTCAAATTTAACACTAACTGTAACATAATCTTGAAGATTAATTTATTTCTATAATTCTCCGAAACCTACAAATGAGATATAATTTTCTAATCTAAGTTAAATGCTCAATATTATTTACTGCGCTTGTTAACATTATCAGTATCATTGTTTGATGAATATAATGTACAGAACTGTTTGGACTGGTCTCTTTACACAGACAACCCCGCCCTCTATCACAGTACTCTGATGGTGAACAGTCACATTTCTGGAAACATTGACGTCCATAGTAATTAGATGGACACGGTAGGAAGCAATTATAATCCCTGTATCCTGCTCAAAGGCCGTAAGCACCGAGTATAGGCCTACAGTTTGCAGCCATTCACTGGCAATAGTGAAATTCCGTGAGTGAAAAATTCTCCAGCGGGACTTTAAACAATACACAACCATCCAAGCTATGAATTATCGTCTCGATGTAAAACTTGCGTCAGAAAATACTAAATTGTGGTTATTTTGTTTGAATCTATTTTGTTAAATAGAGATCCACTCTATAAGAAAATCTCGTTCTGAGTTGACACAATAAATATCTACTCATTAAGCATAATTGTGATTTGTTCTCTTCCGATTATTTCTCAAATTTGATGGCGAAATTGTGTCTTATAATTTGTTCCAATGATATCATCAATTTATTTTTCCATCACTTGTGTGAAATGATAGGTAATAATTTTAAAATAGTCGAAATTCTTAAAATGCATAAATGTTTAATCATTTCATTGTGCTCCTTTGAAAATGCATTTCTCTTTTTGAATTACTAAACAAACAGAAATAATTGAAACACATTTCTGACCTGTATTTGCACAGTTTGGACTGATCTCATTACACAGACAACCCCGCCCTCTGTCACAGTACTCTGATGGTGAACAGTCACATATCTGGCGACATTTACATTGTATGTCCATAGAGATTAGGTGGACAGGGCGAGGAGCAGTTAGAGCCCCAATATCCAGGCTCGCATTCTGAAAACACAACCAATGTCATACATGTACAAACGCGTCCAATCTGTATATCACGTATAACAATATTTCATGAAAAAATGGTTTTATTAACAAACTCTGAGACACATCAATTGGCTGCAAATGTTCCTATGAATATTTCTTGTTTAAGCAAAATAGTGAAATAAAAGAATGATATACTTACTTATTTCCACAGACATTCCATCCAGTAAGATATTGACCAGATATCCACGTAATGTTAAAGATCCACAAACACAATATCCTCAGCTCCGTCATTTCCAACCCGATGTAGTGAAACACGTCACTGTCAGCCAAAACCATTGTTGGTATCTATCATTTTCTTCCTTGTCACAAAACACGGGGTTTGACAGACATCATGTCACCGCTATTCCAATACTTCATAGTTCCTATTTCAACAATGTACAACATCGTGCCATACACGAGTCGGCTTTGGGTAAAACCCTTAGTGGAGTAGAGTGAAATTTGTATTTGATATTTACAGTTTTAGATATAACAGTCGTATCCTGCTTTACTTGTGAGCATGATGAGTTACCAATTTCACCGCCTTATACTGAGGGTAACATACTTTTCATGTTCTCATACTCTAATTTCAAAGCAAATCCATTCAAATAATCTTTTTTTTTTAAGTCAGGCATGGTATATAACAATACAACATAAATTTGATAGTTCCTTAATGAACTGTCCATGTATAGGTTGATTCTGTGTAATAAAATGCACAGATATTTTCGGGGGGATACATACTGAAAATAGTCTCTTGAAAATCATTTCATCTAAACAAATGTTCATTTTCCAATACCTGTACACTCATACACGTATTATCACCCATTTGCTGTAAAACAAATGCTTAAAAGGGCTTTTTGTAACTGTATCTTCGCCGTTCATAAATATGAGCAGTTCGTGAAGGTGAACTACCAAATGAGAATAAGAAAACATGAAAAGAATGTTATTGGTTGTTAACTGTCAGGCTTGTTGAAATGATGCTCAATGTTTTAGAAGGCTGTTACGAGCAGGATACGGCTGTCAGCTTGATTCTGCTATCAAAATATTATTTGGTGCATTAATAAATCTTTTAACGCTTTTTTTTTTTACAACAATGTGATTTATGCCATGGCCCACAAACAAGCCTATATTTGTTTTTATCTGTCTCATATATTTTATTTCCAGAAATATTGCCTGGATTGTTAACATGGCCTTTAAACGTGGATATTGTATCCCTAAAAACACATTTATATCATTTTAGTGTTAACTTTTTTAATACAATACTAGCACTACAGTGTAACATTGCATTAAATGATAAATGATTCTCACCATGTTCATGTCTTGAATGTTAATCACCCATCATGTAGATATGTAAAACATTTAATATTGAGGTTGCTGTTAAATAATTTACACTTATTTAATAAATTGAGCATATTATGCAATATTACAATGACAATGAGTATAATGTAGAGAAATGGCAAAAGAACCTGCACTATCCAACTTGGATACAGTTGTAACTATCTCACTGACAACAGGTGGTGTCTGGAGTTTTATATCCATGCTGCTGCTAGTACTAGTAGTACTATGATATGTACGTAGTCATTATCATCACTAAGACAAGTCTTTAATGAGTCTGTTTCCTTGCTAATATAGTTATTGCCCTCCCCCCCCCTTATTAGAATGATCGAACTGTCTCGAGACACGTTCTCACCGGGTCTGTAAGACATTATAATTTTTATGATAAAAAATACTATCTACACCCCCCTCCCAGCACCACTAAATGCCCACCTCCCAGCACCACCACCACCACCACTAAATGCATTTTGCAATATTGCACTGTGTCCAGTATGATTGTTTATGATTTGGTTAACAATCTTTTAACATTTTTCATAATGTAGGCTATATGAGAATAAATGGTAAACAGTCATCAGCTGGTCATTCTAAATAAAATATAAATGACAAACCTGTTCATGCGACTGTGAGATGTATGACTCGACATTCCACTTGTCGAAAGATCTCGTACTTCTCAACTTCAAAGGCTGTTTATAGTTGTTGTAGACATACTAGGCAAACAGTTGGGTAGTGATTTTCCTCTGTAGGCTAGAGCAGTCTATGATGTTTTGAAGGGTCGTAATATTTTCGTTTCACGAAGTTTAGCAACGCTTTTCGGATCTTTTGTCGGTGTCAAAAAGGGATAGAATGTGATTTTATTCATATAACCGTTCTCATCTTCCTTGAATCCTCACTACAGCCTCCTGTTTTTGATCCCTTCTTTTCCTGGCAGACGCTATTTTACCGGAAGTAACGAAGGCTAACTAAATCATGAAATCACGTGAACACGGTGTATAAAATCTAGAATAAACACGTGTTCCGGCCGTAACTCGAAAATGTGCTATTGTCGGTTGTTTCTTTTACATCCCGTTGAGAATTTATCACTCATATTGAGACGTTCTCAGCTGTAGATATACCACAGACTTAAACATAAGTTTATCGATTACAGCCACAGCAGTGAGTTTTTTAAAGTGCCATCGACTAGCGTAACACGGTACCTCCATTTTAAAGTCATATCGGAAAGTCATGTGATTCTCACTTCTAATATTGGGGGTTTAGCGAAAGAACAATCCCTACCTATGTTTACGTCTGAGGTTTTACGCAATCATGGTACAAGCGGAGCTCGAACCCACGACCTACCGGTTACAAAGCACACGCTCTACCACTGACCTACCGCGACTGGTAAAAGATAAAAGGTAATGAGAAGTTTATTCAACCCTTTAAATAATGGATCAACCTGGCATGGTAGATAAATGATACCACGGCTCATTTTAGATGTAGTAAACGATTTTAGCTAAGATAAAATGACATTCAAAGCAGTGTATATTTACACGTATAGCTTAAAAGAATATAATTTATACAAAATTGGTTTTATTTTGTTTTCTTTTCAAATTATGTGCAATTGATGATGTTTTAATATTTCCTCATTCAATTCCCACATATTTTATACTGAAGATGATTGTATGTTGTTTAATTCGTATGGTATTGCTTATACGAGTTATGTGATTATTGACTGTCCGTTTTTGTCACCCTTCGTGGAGATTGCCAGTGAAGGGCGGCAAAATTTAGGCCTATGCTCGGCGCTTTCATCAGGAAGGGATTTTTATCGTGCCAAACCTCCGGTGACGCGGCACCTCGGTTTTAGTGGTCTCACCCAAAGGACGATATAGTAGCCTCTTACGAGACACAAGAGGTACTGTGGACCTATTCCAACCCGAACCTTGATAGGTTTATAAATAGCGTATACTTCCCAAAATCATTTTATACCGTATAAAATTTAAAGAATTTAAATTGATTACTTATAATTCAATTTTCAACACCAACCCATTTCAAAATCTTTATGTACTTAAATAAAAGGCGAAGACAACGAACAGTTATCAATCTCACAACTCCTATAAGCAATACAAAGTAGATAGTTGGGCAAACATGGACCCCTGGGCACACCAGAGGTGGGATCAGGTGCCTAGGGTGAGTAAGCATCATTTGTCGACCGGTCACAACCACCATGAGTCCTATATCCTGATCAGGTAAACGGAGTCATCCGTAGTTAAAATCAGTGTGCCAAGAACGGTCTAACAATCGGTATGAAACATGTCAGACAGCATTTGACCCAATCATAGGTTGTATTAACGAACTTGATCGTTATAACGACCATAGAATTTGCTAAATGCTGACTTCAATCAAGACTGTTGAAACCCCTGTACCATCAACTTCTTTGCCATTAGCTTGCCTCGATTTAAAAACTGACTATACGCAGAACAAGTTCTTGTGTATCGATTCAGTTGAGAGATATAAACACCATATGCAGGGGCTAATGGAATATTGCTACTTAAATATGGAAAATTAACGATGGAGAAGCTGAAATCATCCCGTTTGTCATACAGTTGAGTTGTCAGTTTGACGTTAATGTCTACTTTCAATAAAATATCTAATTATGAAGCAGAAGTGGACGACTCTGTAGTGTCTTTTATTTTGAGCTCACAGGAATATATTAAATTGACATATGAATGGAAGTTATTATTGTTAAGAGACAAAATATCGTCGATATAGCTAAATGTAGAATTGAAGGCCACAGCAAGAGATTTTTTCTTCTCACGTAGAAGTTTCTGAATAAATTCTGCTTCGTTTGAATATAGGAACAGGTCAGCTAACAAAGGAGCACAATTGGTGTCCATGGGAATTCCAACAAACAATTGGAAAACCTGATCACCAAAGACCACGAAGATATTGTCAATGAGGAACTCTAGCATATTTTGGTGATCAGGTCTTCCAACAGTCTGTTGGAATTCCCATGGGCACAAACTGTGCCCCTTTGTTAGCTGACCTGTTTTTATATTCATATGAAGCAGAATTTATTCAAAAACTTCTACGTGAGAAGAAAAAATCTCTCGCTGTGACCTTCAATTCGACTTTTAGATATATCGATGACGTTTTGTCTATTAACAATGATAGCTTTCATTCATATGTCGATTTGATATATCCCTGTGAGCTCGAAATAAAGGACACCACAGAGTCGTCCACTTCTGCTTCATACTTGGATATTTTATTGAAAGTAGACATTAACGGCAAACTGACAACTCAACTGTATGACAAACGGGATAGTTTCAACTTCTCCATCGTCAACTTCCCATATTTGTGTAGCAATATTCCATTATCACCTGCATATGGTGTTTATATATCTCAACTGATTCGATATGCAAGAGCTTGTTCTGGGTATAGTCAGTTTTCAAATCGAGGTAAGCTACTGACAAACAAGTTGATGGTACAGGGATTTCAACAGTCTCGATTGAAGTCAGCATTTCGCAAATTCTATGGTCGTTATAACGATCTAGTTCGTCAATACAACCTCGCATTGAGTCAAATGCTGTCTGACGTGTTTCATACTGATTGTTAAGCCGTTCTTGGCACACTGATTTTGACTGCGGATAACTCCGTTTACCTGATCAGGATATAGGGCTCACGGCGGGTGTGACCGGTCAACAGGGGATGCTTACTCCTCCTAGGCACCTGATCCCACCTCTGGTGTGTCGAAGGGTCCGTGTTTGCCCAAATATCTATTTTGTATTGCTTGTAGGAGTTATGAGATTGATCACTGTTCGTTATCTTCACCTTGCATTCAGATGCTTGTTCTATGGTCATAGATTGAGACGTTTGTTCATCTGACCTTGGTGCAGCCTCTGCATTAAATTTTCCCAGGTGGTCATTTAGCTCAGTAGCAGAGCTGTTGTAAAACATTTTGGGGATGCCTTAAAGCCTCAACACGACATTCTGTTAAAAAGGGGAAAATGTGTGCTATCAAATTATTAATTTATGTAAATTTACAAGTAGATAGCTTATTGGTAAAACAATCGTGCAATTTCAGTCCAAGTCCCATTCAGGGTAAATTTTTAATGATTTGATATATTTTGCATTCTTTTTAAGATTTACTTCACCTCTCTCATTTGATTAAGTGAAGACATGTATCTACTTTGAGGCTAATTCATTTCACCTTTGTATTGCTCATCGTGGCCTTGAACTGCCTCTTTTCTTTTAAATTCCTGGTGTCACATTTTATGACCAAACAACTGACCATAGTTTTAAAATTGCACCAAAGATTCAAATGTATATAATTTAATCAATAACTTGTTTCCATAGAGGTAAATTTAGTGGTGTTCACCACAAGTTTAAATTTAGATACCTGTATGTATTTGCATTGAGATACCAAGTTGTGAGTTAGTATGGCACGCAAGGGGTGCAGATGTTAAATTAACGAAACTTTAGTTACTTGTTTTATTACTTAAACCAATTCTGAGGTAAGATTATACTAATTGGTAGCAAAATGTTATTCTAAAACACAAAATATAGCAATTTTTATATCTATAATAAATTTTTAATCGGTTGCCATGGCAACAAAAATGCATATTGAGCAGCTTTACAAGGTCTACGTCAGAAAAATTTCACTTTAAACATAATATTTGGACCATACACATTTAAAAAAGAATATAGAATCACTACCGGCCGGGCTTTGTTTCCATGGTAACAGATTAAAAAAAAAATATTTCATTTACGCGATTGGTTACTTTGTTTTATAATTGTACAAATTTTAAAGAGTGCATTGAGCGTTTTCATGAATAAGAGACAATTCCAGTCCAAAAACGTCCCGTGGGGATCCAGGTTAGAATATTAGGTCCTCAGTATCCCCTTGCTTGTCGTAAGTGGCGATTAAATGGGGCGGTCCTTCGGATGAGACCGCAAAAAGCGAGGTCCCGTGTCACCGCAGGTGTGGCACGATAAGATCCCTCCCTGCTCAATGGCCATAAGCGCCGAGCATAGGCCTAAATTGTGCAGCCCTTCACCGACAGTGGTGACATCTCCATATGAGTGAACTATTCTCGAGAGGAACGTTAAACAATATTCAATCAATCAATCAATCAGCCCAAAAATGATAAATGACATTTATATATATAATTGTCAAGTATTGTAGTATCACATTTATTAGAAATTAAGATGTTGAGGGTGGTTTTCTTCTAAATACAATACAATATTTTCAATATCCCAGCGGGTTTTCCACGGTCCTGCTTCGTCGTCAATTCTTTGCTACATAACCGCCGCGGTGCCCGAGAGGTAAGAGCGTTCGCCCCGCATGCGGAAGGCCCGGGGTTCGAATCCCGGCCGCGACATACCTACATGTAAGTCGTTAAACCAGGTAGTGACAGTTCCATCGCCAAACGCTCCGCATCAGGTGTGAATGTCACGGGTCCTCGGAGATGACCTTAAAAACGGATGACCCGTGTCACAGTAGGTGTGGCACGCTAAAGAACCCTCACTGCTCAATGGCCGTAAGCGCCGGGCATAGGCCTAAAATTGAAGCCCTTCACCGGTCTTGTTGACCTCTCCATATGAGTGAAGTTTTCGAGTGAGACGTTAAGCAAAATACAATCAATCATTGCTACTTTACCCCGAACCTGTCTTATATATTACATCTTTGAAATAAATTCCCTTGGTTGATGTTTGTTTATATAGTTGAACATACAACTGTAACCTTCGCGACACTATAAAGCCCGGCCAGTGGTGGATCTAAAAGGGGGGGGGGGGTTAACGTAAAGATAGTAAATATGACACTGATAAAATTTGTTTTATGTCGACGTTATGCAGATGTTCCTCAGACATGATTAAGACTATGTTAATATATACTAGAGAAGACCCTTTTTTATTCTTACGCGATCATATCAGTCGTGTTTTCTACATTTCAAAGTTCATGCGATAAATCGCTCTATCAGTACAGAGAGGTTGCCTATAACGGATCACTTCGTGGTTTAGCGTCGATTATAACATGAATAGTGGTACCATATATAACTTAAACTATTGTATATATCATTTCTCAATAAGCACTTAATAAATAGGAATTATTGTTGTTTGTTAATGAGCACAGTAGTCGCCTTTACCGGATCATTTTCTCCATTACCGAATCACGTGATTTACAGCTGAGCATTTTTGTTAGGGACAATGTCAACATGCATTTTTATGTCGTAATAAACACGAAGAAAGAAATGATGACACAAATATTCTTTTGTGTGACCTTAACATGAATCATTCAATATTTTACCCGTCAATATATGGAAATTTAAAAAAGAATATCGGGTAATGCAGCTGAAAACGAAAACGGGCTACATGACAATTTAAAAAAAATTACCATATATCCATAAAAGGTTTAATAAATCACAATTACCCCGTGTGTGTTTGTAAAATTAAATTACTTTAAAGTCAGTCTAATTCACCTTAAACATTTATTCAAGAAATGCAAATTTACATATAGCCTATACTGGGATAGCCCAGCTGTCAATCATTTTAAAATGAATCCCATTTAAAAGGACCCCTTTCATTGGAGAAAATTTGCAAACAATTCCCAAAATTTCTCAATTTCGAGACAATGTTGCCAGATATATTTCTAAAATGATAACTACTGTCAAAAACACAGAAAAGGTCCTCTGCTATTAAAACAAAAACCTGGCTGATTGTATGTTAATTAAACATTCTTCAATCTAAACAAATAATTCAATAAATTTCTCATTCTAAAAGAACCCCGTCCTCAAAACTAGTGAGCTCCCTGAATAATATCGAGAAATAGAATACTAGATAATTTATGTACGAAATTGATCACTGTTCGTTATCTTCACCTTGCATTTAACCATCGAGTTTGTATCTCTGCTGGTGGACAGTCTGTCCCCGAGGATACTTGTCGCTCGATATATGTTCCGTCCTATTGCTTATAGGAGTTATGAGATTGACCACTGTTCGTTATCTTCACCTTGCATTGTACAAAAAAACTGACATATCTATAAGTCAAGTTCAGAGGCTGTTTATCATCTATAAAGTATACAATTTCATCGCATCCCCCTCTTTTAATTGAGACAAAATTGTCTTCAATTTATCAAATAAAGTTGAAGCATTCACATTTTCAAGTATGTATTTGCAGGGAAGCACAACACCGCCCCCTTCCTCATTTGGCTCGGGCCATGGAGGAAAACTTACTACTGGCTGTCCTGTCACCTCGGCAAATATTTCGCCGCCATTATCCAAAATGTTACGAAAATGTGCAGATAGGCATTTTGGTACATGTCCAATAGGTAGCCCAGCTATGTCACTAACTTTCAGCTGACGTTTTTCATCTGTAATGTCATTATGAATATTTGGGGGGAAATTATTCAATGGTGGAAGCCACACCAAACAAGCATTGCTGTCTTTTATGTTTGAATATTCTCGGTCAACAATTAATCGAGTTGGAGGAGGGGTATATGGGGGACGAATTTTAAACACATGATAGCCTTTCACAACACATTTGTCAATGATAATTTTCGTAGAAGCTAAACTGCTGGATTGCTCAACATGCGCGATTTCACCATCCACAGCAGGCTAAAAAAAAAAAAAAAGAAGAAAAAAACTTGAGGTAAATTCAAAATGTAAAAGAGTAGTAGGATAGGGTGTATATTATATAGAAGATTTGTTACAGAAAAACACATTATATGTCATGGTAGTCTCACTTACAGTATAAAGTTTGGCAATTTACACATTATAATATATACATGTATTGTTGTTGTCGATTCCTTGTTATTTACGTGCAGATGTACACTAGTGGAGTATAAAATCACAAAAATGAACATTCAGTTAAATCCTGTAATTTTTTGGGCACACAAAGTTTTCATTCACATCAATTACATGAGATAAACATTCTGTGTGCATTCAACTGTTATAGTTAACGAATTCAAAGCTTCTTCTATTCCGTAAATCATACTGAGTGATTCTGAAGGATGACGTTTACCTATTGTCCAATGTGACCGGTTGGTATAGAAATGAATAGAGGAATTCCAACACCACTTTCTTGATTGACTGTTCATTTGTACTTACATTATATAATGCTCTTCGGACTCTCTCTCTTCTCTTTGGGGACATTCTCTTTCCACATGCTTTATATTTCCTAGCAATGTTTGCTGCTGATTTTTGAGTAGGTGTATTTCCACCAGTTTTAGTTTTCAGTTTTTTTGGGGGCATATCTGAAAATCCAAATAATTATGTAATGTTGAAAGAGAATTGATGCAAATGATTGAGATAGCATGTTTTCACTTGTGTTTCTTTTTTATTTCAACTAAATATACGGAAATCGAATTTGAAAAATAAATTTTGACAAGATCCCTTTCACTCAAAATATATCACTACCGTCAGAAGCAGTGATTCGATATAGGAAACCTAGCGACCTGCAACTTTATATCTAATATAATTATAATCTGATTTCCCAACAAGATGATGTTTTTATAGGTTTTAGATGAGTATTTCTACCAAACATCTGTAACAATTTTACTTACCTGCATTGTATCGTTCCCGGCGAAATTTGATGGAAAAGTGAAAGTTGTCTGCTTCACACGGTGTTTCTAATCTACGTCACGACAATGCTTGATGTTGTTTTACGTGAAATTATGATAATGAACAAGTTGAAAATAATTTTTTAATGATAATTGATGTTAGGAAGAATAACTCTTTATGACAGGATACTTTATACTATGTATTGGACTTCGAATCAGGAAAATATGGAACTAATACTTTAATGTGATTCGGTAATGGAGACGATTCTATATAGGCAACCTCACTGTAGATGTCTTAGCATTGAAATAAAAAGTCCATGTAATTAGAGAGCATTGTCAGGTTTATTTTTTTTTTAAATGCTTGGGAATAAAAATTCCTAGCTTCGTTAATGTCGAACCTTGTCTTTGAGGATACTATTTACAAACAATGATTGATTACAACAGCATAAAAATAAATCCTACTTTCCCTAGCAAGATTCGCAAAGATTACATGATCATAATTTTATTGGAAATTAACCGTAGCGCATACTACATATCTATATATAAAAAATTGTAGACTTTTATAATATCAAAGAAAATGATTTATAAATGATCAATTGAGAAACATTATTATTATTTAGTCATAGAGATTTACACATAAGCCGCTTTACACTTTTTAGTAGATCACAAGTAAATATTGACATTTTCCCACGAAACAACTATGAAGTAACGCATTTTTTCATTATAACGTCATAAAGCGCGAAGTGCACTGAGGTATAGTATAGGGTTATTGAACTTATAATGGTGAATCTATAACCCTTTTATTATATAGCTAAAGTATTTAGTTGTTAAATTATATCCCTTGTCACTCACAATACTCCAAAATAGACGAGGATTCATCAATATTGGCATCTTTAGAAGTTAAAGGTGTGCAATATCAGCATGCATTTCTTAACAGTTCAATATTAAACACGTTATTAATGCATGAAACAAACTGATTTAGTGAATAGGGATATCATAATTTATATACAGTAAAACATTTTGTTTAAATGAATGAATATGATATCAAATACCGGCTCTGTCAGATTCGGAGGACCGTCGTTTGCCTTGTTTACGTCGTTACGGTAACGTCAATATTGAACGCTCATACTCGGAATGTTTCGGGCACACACAATATTTACGCAATGCAAAGTTAACATTCAATAAATTCTCAGGATATTGACGCTAACATTCTCTAGATTTTACGCAGATTTTATAATGGACTATTTATTAGCTATATAATAATAACAAGAGTTATATCCCTGTTGTTGCAAACCTTACCTTAAAGTAATGAGTGAATATGAGTAATGCTTTGCAATGGTCAAGTTACGTGTCCACATACATGTATGCGTAACTTTTGTTGTGTAGTACAGTGTACAGTGTATATACGTCGTAAGGCAAATTATGTGATATTTAGAGGTAGTTGTAAAATGTAAATCCAAAATATCAATCTAACAGTAATCAAATGTATATAGTGTATGTTAATGGTAAACTGGTGTGTAATGATACAGTATGAAAGGTGAAGATAACGAAGTCATCAATCTCATAACTCCCACAAGCAATACAAAATAGATAGTTGGGCAAACACGGACCCCCTGGACACACCACAGGTGGGATTAGGTGCCTAGGAGTATGTATTCTTGAAGTCACATTTATATTATAGATCCAATGTATAAGTATACCAAAGGACGACATTCCGATACAAGAGACACATCGCCATACGTTACTATAAACCTCTTTGAGGAAACATGAACTACGCAACTGGTTCACATGGACCTCGGAATGTGGAAACAGACACGAACGTTGACTCTATTTATTTCAGTGCATTGTTATAAACAGATATAATATATATTTATGTGTGACCGGTCGACAGGGGATGCTTACTCTTCTTAGACACATGTTCCCATCTCTGGTATATCCAGGGGTCTGTGTTTGTTCAACTCCCTATTTTGTATTGCATATAGGAGTTATGAGATTGATCACTGTTCGTTACTGATCACCTTTCATGTAAAAGTGAACAAAAAACAACAAAACAGAGCAGTGTAAAGTCTTGTGAAGTTTGTCATTTTGCATTTTGTCGAGAGCTTGGTCAATCTCTGACAGACTTCAGTTGCACTTACAGCCCTGAATCGTTTATCTCTTATTTTGTTCTTGCAGCGGGATTTTTATGTTTAATGCGATTTAAAACCCTCTCAAAATCTTCAAATATTTGATTCAGGTTGTCCCTATTTATATCCTAACACTCACATCTTACGTAATACCCAATAAATTAAAAGTCCGTATAGTTCTTTCTTATCTGCCTCAAGTATTCAAAAATATTATCAATGTGTGTTTTATCTTAGAGAGATGGAAATATCACGAAAATCATTTTTACAGGAAATTTGTGTACTTTTTATCATTTTATCCTTGTTTTATTTTGGTCTCTAATGTAAACAGGAAGTAATGCTAAAGTGTAGTTCCATATCATTGTTTTCAGGGGCGTTTTCCCATAGCAAGTTAGTTTATACAATATTTTTTCAGCATGTTCAGCCAATCAAATTCTGTGTTAGAATTGAAATTAAATATTGAATTATTCAAAACATCGACACCAGCTACTAGAGCTTATGAAACGATACCAGTGCAGGTTGACCATCCATCTTACAGCATCCCGTGGGGATCCAGGTTAGAATAGATCCTCGGTACCCCTTGCTGGTCGTAGAAGGCGACTATATGGGGCGGTCCTTCGGATGAAACCGCAACAACCGAGGTCCTGTGTCACAGCAGGTGTGGAACGATAAAGATCCCTCCCTGCCATAAGCGCTGAGCATAGGCCTAAATTTTGCAGCCCTTCACCGGCAATGGTGACGTCTCCATATGAGTGAAATATTCTCGAGAGAGACGTTAAACAGTATTCCATCAACCAATCAACCATCTTACAGCAGCTAGAGTGCAAGGCTTTCTCGAAAGTAATTAGAGACATCATCTTTCATTCAATAGTCAAACAATAATAACCTATCGTATCAATTTGGGAATTCATAATTTTTTTTTTTGTCCGATGTTGGGAAAATCAAATGAATTTAGCTCCTGGCACGTGGTGCGGTCGAGGTAACTCAGTGGTATAGCGTTCGCTTTGTAACTGGAAGTCTGAGACCCACTCTTCTTTTCATGAAGGTAAATTTAGTTGAAGTTCATTTTAACGCTTTTTTGAATGAAAGATGTTTAACGGATTGATTGTATCTTGCTTAACGTCTCTCTCAAGAATTTAAAGGAGATACGAGCGCCAAAATGACTTGTTCATAAACAATGATACAGTTAGTCTAGGTTAGAAGCTCAGGGAAAACGTGAAGAACCATAGGCCTAGTGCTAAGTTGCATACCAATGTCTGCCAATGTGACACGGGACCTCCGCTTTTAAGGTCATATTCTAAAGACCCGTGATTTTCGCTTCTAAATGCCGAGCATTTGGTGAAGGAGTAATATATCAAACTGCCAAAAGTATACATCTTGAATGTTTGACGATACCATGGTATCAGCAGGGCTTGAACTCATGACCTCTACGTTACGAAGCGAGCGCTCTACCATTGAGGTACTGCGACCGGTCAAGGAACGAAAGTAAGTTCACATGAGTTCATAATGCCGTGTATTTCAAGCAAACATTTTATTATATATAGAATAAACTAATGGTTATCATCAATATCATTACTGAATTAATTGGATTTTTAAAATATACATACATGTATCACGTGTAAGGAAAGGATTACATACATGTATATAATGTTACATGTATGCCTGCAACCTTATCTTTATTAGGCTATTGAAAGTACTTTGTATGAAATAGTGGTATGGTGTTTTTTTGTTTTTTTTTAAAGATATATTTTGTACATGCATGTATATGAATTTCAATTCTGCTTATGTTTTAAAAGGAAAGAGAGAATGCCATGATAGATTAGGGTGTTACATGTCAATACACCCTGTTTCATTGGTCCTGACCACTTATATTCAAGTTTAATGACATACCATCTAAATCAGGTAAATAGTTACCTAAAATACAAAATCATATAAAATTGAATATTACAGTCACTAAAAGTTTCCATTAAGTAGACTGCACCACATTTACCTCTGTGTCAGATTGTGAGCCTGTGATGAAGATGAATCAGTCTGATGTAGATGAAGATGTGCATGATGACTTTAAAGGGCTATTTGCATAATAACAGTATGAGGAAGGGATGTAAATTGTTGAACTTGACATTTTTGAGGAAGAACTAGGTAAAGGAATTGTTTACATCCAATTAAAATTTTATTTCAAAATCATTTGTTTATGGAATTTACAGGAAATATATTGAAGTGTAACTGAAATGTACATGTATGTAGTATTAATGTATACATTAAATATTTAACCATCAATTCAATGTATGATTTGCTGCGGTATTGGAGAGAGTGTACACTGTAAATAATATACAGGCTGTTTCAAACTTTCCTAGCATATTCCATTCTACCTTAAAGGAAACATATGAGTTGCATTTGAAGCAGTTGCTAATGAAACATGCAGTAATGATGCAGTCTGCAGATGAAAATTGCAGGTAAACATAATGTGTAAAGACATTAACAAACATTTCATATATTGTAATTCAGGGGAAAAAATGATTCACATGGAAATACCAGCGACCAAAAAGAAATCAGTTGTTGCCAAATTATCAGTCATTTCATAAGTAAGATTTTGCAAGTTTCGATATTTTCATATATGAGCTTTTATTTTGCATGTGAATTGAATGTTATTTCTATTTTTAATTTCCCTAGGTAATAAATCAAAGTAAGTATCTTTATCCTATTATTAACTTGAAGATGCTGTAAGATGTATGACGGAAACACCATTAAAGTGTATCAATTAATTAAATCTAATTATCTGTGTACATTGCTCTATGTGTAGTATATATTTGAGTGTTTTGCTGTATGTAGTATTTTGTGTCTGTGTGTATCACTGTGTGTAGTATTTATTTGCGTGTTAACACTCATCCATTTTAATTCAATATGTGGGCTTCGTTTTATTTTGTTTTAATGTGCACTTGGGTGACACTACTGTTCGCTTCAAATAAGTGATTTGACTGTTAAACTAACTTTCTATCACTATTAATTGTGCATTGCTTACTGTTTAGATATGAAAATCCTAAAATGAAAAGAGTCACTAAATTTTCTGTTTGAATGATAACTTCCATGGCACAATATTTTATCTCCTGAAATTGAAGAGTTGTTATAGTCTGTATTGTCTAGTTGCTGATACAATCTATCTCCACGTACCGCCTTGTAAATCGCTAAGTTAAAAAACGAACTATTGGAAGTCTTCAATTTTGCGAGTTAAAATATTGCGCCATGGAACTCATCATTTGAACGGAAAATTTATTGATAGTTTATTTTATGCAATTTACATACTTTGACGTTAAGTAATGCAGCATTTATAGTGATACAGATTTGGTTTAATAGTCAAGCAACTTATTTGAAGTGAATAGCCGTGTCACCTAAGTGCATATTAATTGCTAGAACCGGCCGAAGCTGAAAGTAAATTTCCAGACATGAATTATGAAGGACTGCTCCGCGATTCGGTGAAGGCGTCAGTCCAAATATTCAGCCAAGTCGAATCTCAGCCGAGATTACTCAAAAGACAAAATGAGGAGTTCTGGAGTATGGAATTCAAAATTGATGAAATTCAATTATCTTTAAAATATGAATTACAAAAATTTGAAAATTAAACGACAAATAGGGTTATTGCAGATGTTTCTATTTATATATGAGGAATTGGTACAGGAAAAATCATCAGGTGCATCATCCTACCTTAAAAACTATTTACTTCATTTATGACATCCTGACAAGAAAAATAAACAATAATTGCAGTACATATACAAATAATTTCCGTAACACCACCCATCTTTAATAATAAATATATCATTACAGACGGAGTATGTCCACTTCATTAGATTTATCTTCTATTCTTTCAAATTTTTAACTTATTTTTATCTTAGAGTTTTCAATTACAAATTCATTCACTGGAATTCCCACCTAAATGCTGTTTATTCAACATTACGTCTTCATTGCAAGAATACACCTCATTACTATAAAAAAAATCCTGTTGAGCACTTTCCCAGTTAACATAATCAGAAACGTCTTCATCATCCACATTCGAATTTGATATCAACGAAGATTTGTGTCCAGATGATTCCTTTACATTACATAACACTTGCCCTGTGTAACTCACATCAAATTACTCGTTTTCTGAATCATCAGATTCTGATTGACTATCTTTTTGTGTGTCATGAACTGGTTCCTCGTCTTGTTCAAAGATCGTATCCGGAGGTAGTCCCGGACATGGTGGAGATTCATCTGTATCCGGTCTTTTCCCTGTATCATAAACAGATTCTTTGCTGTATTGTACTCTCAGACTTACATGGTTGTAAATCCCAAATGCCGTGTGAGCATATGTGTCTTCCGGTTGACGCTCTCCAGTCCGCGGAGTCTGTAAAGCACTAGAAGAGGAGGGTCCATCGATGTGTAACTCTGGAATATCTCCCAGTTCCCGTATCTCTATGAAGAGATGGATGACACATGTTAAGACACATTTAATATCGCAGTCAATAGGTCGGATGAATATGAGTTAACGTACCTATACTGCATTCTTAAACTTCATAAAAACCCTTACAAAGATACATTGCTTGATCTAATAAGTGTTCTACCAAGCCTCTGTCTTTGCACTCCATGAAAATATTAACTTCTGTGAAGGAGAAACCTCAAACGTTCTGTGATACTACATATGCCAGAAGTGGTGTATATCAAATATGGATTGTAAAATATTCTGAATAACTTTTAGTAAACTTGAAATCGAAAAACTTTCCTCAAATCAACAACATCAAAACGTTTTACTTTTCAAAATTTTAAACGACCATTCCTCACGTTAAATTTAAGACTAGACTTTTTGACATTATAGACAGTTGCTTCCTCAACAAAAACGAATATATTCATATCTAGTGATTAGTCATCCAAAACTTACTTTCTTAAACAACACTGATTCCACGCACAAGTATTCTGAAGTTGAAATTAAAAATATGCTGCAGTTACTCGTTAACATCTTTGTAGTCTTTGGTGATCAGATCTTCCAACAGTCTGTCGGAATTCTTATGGGCACGAATTTAGCTCCATTGTTAGCTGACCTATTTTTACATTCCTATGAAGCAGAATTTATTCAAAATCTTCCACGTGAGAAGAAAAAATCTCTCGCTGTGGCCTTCAATTCGATATTTAGATATATCAACGACGTTTTATCTATTAACAGTGCTAATTTTCATTCATATGTCGATTCGATGTATCCCTGTGAACTCGAAATAAAAGACATCATAGATTCATCCACTTCTGTTTCATACAGGGGATGTTTACTCCTCCTAGGCACCTGATCCCACCTCTGGTATATCCAGGGATCCGTGTTTGTCCAACTCTCTATTTTGCATTGCTTATAGGAGTTATGAGATTGATCACTTTACGTTATTTTCACCTTTTATTTTCCATAACAATGTCATATCCTACCAACTTTTGTAGACAGTTAAAATCTGTAAACATTCATCTTACCGGTATTTGAAAATATCACCTATAATGTCATATGTCCTTCTCTAAAATATAGCCCCCTTAAATCATTTCACAAAAACAAAGACACTTAATGGGTCAATGCCATTATCTACTTTTGATTCACCTGAATAACTCAAGTGCCCAATTCCTGTCTGTTTTTGTCCATAGTCGTTTGTCGGTCGTAAACTTTTGAACATTTTCAGCTTCTTTTCGTGAAAGGCTAAACCAATTCTAACCAATTTTGGTATAAAGCAGCTATGGGTAAAAAGAAATAAAAATTGTAGATTTCATTGACCCTGTCTCCCTTGGGAATGAGGGTCAAAACCTTCAAAATTAATGTAATATACTAAAATATTTATTCCTGGATAACAAGCAGTCAAACTGTTTGCATTGTTATAATAAACAATGAGCCATCTACCACAAATGTGAAATTCATGACCCATAAATTTAGTGTTTCAGTCCCTCATGGAGGATAAGTTAGCCATAAATTGAAAATGCATATCTTTGAAACCCTTCTTTGCTTATGAACTTCAAGATGATAGACTGTTTGTATTATTCTAATGAGTACTTGTGAGACGGTATGTCATTTTGATTATGAATGGAAACGTTGTACTCGCTAGCGTAGAGTACGTAGAATTATCAGACCCCCCCCCCTCCCCCCCAGTTTAATTAGATTTTTTCTTCATAATTGATACTGATGGGGAACTTTCGAGGAGATATGGCATATAAACTGGGCGGTGATTATCATAATCACATGGGAGTCTACTTTGAAGATAGTCAAGTTGAATCTGTCAACAAATCCTTTAGACCTTTGGATATTTATACGCACATATCAGTATGACAATATTTGGTGACTCAAAATAGTAACCTGATTAATGGCTTACATGATATTTGAACAGGCTAACATTTTTTCGACCGAGTAATATTTGATTAATCCCTAGTTTAGAAATATTTTGTATAAATGATTTTTTTTATTTCATGCACACAAGTCATGAGCTTTGATGCAGAGTACTCAGATGACCGTTAAGTCCCATGGGGTTTTAAACAACAGTACAATTTTAGCATACATTTTCACTCCCATAAACGTGACGTGACTGATTCAGATACGATGCAAACTGTAAGAGTCCAGGGGCCCGTTTTACAAAAGGTCGTAAGTCTTAAAATTAGTCGTAAGACAGAACTTACGATGTGAGACCGTTTTACAAAGATTTAGGATTTACGAGTTACGATGAAATTCGGCCTTAAGTCTACGACCGCCCGGGGGCGACCCTATGTCCCAAGTTTTGTCGTAAGTGCTCCATAAAATCTTTGTTACTATGGTTATTAAAATAATTCAACATGGCTGCATTTCTAATGTTTAATGTTATGAATGAGACTCATAAAAAACGTGCGTTGCGGGTGTTTCGCGATAGAAATAATCCGTTGGACTACCACAGTGATGTTGAGGTAGTCGAGAGGTATCGTTTGCCCAGGCGGTATCTCTACGAGTTAACAGATTTAGTGCGGGGAGACGTAGAGCATCCTACAAACCTAAGCAATGCTGTACCAGCTGTTATTCAAGTACATACCATGATTCATTATTGTCTGCACACATAAAGGCCTGTCCTGCCTCCTTTGTTTACTACAATGCGTCACTTCCTCTGAGGACTGCGTCACACAAAATGTGGTTACGTACTCGTATATTTCCGCCAGTGCGCGGATCAAACAAATGTAGCAAGTGTGTGCCATAGGACCCATAGCAATGTTTTTTACAATGTTTGTATATTCCCGCATAGACCATACTTTTTCCAATGATCATGATGATGTTGACTACTTCAAGCATTTTTAAAAAGAATATGCATGTCATATCAGATCTTATTTCGACACACCCATCCACACGTAGGCCTAGTTATGTACGCCTATATTATACATGTATGCACTTACATGTACTAGTACATCATTTATATGCACGGTGTTATCCAATATCATGGTAGATTTATACCAATTATTAGTATGTATGAGAAAGACACTGTATTGGGAAAAAAATTGTGAGTGAATTAATTACTAACCCTTTTCCACGTCCACCCCCATCCATTAAATTATCAGTTAGGCTTATTAGTATGTTTGTAATGTATTTCAAATGGAAAATATCTATTATGTATATAATAACATTTATGGCGAAACTTTTTCCTTATATTATTTATATTAGTTAGTACCCGTATTGTACCTCTGAACATTAAACCCCGTCGGGAACCCCTATTCAACATTAGCACAGTTTGTATCTGAACCAATGAAAACTTGTGTATAGATTACATGTCTACTTCTGTTAGAAAGTTTTGACTGTTTGGACTTGTAGAAAGCGTGTTGAAATTTGAGAAATCCAATAACCCACCACCTCCCCATCTTAAATCCCACCTATATATAAAAATGTAGCTTATTATTCGTCATCTTATTGTAGCCCCTTTTTGTTCGCCATCTTTTTGCTTGTTGTACACTTTGGAACAAGTTTCCAAGGTCTGTATTTTATTTAGTCATTGTTTGTTATTTGTGATAATCATGTATGGGGAAAAATCAGGACAGATGTGTTGAAATCCTATGTAATTACATTGTATGTATCTACTGATTTTCCCCTGTTTGAACTGGTCAGTACCATATTTATTTGTGAAATTATCTATATGGGGGAAATCAGAAATGATGGGTTGATATATTGTGCAAGATTATGACAGTGTTCGTGGATCGCTGATTTCCCCCCTTCTTTGTATGAACCTTTATCTTCGTCATTTGTTGTCTAAAATAAATGACATATTTCATTCTCATACAGTTTTACAGTGTTGATTTTTAAAGCAAAAACAAGCTTCGGTGAGCTGTCCTCTTGAAAAGGAAATAGTATGAGACATAAAGGAAATTGTGAGTGAATTAATTAATAAATAACTACATCCCAGTTATTAGTATTTATGAAAAAATAGACGGTGTTGCATTTTTTTTTTAACGTGTGATTGAATGCCCCCCCCCCCCAAGTACCATCAGCCATCATATTGCTTGTTATATAGCCATTAACGAACTGCAAAGATTCACCTTTCCGTCCTATATTAGACCATTTGATACAGCCACGTACCTGTAAAATTATGATTTTATATCGCCTAGTATATCGTATATTATAATACACAAGAATAGCTCTTATTTAAAATCTAACTTTTAAAAAATCAACTTAATTTCTTTGATATTGGAAATCTGTAATTAATATTAAGATAATTAGGAATATATATAATTTAAGATCAAATAATAAGTCTAATTATTCATATAATATGCATGCATTAGCACGACTAACTTATAATTAGCCATCTGACCCCCCCCCCCCCCCACACACACACACACCTTAGTCTTGTAACTCGAATATAAATGCATGTGCATTTGTATATACAATGTATGTAAAAACAAAATGCTTGCTTATAACATACTATGCAGTAATTAAGAATTGTTTATATGTACATGTATTGATCAGCTTCAAATGGTTAACATTCAATCAACAGGTTTGGCTACAGTCAGGTGCCTAACTACCCCCCCACCCCCCCCCCACCCCACCCCACCCCCCCCCACCCCCACCCCTTTGATTTATTTTGGCGATATTTTCCTCAAAATGTGTGGATTTTCTGTCTATCCCATCCCAATTTAGGTAGTCGTTTCACTGTTAGTATGAATTAGTAGTTTATTAATTAATGTATCAATTAAGATTGTATGCCAACATGTTTGGTAAATCAATAGATTGAATTGAATAAATTTACTTCGCTTAATTAGCAATGCAAATATATAATTCAAAGTTAATTTGCTCCAATTTTCTTTCCTCCCCAGTGTCTGCGCGTCAAAGCGTCGGGTTTCGCGCGGTATCTATGTTCAATTCTACAACTTCATGCGCTGAAGAGTTCCATATACGACTTGCGACAAAAGAATTTACGATATACGATTACGATACGTTTTGAAAAACGGTCCTACGATCTGTCGTAAGTTCTTCAAATTTATGACTTAGGACTTAAGATTTACGACTTTTTGTAAAACGGGCCCCAGTAAAGACCAAAGTTGTCAATGCTTGAAAGATGTTTTGACAATCATGTTTGAAGTTCAAACCTATATCTCAAAGTTCAAAGGATCTAATCCAGTCAAAAGTTGTAAGCAGCTGTGAAACACTGTATTCCACTGTAAAATTATTATCTATCAACTTCTCCTGTCTTTTACATTGTTTTTGGCTATATTTAGCTCCAAAACTTCATAGTTATTTTGGATTTCAAACATTTCGGTTGAGCATCACTGAAGAGACATTATTTGTCGAAATGCGCATCTGGTGCATCAAAATTGGTACCGTATAAGTTTTACATGAATATGTGTCTTATGATCATGAATATACGAAATGATCCTACCTGTAGAATGGAGAACTTATCAGGACGTTTAACAGAAGACAGGACAGAGAGGCGATGTTGACCACCAGATTAGCCCCATGTATGACAATATCCTTGAATAAAGTTTCATGCACATTCAAGGATGCGAAATATGTAGTTGCTATGTGTTTGTAAGTGTATTGAACGTAAAATCCCTGATTTTTTAAAATTTCATTTGATGTTAATCTTTCCCCAAAACTCAAATTTTATCACTCGATTGTCCGGACCATCGCTAAAACCAAAACAGCAGGAATATTTAATAACAAAACATTAAACAGTAGAAGGAGCTTTACCATACACAATTCGTATAAATCTAATATTTTTGGAGCTGGTTTGTACCTCTGATCCTTACCGCGAATATGTGACACACAGACAAGAAAATGACAGACGGACGGATAGGCAGTGGTAACTATATGCAACAGGAAGGGAGAAAATACAACAAATCAGACCAGAATTTGAACCTGGTCCCTGAATCTCTAGTCAGGTGCTCTACCAACTGAGTTATCTGACCACCGGCTAACCACCACATTCCTCCCTCCTTGAATATCTTCACAACTTGAAGACACCAATCCAAGATCTTTATCCTGTTCACGACAACATATGTAACAGGAGGGGAGAAAATACAACGATCCAAACATGAATTCAAGTCCGGACCCCTAATTTTGTGAACAGGTGCTCTATGGACTCCTTCTGCTCCTTTGCTAGCTGCCCTGTTTTTATATTCCCATGAAGCAGAATTTATTCAAAAACATATACGTGAGAAGAAAACATTTCTTGCTTTGGCCTTCAATTCGACATTTAGATATATCGACGATGTGTTATCTATTAACAATACTAATTTTCATTCATATGTCGACTCAATATATCCCAGTAAACTCGGAATAAAAGACACCATTGAGTCGTCCACTTCTGCTTCATACTTAGATATTTTATTGAAAGAAAATATCAACGACAAACTTAGTCTATCAACTCAACGTTATGACAAACAGGATGATTTCAACTTCTCCATCGTCAACTTCCTAGATTTATGTCGCAATATTCCATTATCACCTGCATGTGGTGTTTGCATCTTTCAACTGATTCGATATGTAAGAGCTTGTTCTGCGTATGGTCAGTTTTAAACCGAAGCAGGCTACTGACAAACAAGTTGATGGTGCAGGAGTTCCAACAGTCTGGTTTAAAATCAGCATTTCCTAAATTCTATGGTCGTTATAACGATCTAGTTCGTCAATACAATCTATCATTGGGTCAAATGCTGTCTGACGTGTTTCATGCCGGTTGTTAGACCGTTCTTGGCAAACTGATTTTGATTACGGATAACTCCGTTTACCTGATCAAGGTATAGGGCACATGCCGGGTATGACCGGTCGACAGGGGATGCTTACTCCTCTTGGTCACCTGGTCCCACCTCTTGTATATCCAGGGGTCCGTGTTTGCCCAAATCTTTATTTTGTATTGCTCATACGAGCTTTCAGATTGATCACTGTTCGTTAATTTTCACCTTTCACTCAGCTATACGGTCACAGGCTATCAAATCCGTCTGACCGCCACACATTTAACGAAGCAAATTTATATATTCACAAAGCAAATAAACAAACTTCTGTCGGTGCATCGAAGAAACATCCCATTATAAGTCACCAACTGGACATGTCGTTACTTGGGATCTAAATATAGTTGGAAATGACGATCTAAATCATGATTTTGTAGAGTTCCACCACGCAGGGAACACTGATCCTTGAAATGGTGATAGAACTTTATGTTTTTACCAATTCTATCGAAGAATACGTCAGACGATGAGCTGAATATGAAAGGGAAATTTTAACACCTGGTAAGAAAGGATTACATGTACGAGAATTACAGGAATATTGAAATCTCGTATTCTGCAAGTTATAAACAGATATGCGTTCCATCTATCCCTTGTTGTAATGAAAGAATTAGGTAGGTCACATGAGAAATAGGTGCTGGTCCCAGTGATAAAACTCTAAAATAGTCTTTGTTTGTTAAGCTCCTTATTACTACTGCATGATACAGGTGAAAATATCAAGTACTGATTAATATCCTTGAAAGAATAAAAAAATTTAGAACAGCCTGTTGTTGGTTTAAATGGTATCTGACGTGTTTCATACAAAAGCCTAGGTCATTTTTCTCCCCCGTTTACCTGATCAAGACATAGGGCTCCCTATGGATGTCAACATAGGTTACGTACTCCTCTGACCATCTGATCCTACATGCATCACTGATGTTTCCAGGGGTCCGTGTTTGTCTTGATGTCAAATCTGTATTAGTTCAAGATTTATGAGATTAATTATTGCTTACCTTTCTTAACTCTTCTCAGTTTTAATTTGTTCCTTATTCTGAAAATATAATATTGAATGCAAAAATGTCAGTTGATAGATCAATGCAGACCAAGTCCATTCCAATATTTCTGAAATAGTGAAAAGATACCTTAAATTTGAGATGCTGATAAGCGATATCAATAATATTTTAGTCGATACGTGACATAAATTTCATTGGTTTCTACTTAACCTTACAACATTTCTGTTACACAATCCTTTGTCTTTTTAGGCTTTTATATACATATACATAACAACTCAACTGTATGACAAACGGGATGATTTCAGTTTCTCCATCGTCAACTTCCCACATTTATGTAGCAATATTCCATTATCACCTGCATATGGTGTTTATATATCTCAACTGATTCGATATGCAAGAGCTTGTTCTGGGTATAGTCAGTTTTTAAATCGAGGTAAGCTACTGACAAACAAGTTGATGGTACAGGGATTTCAACAGTCTCGACTGAAGTCAGCATTTCGCAAATTCTATGGTCGTTATAACGATCTAGTTCGTCAATACAACCTCGCATTGGGTCAAATGCTGTCTGACGTGTTTCATACCGATTGTTAAGCCGTTCTTGGCACACTGATTTTGACTGCGGATAACTCCGTTTACCTGATCAGGATATAGGGCTCACGGCGGGTGTGACCGGTCAACAGGGGATCCTTACTCCTCCTAGGCACCTGATCCCACCTCTGGTGTGTCCAGGGGTCCGTGTTTGCCCAACTATCTATTTTGTATTGCTTGTAGGAGTTATGAGATTGATCACTGTTCGTTATCTTCACCTTGCATATAGAAGAAAGTCCACTTGTAGTGAAAAGGTTACCTGTAGGTATCCAATAAGTTGACAATTGCTGTCCATTATTTTTAAGAATGGACAGATACTGTCCGTTCTTAAAAATAATGGACAGTAATTGTCAACTTATTGGACAGTGCCAGGTAAACCCAATAACTTATTAGACGTCTACAGGTAGGCTGAAAATAAGAGAAAGACAATATCTTTGTCAAAGAGATACAAATTTAATTTTAAATTCCCTACGAGTAAAAATCAACACAGATGTAGGAAAAATCGCTGAAACACTTAAAACGATATTTCCCTTTAGTAGAATTCTCTGCTTCAACTTTTAAGATTCACAATTTTTAAATTCCATTGGCCATTATTATATCACATCAAAACCTGAATTTGAATGACATATTTCCATACTGTATTTGAATTTCGCTGGATTCAGAGGCACATTCCGAAACTTCTTCACAACGCTTTTTTATGTTTTCTTTATTAGCAGATCCTAATTCAGAAATATTATTTTCGCTTTCATGAATAATTTCATTTCACGAGATGGGTGTAATGGGTTCTTTTGGCTGGCGTTAATTATTTCCTTATCCAAATATTCGAATACACAATGTTTTTCAGATCAAAATTTGTCTCCATAACTTTCTCACCATCCATATCCAGAATATAACACATAATATTCGCAGTATTTTCATTAAAATCCTTAAATTTTGATTGTGAAATGAAAATGCTCTCCCCATCAGAGGAGGACATGTTGATATGGTTCTGTACTATAGAGTGAGTGAATATAAAACCTGCAGTACAAGACTACTTACCTGACACTTTCCAATAAGTGAACAAAAGAATCAAACTTCTACGCAAGACTGGTTATATTGTCAGACTATTCAAAACTAGCTTTATTCATAATTATCATTGTCAATGGGTTTACCTGAGCCTGTCCATTCTTAGAACAAAAGATGTAATGTTTTAAGTAGGATATAAGCCTCAAACTGTCCATTCTGTGAGAGAAAGAACGGATCGAGGCCCGCCTCGATCGGTTCTTTCTCTCACAGAATGGACAGTTTGAGGCTTATATCCTTTGCTTAGTAGGCCCTAAGCCCGATATATCGATAGTTAATGTAAAACATATCTTAGACTTGAGATGGCGATACGTGAGATAATCATACCCTGAGTTTGATATGCCGATACGTAAGATAAATCATACCTTAGACTTGAGATGCCGATAGCTGAGTTAATGATACCTTAAGTTTGACATACCTTACGCTTGAATTGCCGATCAGTAGAATAAATATAGCTGAAACCAGGCAAGGTAGAACAACATTCACAAGATATCTTTTGTTAGCTGGAATTAAAATGAGATTGAAAAGTATCTTAATTAATAGGAGTTATGAGATTGATCACTGTTCGTTATCTTCACCATTTCATTGAATGAAATTATCTAGCTTGTGTTTCTTTTTTAATTAATCATGATTAAAATTTTCCGTTTGGACATTCCATGTCTGATAAGACAATGCATTTCCATCAACGGAACATTCAAACACAGTCTACTATGTTGATATTGTTTAAAGTACATGTATTATAAGTTATAACAGTCGTGGTCGTGGTGGTGGTGGTGGGTGAATCCGTAATATTACAAGTATAAATGTTATCGGAGGCCAGTTCTGAATCCAGGATGTTTTCATCGCATGCTTTTCTTTTATTAAAATTAAATCATTAAGGGTATTTTGATCATTGAAAAAATGACAGGAAAATACGCCCCGATTACGAAAGTACTGTAGTATTTTGAAATCCGATACGAATTATTACCTTGGATGAAGGTACTTGTGCATACCAGCATGAAACTCAAGTTTACTTCATATCATGTATAATATGTTTGCAAAATACAAAGTCTGAGACTATTTAATTTGATTCATGTTTTCGTAGGTTTATTAAGATCGAAATCAAAATAAAAAATGTAACCCTTAATATATTGAACTTTGGGTATACGATGAATTTCCTTACATCCGGAATAGACTATTGGAAATTATATGTTATCGGTAACGATCTTATAATTCAACGATTTTAGTTTTACTTTTCATAATATGTAGGGATAACTTGATTCATTTTCAGTTCTATTTTCTTATTTTAACATTACATTTGAGTAGATGAAAGGTGAAGATAGCGAACAGTGATCAATCTCATAACTCCTATAAGCAATACAAAATAGAGATTTGGGCAACCACACCAGATATATGATACAATTAGATGTGTATTTTGACAAATGTATGTAGAACATCACATGACTTAATTTTTTATATATTAGTAGAGTATATAGAAGCGTTGTAGTTAGTTATATTTACACTTCCACTGTTTTTACCTTTGATATCTTTACAAATCGTAATGATAAACCATTTCTACATGAATGCCTTGCAGTTGTGACCAATGCATGTATGAGTCTTCATATATATACTACGTCTATTTTAACGGCTGGGAATTCCAACAGAAATGAAATTAGAAATATAAATATAAAAATGAATTTCATTTTTTAAGATACCTGAGGGTATGAACTGCAACTTTTCACGCGAGCAGACTTGAGGTTCGCCGGCACGAATCCTCGCAATTCATACTCTCGTGTATGTTTCAAAAATAGACTTTAATTCTTAAATATACAGGCAATTTTACCCGCTTCATGAAACAATATACCAGTGTGAAGCATTGCAGTTCATACCTCCATGTATTTTCTACAATGAAATTCATTTCAAGTTTCCCCCGCGTGCCACCAGTGATAATTACCTAAAATGACATACATACATGTATACACAAGAAACAACAAAACGCTCATTTCATTTTCGCATGTGTGTCATTATGACGTACAACATCTATCATTGTCTGTGATGTAAATGTCTTTACCTGTGATATGAATGTGTTTACCTGTGATAATACCTGTGATATAAATGCATTTTACCTGTGATATAAATGTGTTTTACCTGTGATATTACTTGTGATGTAAATGTGTTTTACCTGTCATATAAATGTGTCTTACATGTGATATTACCTGCAATGTAATGTATTTTACCTGTGCTATTACATGTGATGTAAATGTGTTTTACCTGTGATATTACCTGTGATGTAAATGTGTTTTACCTGTGATATAAATATGTTTTATCTGTTATACCGGTATTACCTGTGATATAAATGTGTTTTACCTGTGATATAAATGTGTTTTACCTGTGATATTACTTGTGATATAAATGTGTTTTACCTGTGATACCGGTATTACCTGTGATATAAATGTGTTTTATCTATGGTATAACGTGTTTCATCACCAGTGTTATGAACTGTACTTATACTCGTGTTATCAACTGTACTATTACCTTGGCTATATCCTGTACCAATACCTAGAGTAAGAAGGCAATAATTAAATAATATAGATTTAGATTTGTATTTTGAGGTAAAATATTTTCAAGATATTGCTTTGGGCACGCAGTATTAATTTTAGTATGGTAACAGATAAACTATGAAGTTTTATTGTTTTTAGAGAAGGAACAAATTGAAACTCCTACACATTTCACACAGTACACAATCTCACAAATTAATCACTGCAATAGTTAAAGTCTGCCTTGCCTATGATTTATATTCGCGGTGGGATACGGGTTAGAATAGGTCCTCAGTACTCCATAGTTGTTGTATGAGGGGACTAAATGGGGCGGTCCTTAGGGCGAGAAAAACTTAACCCCGTGTCACAGCAGGTGCGGCACGATAAAGATATCTCCCTGTTCAAAGGCTTTAAGCACCGAGTATAAGCCTAAATTTTGCAGCCCTTCACAGGCAACCAACCAACTTATGAATTATCATACCGATGTAAAATTTCTTGTGCCAGAAAATGCTGAATTTTGGTTTTTTTGTTTTAATAGTTTTGCTAAATAGTCATCCACTCTATTAGAAAACCATCGTTTTGTGTTGACATAATAAATATATATTCATTATTCCTTTAAGCTGTACATATTCTCTTCCGAACATTTATCAAATTTGATGAGCAAGTTGCCTTGTAATTTGTTCCAATTTAATTTTCCTTCACTTGTATTATATATATATATATATATATATATATATATATATATATATATTCAATAAATTATTTTTTCTTGGTATCGGGGTAGAATAAAGTAAAAAAAAAATAAAATCCAATGCTCAAACTTTTATCTATAGCGCTTTCACCCTGCAGGCTCGTCAGTAGATTTTTTAAAAAGCGCTATAGATAAAAGTTTGAGCATTGGATTTTCTTTTTTTTTTACTTTATATATATATATATATATATATATATATATATATATATGTCATGATGCTTAAATAGTCAACAAAATCTTTAATCATTTCATCGTGCTCCTTTGAAAATTCATTTGTTTTTAATTAAATCATTGTTTAGATTGCTATACAAATTTCAAAAATAGAATAAACACTTTTCTGACCTGGATTTGTACAGTTTGGACTGGTCTCATTACACAGACAACCACGCCCTCTGTCACAATACTCGGATGGTGAACAGTCACATATCTGGCTACATTTACGTCCATAGTGATTAGGTGGACAGGGCGAGGAGCAGTTAGAGCCCCAGTATCCGGACTCGCATTCTGAAAAGATCACATCTGCTATACCAACTTCCAATCCGTATAACACTTATCAAATATTTCATGAAAATGTTTTATTAACACATAATGAGAAACATACCCACACAGATGTTTCCAACTTGTTCATAATCTTTGCAGCATGTCAGAAATGTTCTGAAATTACATATCGTCAAATGAAGCAAATTAGTTAGCTGTAAATCTCCTTATCAATAGATCTTTTAAGCAAAAGAAAAACCGTATCAAAAGTATGATATATTTACTTATTTCCACAAATATTCTCTCCGGTAAGATTTTGACCAGATATCCACGTAATGTTAAAGATCCACAAACACAATATCCTCAGATATGACATTTCCAACCCGATGTAGTGAAACGTCTCACTGTTATATCAATGGAAACAACTAATGGTGTCTAAAATTTGCTTCCTTGTCACAAAACACGTGATTTGACAAACATCATGTCACCGCTATTTCAGCACTTCATAATACATGCAGACTGTAGACAAAAGTATTCGCACGATCGCGTCATTTTTCAAAAGTGTTTATCGAGTATCATACATTGCAGATTATCTCTCTTTGCACAGACATGAGTTATCCTTTCACCGATGATGTATTTAAAAAGTTGAAGGTCAATTACAATGTATGTGACGTAATGATATTTGTGTTCGTCTGCAACTCTGTTTATACATGCAAGGTAGTGATTACAAAACATGGGTTGTAAACATCGGAACTCGGTATAGGCTGCTAAGAAACCATCGTAGCATTAGTTCAGGGCTGTAAAAGTTCCGGGGAAGTTGGAAAATTATTAAGAATTCCTATATCAACTGTGTATAGTGCTTGGGATAAGTTTCGAGTGAGAGGTACAACAGAAATTAACAAAGAAGTGAACGAAAGAAATTAATGAGTGCACGTGCACAGCGGAGACTTGTTAGATAGACACAGTTGGATAGAAAAAGACCACTGTCGGACGTTACAAAAATGTAATGAAATAACAATGCAAATATTTCAAAGAAAACTATTTGGCGATGTTTAAGACAGAAATGGATACTAAATATGTGTTTGTATCAAGAAAATCCGTTCCGAGTTGTCAATCGTGTAAAACGTGTGCAATGGTGTGCGGGTAAAATAAACTGGACCGTGGAAAATGAAAGGAAAATAGTAATTTCTGCTGACAATTGCCAGATTGTCTTTGGAAAATACTATCGAGTATATACATGTATATGGAGAAGAAGTGATTTAAATCTTGACTGTCGGACTGTATTTTCCCCCGAAACTGGTAAAATATTTGGGGATGCATTACGTGTCATGGCGTTATTACTCTTTGCAGAGTCAATACATATAGCAACATGAAAAACTCTGAACAATACGTAGATAACTTGTAGCAAGTCTTTCAAGATGACAATTATCTGTTTATGGATGACCATACACCTGTTCATTGATCTTGTCTTTCAACCAATTACAAAACTGACAAACAAGTTCCAGCACTGAAGTGGCTCACAGATTCACCTGATTTATGCCCCGTAGAAAACATTAAATTCTGGTGATGAACTGCATCAAAAAATTCTGGAAATCTGGACTTCATTTAGAGTAAATTATACAAAATCTCCATGCGCCCTTCCACAACGAGTGCGCCAAGTTCAAAGGGCCCGAGGGTATATCACGAAAGTATTAAGGTACTTGACATTCTTTTATTTATTTTTATTGATTATTGATAGAAACAAATTGTTTATTTACAATATTTTTGCCTTTACAAGTTATTTGTCCTGTTCAGACACTCCAAAAATATGTTAGTTTACCGTCAAGCGTTTTCGACAAACAAAATGGCCGCCCGTGCGAATATTTTTGTCCACAGTCTGTATATCAACAATGTACAGCGTCTCGCCATACACGAGTCGGATTGCGGTAAACATCGGAGTGGAGTGGAATGAAATCTGTATTTAATAGTCCCAGTTTTAAATATCCCTTTGTGATATTTTGATAATAGCTATATCCTGCTTGATTATGAGCAGGATGAGTTACCAATTTAACCGCCTTGTACCGAGAGTAACATTCTTTCCATGTTCTCATATTCTAATTGCAAACCAAACCCAATCAAATATTTTTTATTCAAAGCTAGACATGGTATATACATGTAACAATACAATACAAATTTTATAGTTCCTCAGTGAACTGTCCATATTCATGTGGATTCTATGTACTAAATTGCATGGATATTTTAAAACAAACTGACATCCTAAAAAGAATCTCTTGAAAAATCATTCATAAATTTTCATTTTCAAATACATGTATATATTCAATATAACTTATTATCACCCATTTTGTTGAAAAACATTTTCTTAAAATTACTTTTTGTATCTGAACATAGATATGGACAGTTCATGATAGCATGAAAAGAATGTTATTCTCAATACAAGGTGATGCAATATAAATTGTTAACTCGTCATGCTCATTGAAAAGATGTTCAATGTTTTAGACGACTCAACTGCGAGCGGGATACGGCTGTCAACTTGATTCTGATATCAAATTATTACGTATTGCATTAAAAAAATCTTTTAACGCCTTTTTACATCAAAATGTTTGTATTGGTTTTGTCTTGGAAGCTGTTTGAATAACTAAATATCCCTGTTCCGTGTTACACTGTACCGAACAGTCCTTCTAGTATACACACATTTTCTGTTTTTTTAATTTTTTTACTTTTTTTTTTTTTTTTTTTTTTTACTTTTTATGCATTTTATTGTAAAAAGATGTCCAAATATTGTTTCCTGCAAACTTCCTATGCAGATGATGTGCATACATCTAGCTTTTAACTAGTATTGACTGCATAGATTATTTCAGAGTTATATTTATTCCTTAAACTGATATTCAAAACTGTGAATATTTAATACATACATATATATATAATGTAATATATATTATATGTATATATATATATATATATATATATATATATATATATATATATATATCAGAAAACTCTACTCCGCTTCCCAACTTTTCAAGATTGATTGATGTTTTCCGCCACACTCAACAATTTTTCAGTTAAATGGTGGCGCCCAGTTTGTTTTTTTTTTATTGGTGGAAGAGAGAACCCAGATATAATGTACCTTGGAAAAGACCACTGACCTTCCGAAAGTAAACTGGGAAACTTTCTTACTTACCGGCGCGAGCGGGATTCGAATCCGACTGAGGTGAGAGGTCGTGTGATATTGAGCACGATGTTCTAACCACTTGGCCACGGAGGCCCTCAACTTTCCAAGACAACATCCAACATCACATCGAAATGCTTTCCTTTTTGTGTTGATGTACCGGTATCAGAGAGAAAAGAGAAATTGTATGTTTCTTTTACGTCCCATCGAGAATTTTTCACTCATATATAGACGTCACCAGCTGTAGGTGAATACCATCAATTTTGACCTATTATTATCGATTACAGCCACAGCAGGGAGGGGATTTTAACGTGCCAATGTCTACCGTGACACGGAACCTCCGCATTCAAAGTCTTATTGAACAGATCCGCGATTCTCACTTCTATATAGCGAGGGTTTGGCGGAAGAATAATCCCTAACTATGTTTACGTCTTAGGTGTTACGCAAGCATGGCTCAAGCGGAGCTCGAACCCACGACCTACCGGTTACAAATTCTCTACCACTGACCTACCGAGACTGGTGAAACATGTAGTGTAATGAAATAAATTATTCTAACTTTTAGATAATGAATCACCCTGCTGACATGGTAGATAAATGATACCACGGCTCATTTTTATGCAGTAAACGATTGTAGCTAAGATATCATGATATTTAAAGAAGTGTTCATTTACATGTATAGTATAAAATAATTATATAACCCAGAAATTTAATTAGACAAACTTGTTTTTATTTTTTTCCTCTTCAAATTATGTGCAATTGATATTTTAATATTTCCTCATTATTCAATTTCCTCATATTTTAAACCGAACTTCTTCACTCTGAAAGGTTGATTGTATATTGTCTAACTCATATGGTATTGCTTATGAGTTTGATCATTTTTCGTTATCTTCACCTTTCATCAAGACGTCACTATTGCCGGTAAAGGGCTTCAAAATTTAGACCTATGCCCGGTTTTTTCAGCAGGAGGGGGGGGGGGGTATCGTGCCAAACCTGTAGTGACACGGAACCTCGGTTTTTGCAGACATATCCGAAGGACCGCTCCATGTAGTCGCCTCGTACGAGAAGCAAGGGTTCTGAGGACCCATTCTAACCTGGACCTCAAGAGGTTTATAAATAGCGTATACTGACCAAAATCCTTTTATATGGTATAAAATTTATTTATCATTTACAATTCAATTTTCAACAATTTCAAAATCTTTATTTCGTTAAATACAATGCATTTTAAATTTAATCGCGCAGGAATACGCCATCTGAGTGAGGGGTGAAGCTGGGGTCGTCGGTCGTTCAACAGCATACTGAGCAACTTTGTGAAACATATCTATTTTACTGTGATATATCTATTTGACAGTGATATACATAGGACAGACATAATTCAATATAAATCCGGAAGTGAAGGTAGTGGATAGGAAAGTGATTTGTATGTCTACTGTTTTCCTTTTTGGGGGGTTTTAAGCTGCTTTTGAATATGAAGAGAAATCTATTCAAAAGAAATGTTGCATTAAGAATCTAACTTTGAGAGGTGCTGTTTCAATGCGCTGACTGGACAGTCTACCCCTACACATAATGCTGCATACATTATTTTCCCCTTAGGGTTTTCAAAGGTATATATACCTTCCTGCCACTTTCTTTCATAGGATCATCAACATGAAGATTCAAATGACTTCATTGCTCGTGGAACTCTTACCTACTGCTCAATGGCAATTAATAACCAGATTCTGAATCTTCAAGATACAGATGTTAATTCTCCGAGAGGGTAGGCTGATATCTCATCCAGATAATATATTTATGCTTTGTGGGTAGAGAGAACCATCTCGCAGCTTTTTAGTTTTCCATCCAAGATGCATGTATTAACCATTGATATCCTTGAAATCTCCATATCAAATTATCACCCAATGTTATGGACATGACGGTTAATTGCTGATGTTGTACTCGTAAAGACATCAATGTGTTGGTATGATATTTAGATGATTCTTCTTTGGACATAGATTGAGACCTTTCTTTATTTGACCTTAGTGCAGCCTCTGCATAAAACTTTATTTACTATTTCTATCATTTCAACCAGGTTGTCCTCTCCACTGAGTTTATCAAATTGACTCCACTTTTTTGGCACACTGTTTTTGGTTATATTTAGCTCCAAAACCTCATAGTTATTTTGGATTTCAAACATTTCGGTTGAGCATCACTAAAGAGACATTATTTGTCGAAATGCGCATCTGGTGCATCAAAATTGGTACCGTATACGTTTTACATTATGACCCCTGGGTCGAGGCCTCTGCTGGTGGACTGTTAGTCCCCGAGGGTCTCTACAGCCCAGTAGCTTAGTACTTCGTTACTAGCTTGAAAATACGGATGTATATTTAATTGCTGTTATAAAATTGAGAGATTCATTTCAAAATTAAGGATTATCTCCCTCGTGCATAGTTCTTATCCTTGGACGAATTTGGCTCCACTTTTTTGGCACGCTGTTTTTGGCTATATTTAGCTCCAAAACTTCATAGTTATTTTGGATTTCAAACATTTCGGTTGAGCATCACTGAAGAGACATTATTTGTCGAAATGCGCATCTGGTGCATCAAAATTGGTACCGTATACGTTTTACATATATATAATAATTATATATATATATACAATATATGTTTGACCAGTCGACAGGGGATGACTCTTTCTCGACATTGGTAACCCTTTTTGTCAAATCCAAGTTAATTTTCCAACTTTTATTACAAGTACAGAGTATACTAACAACTATCTAACTTTCTTCTCTCCTTCCCTCCTCTCTCAAAATACATGAGTATTTATATTATTTTCCAAGGACAAACCATTCCGATTGACTCTGTCCACCTATGACACTTAGAAGTAAACAATTTCCAATGTTATTGCTTAACAGACATTTACGGTGCCAGAGCAATAGAACTATCCATCCTTGTGGTAAAAATACAGGTACAGAGGTTGTAAAATAGGAACTTTGCTGACAATTTGTTAATGAAGAAGTAACTTCAATTTACAGTATCACTGCACGTGAGGTTATAATTACAATATTTGCTTACAGAGCAATTACAAAGTAAGAGTCCCAATTTTCCGCATCTCCTCACATATAGATAGAGTTGTCAAAACAACAACAAACCAAGCAAAGGTACAGTATAATGACCGATAATTGAGAAAAACAAAGCAAACATCCCTGTACATCTTCATCTAGTTACACATTACGTGTTGCTTACTCTACCTAGACACCTGACCGCCGCGGTGGTCTAGTGGTTAGAGCGTTCGCCCCGCATGCTGAAAGCCGGGTTTGGAATCCCGGCCGTGACAAACCCAAGTCGTTAAACATGTAGTAACAGTTCTATCGCCAAACGCTCGGCATCAGGTGTGAATGTCACAGGTCCTCAGAGATGACCTTAAAAAACGGATGTCCCGTGTCACAATAGGTGTGACACACTAAAGAACCTTTACTGCCCGTGAGCGCTGAAGCCGATATTTGAAGCATCTCACCGATCTTGATGACGTCTCCATATGAGTGAAAAATTATCTCGAGAAACGTTAAACAAGATACAATCAATCAATCCTAGACACCTTATCCCACCACTGGTAAAACCAGGGGTCCGTGTTTGCCCAGCTCTCTATTTCGTATTGTATATATACTAGCAGAAAAAAGAAACTGTGCAATATAAAATTTAGTATAATTTTTCTACATGTATTGTTTATATTCATAAAATCCAAACAATCGATAAAGATGATGTTTTTGAAAAATATCGGATAGTACCTAACTCAGATGTACGGACCTTTTCATGGTTATTGAACATATGTTATTTATTGAAGTGTTCGTACGCACGAGTTTTACTGGTCAATACTGTTTGGAGTAAGAAGTGTAAAAGGAAAGCACTTTAGTTTTGACAAAATTTACCCCTCTGTCATGCCACGACTCAGCGAAAACCAACGTAATCGTGCTGTTGGGATGCTTCAAGCTGGAATGGCACAAAATATCGTAGCAAGACACTTTGGAGTTCATCGGAACACCGTCCAGTCATTATGGAGACGTTTCCAACAATCTGGTAACAATCGGAATCGACCACGTTCTGGGCGTCCTCGTGTGACGTCGCATCGACAGGACAACATTAGACTTGTGCACCTGAGAAATCGTTTCCAGACAGGAAGTTTGACTGCTCGTAGCATTCCTGGACTTCAACCAATCAGTCCAAGAACTGTGCGTAATCGTCTGCGCGAGCACAACATCAGACCAAGACGTCCAGCGGTGCGCCCAATACTGCTTCAACATAATCGTATCCCTAGACTAGCGTGGCACAGACAGCATCTGCGATTCAGAATACAGGACTGGACCAATATTCTGTTCACTGATGATTCCAGATTTCATTTGCATAGCAGTGACAGCCGTTGTAGAGTGTATCGTCGCGTTGGGGAGCGGTACCAGGACGCTTGTGTTGTGCAAAGTCGACAATGCGGTTGAGGTAGCGGTATTGTGTGGGGTTGAATAACAGCACGTGGAAGGACCCCTCTACAAATTGTCAATGGAAATTTCACCGGCGAACGCTATCGAGATGAAATTTTTCAGCGCCATATGAGATACCCTTCATACAGAGACATCAAAATCACATCACTCTGCAGCAAGACAATGCAAGGCTACATGTTGCACGTGTAGTTAGCGACTTTTTTGTTCAACAGAATGTCGATGTCTTGCTTTGGCCAGCTGTCTTCCACGATTTATCACCGATCGAGCACGTCTGGGATGAAATGGAACGACGTCTACGCCGTTTACCAAATCAGCCAGTGACATTGGCTGATTTAGGCCAGGCTTTAACCAACATCTGGAATATCATCCCTCAAGCATTTCTGAACACTTTAGTGGCATCAATGAGGCGTCGTTGTCAATCATGTGTGAATGCAAATGGTGGTCACACGTGTTACCAACTTTGTCAATTTACGTTCGAATACCAGTGTCTTTCGAGTGTGCTGAAATTGACGTTATTCGACGTTAACATTAATGGATTATGAAATGTTGTAATGAATACATTTGTTAACAGTATTACAAAAATAAAATTTGTTCATTGTTATTTTTTATCTTTTTTTCATATATTAAATAATGCACAGCTTCTTTTTCCCCGCTAGTTTATGAGTTTTGAGATTGATCACTCACTGTTTGGTATCCTCACCTTTCATGTAAAAGTGACCAAAAACAAAGCAATCTAAGGTATTGTGAAGTTTGTCATTGTTCTTCCATTTTGTCAAGGGCTTGGTCAATCTCTGACAGAATTCAAATCCAATTACAAACCTGTATCTTTTTTCTGTTGTTTGGTTCTTGCAGCGGGATTTCTGTTTTTCAATGGGATTTAAAACCTTCTTAAAATCTTCAATGTTGACATATCAAATTCCCCATCAAGAATTTGCTTCTGGGTGTCCAATTCTATTTCTCAACATCTTTATTAAATAGCCAACAAATTAAAAAGAAGTCCATATAGTTCTTCTTTACCAGTGTATCAAGTATTTATTAACATTATCAGTGTGTGTTATAACTTAAAGATATGAAAATACCACAAAACCATTTTTTACAGTGGTTAGAGCATCGCGCTCAAAATCACACAGCCTCTCACCTCTGGTCGGTGCGAGTTCGAATCCAGCTTGCGCCGGTGAGAAAGTTTCCCAGTTTACTTTCGAAAGGTCGGTGGTATCTTCCCAGGTACATTGTATCTGGGTTCTCTCTTCCACCAAAAACAAAAAACAAAAAACTGGGCGCCACCAGACAGCTGAAAAATTGTTGAGTGTGGTGGAAAACATCAATCAATCAATCAAACAGCCAAACAATACAGGAAATTTGTGTACTTTTTATCCTTGTTTTATTATGGTCTCTTATGTAAACAGGAAGTAATACTAAAATGTAGTTCCGTAACATTGTTTTAATGGAATGTCTCCATAGCAAGTTAGTTGATACAATATTTTTTCAGCGTATTGAGTCAATCAAATTGCGTGTTATAATTGTAATTAAATCATATGATTGAATCAAACATCGACACCAGCTACTAGAGCTTATGAAACGATACCAGTGGAAGTTGACCATCCATCTTACAGCAGGTAGAGAGCAAGACTTTGTCGAAAGTAATTAGAGACATCATCTTTCATTTGATAGTCAAAAAATAATAACCTATCGTATCAACTGGGGAATTGGTAATTCATTTTTGCCAAATATTGGGAAAATCAAATGTTACATTTAGCTCCTAAGCACGTGGTGTGGTCGAGGTAGCTCAATCGTATAGCGTTTGCTTCCTAACCGGATGTTTGAGCCCTGTACTGAGATGTAAACATAGATACTGATTGTTCCTTCGCCAGATGATCGGAATAGAGAGGCTAGAATCTCGGGTCTTTCGGATTTTACCTTTAAAATGGAGGTCCAGCTTTGTCGCGACATGCATTGGCACGTTAAAGAACCTCCCTGCTACGGTCCCTAGTGCTAAGCATACATGTAGGTCTAAATTCGCGGTTCTTCTCCTGGAGCTGGTGATCTCTCAACGGGAGTGAAAAATTCTCGACGGGACGTAAAACAAACCAATCAAGCAAGAGATAAATATCTTTATTGACCTTGTTTGCCATGATTCACTTACAGGTGTTCCTTGCCCTTCAGAATTTGGATAACTCTGTCGTGTGAACAAAAGGTACCAGTCTTGAGTGTTTTTCGATATGATGTCATCAGAGCGATATCACTTTTCGTTATGTTATGTATTCCAGATTTTAAAAAAGTTTTCGCGAAAATAATGTTAGAATAGGAACATTAATTCCTTATATGCTACATAAGCAGAATATGTTCAAACGAATATAATATGTATATCTGTCCTTAATCAAATGAAACAGTATCGTTTCTAAGTATACAAAAACTGCAGTCCAATGTGATATTAAATAAAATATCAAATATGCAAAAATACATCCTTTCCATCAATACATTATCATTTGTATGATTCTTACACAGAATTAAAATTTATCAATTGATGCATTTAAAGTAAAATACTGTCCCATAAAAAGCATTCGCAGATAAATCTCCTAAACCCTAACTGACAACCATTCCTTTTCTTTCCATGAAAATGAAAGCTGTTAATCTAGCACACTTTTATTTACCTTTATCACAGAATACTCTCACATAACTGGGAGAAAAATACCTTTGAAAAGTTCCATGGGGAAGCATACATTTCTTTTAGGAAAAAAATACTTGTAGTGATTTATGAGATCGGGGATAACTCATCAGAGTTTTACTGCACGTCTTCAATATTTCATTCAAATGTAGTTTGATTAAAAACCGTACTTATTTCATTTATGACATCCTGACAAGAAAAATAAACAAGAATTGCAGTAAACATATACTAATGATTTCCGTAAGAACATCCATCTCTAATACTGTATAAATCATTACAGACGAAATATGTCCATTCATGTCATCTATCATCTATTCTTTTACATTTTAACATCATTTTTATGTCAGATTCTAATTACAAATTTAGTCACTGGAATTCTAACTTAAGGTAACTCCATACTCGCAGTTTTATCTTATATAAGTTTAAAATGTGTATTTAATTCCATTCATTAGAGTTAAAACTAACAAATTATCAAATAAAATGCAAAGGTCCTCAATACTCATACTTTTTTAAGATGTGAGGCGTACATAAACAGAATCATACATCACCGTCAGAAAATTGCATTAAACAGTGTTATTAAAATTCCATACAAACTGGTTATGACGATATAGTAGCATTCATAACAATTTCATGAAACTGTATCTTCACAAAAAAATACAAAATGTCTGTAAAAAATAAAGGAAATCTATCGCATAATAGATTTGATAAAGAAATCAATAGAAACAGATTAATTGCTCTTGGATTCAATATTTTGAAACGTATCATTGATTATTTATCTATACCATGCATAAATCTAAATAAATCATTGATTTTGGAAAAACCTGATGACATCACAGAAGGATAAAATTACTTCAAATGCTGTTGATGTAACATTACGTCTTCATTGCAAGAATACACCTCACTACCATAAAAGTGTCCCTTTTGCATACTTTTCCCGTTAACATAATCAGAAACGTCTTCATTATCCATATTCGAATTTGATGTCAACGATGATGTTTGTCCAGGCGATTCTTGTACATTACATAACACTTGTCCTATGTAACTCATGTCGAAGTACTCGTTTTCTGAATCATCAGATTCTGATTGACTATCTTTTTGTCTGTCGTGAACTGGTTCCTTGTCCTGTTCAAAGATCGTATCCGGAGGTAGTCCTGGACATGGAGATTCGTCTATATCCGGTCTTTTCCCTGTATCATAAACAGATTCTTTGCTGTATTGTACTCTCAGACTTACATGGTTGTAAATCCCAAATGTCGTGTGAGCATATGTGTCTTCCGGTTGACGCTCTCCAGTCTGCGGAGTCTGTAAAGCACTAGGAGAGGAGGGTCCATCGTTGTGTAACTCTGGAATATCGTCCAGTTCCTGTGTTTCTAAGAAGAGATGGACGACACAAGTTTTAGTCATGATCCCTTAATAATGTTTTAATATCTTACCAACTTTTGTAGACAGTTAAAATCAAACATTCATTGCTGTCTGATTTCGTCCATAGTCGTGCGCCGATTGTAAACTTTTGAATATTTTAGCTTCTTCTTTCCGTGGCCGAGTGGTTAGAGCATCGCGCTCAAAATCACACGGCCTCTCACCTCTGTCGGCGTGAGTTCGAATCCCGCTCGCGCCGTTTCCCAGTTTACTTTCGGAAGGTCGGTGGTCTCTTCCCAGTTACATTGTATCTGGGTTCTCTCTTCCACCAATAAAAACTGGGCGCCACCAGATACATGGAACTGAAAAATTGTTGAGTGTGGCGGAAAACATCAATCAATCAATCTCTTGAACGACAAAACCAATTCTAACCAATTTTGGTATAAAGCATTTATGGGTATAGAGAAACAGGTGCTCAACCATTGTGCATGAAATATTGTCGACAGGACGTAAAGGAAACCAAAAAGCAATCAACCAAGTGAACTATCGAGCCACCGGTAATCGGACCGTCACATTCCTCCCTCCTTAAATATATTCAAATCTTAAAGACATCAATCCGGGAATTCTTTTCTGTTCACGGCACCAAATGTAACAGGAATAGGGAAAATGCGCTGTACCAGACCGGGATTCGAACTTGGGTCCCTTTAATCTCTAGCAAGGTGTTCTGCTGACTGAGCAATCATGCCACCGGCGATCACATGTATAACCAAGCAAACTTATAAAAATTTGGATATATTCACAAATAAATTAAACTCGTGTCATTCCCTAGAACAATCATCCCATTAAGGGTTTTTATAAGTCACCAGCTGGACATGTCGTTACTTGGAATGTAAATATTGTTGCAGATGATGACCTGCAATCACAAAGTTTAAGAGGTCAACCATTCAGGGAGCATCGGTCTTAAAACTTATATAATAGAATTTCATTTCCATTACCAATTCTATCGAAGAATACTCCAGACGCTGTGCTAAATATGAAAGGCAAAGTCTTAACATGGATCAACAGTATTAGAGAAATATTAAAATCGCGTATTACACACTTAACAAAGAGAATAGCGTACCATGTATCCCTCTCTGTTTAGTCAATCAAAAGTGATGAAAGAAGTAGATATGTTATACGTGAAATATGTGATGGTTCCAGTTGACAAGCTTGTAACATAATTTTTCCATGTTAGGCTACTTATTACAACTTTATAAAACAGGTGAAGATAACGAACAATGACCAATCTCATAAATTCTTGAAACAGTACAAAATCTAGAAAAACCTGTTGTTGGTTTGAATGCTGTCTGTCGTATTTCTTACAAATGTTTGGCCCATTTTTTCTCCTCCTTCTAACAGTTCAAGACATATGGGCCCCAACATAGGATACCGGATAAGTACTCCTCCTATGCACCTGATACTACTATTGCTGTTTCCAGGGCTTCATGTTTGTCCTCATCTCGGGTTCCGGGTTAGAATAAGTCCTCAGTACCCCTTGCTTGTTGTAAGAGGCGGCTAAGTGGGGCGGTCCTTCGGATGAGACCGCAAAAACCGAGGTCCCGTTTCACAGCAGGTGTGGCACGATAACGATCTCTCCCTGCTCAAAGGCCGTAAGCGACGAGCATAAGTGATGTCTCCATATAGTGAAAGATTCTCGAGATGGACGTTAAACAACATTTAATCAATCAATCCTGATTTCAAATTTGTATTCATTTTAGGATTTATGAAATCACTATTCGCTACCTTTATATTCAACATATGTAGTTATTGCTTACCTTTCTCAACTCTTTTCCATTTGAATTTGTTCAAAAGTCTGAAAACAATGTTGAAAGCAAAGATGTCAGTCAACAAAACAACATCCATAAGCATGACATGTACTTGTGTGCTATGAAAATGCCATAATATGAACCTTAACATAAGAAAAAACGAAGGTCCGCACAATATCAACATCGTAATTTTTTATATGTGAAATGCATACACATAGATGTTTTGTGTGAAAATTTTAAAGTAGTGATATTTTGCGGACCTATTCGAATATCTTCAACAGTAGTTAAATTTTATGAATATTTCTGGAAATATGTGTTCCGTACGTATTTTGACTACGTCAATGTAGTAGAAATGCGACACATTTTCAAAGTTTCGGTTTATCATTTAGACAAGTGTATCTCTGTCATTAATTGGCAATGTATTATCTACTTCATTTTTTAATAATTATGGGGACCAAATATGATACAAAACGAACTTAGTTCTTTACCAATACAACCTTTCACTGGGTCAAACGATGCCCGACATCTTTCATACCGATTCTTAAGCAGTTTTTACACACTAATTTTGATTATGCATTGCTCTATTTTCGTGATCAAGGTATGTGGGTGTGACCAGTAGACAGGGGATGCTTACTGCTCCTAGGTATCTGATACCACCTCTGGTATGTCAAGTCCGTGTTTGCCTGGCTCTCAATGTTGTATTTTTTAGAGTTCTGAGATGAATCACTGTTCGTTATCTTCACATTTTCGTAAACTGAGATATCAATAACCGAGTTAATCATACCTTAAACTTGAGATGCCAATCAGTAGAATAAGTATAGCTGACATTAGGCAAGGAAGGACAACATTCATAAGATATCTTTTGTTAGCTGGAATGAAATGAATTGAAAATGTCATTTTTATTGAATGAATTTATCAAGCTCATATTTCTCTTTCAATTAACAATGGTCCAAAACCACATCTTCGGTTTGGTCGTTCAAGGTCTGATAAGATAATACATTTTCTTCAACTGAATATTCAAATATTGTCTACGAATTTAATAATGACTAACAGTTTTACATTGATAATCCTCATATGGATTTCCGTCAGATCGGTCGTCCTGGTGGCGGATAAATCCGTTATTATACAGGTAAAGAGGTTACCTGAGGCCAGTTCTGTGTCGCGGATGTTTTCATCGCATGCTTTTCTTTCATCAAAATTAAATCATTAAGGGTATCTTCTCGTTCATTGAACAAAACGGTGGGAAAATACGCCCCGATTACGAAAGTACCGCAGTATTGTGAGATCCGATACCGATCATTGCATGTATCTTGGCTGCAAATACGCAATTCATTTCTACTTCATTTCATGTACAATAATTATGTTTACAAAATAAAGAGTCTGGTTAATTAATCAGGTTCAGATTTTCTGAAGTTTATTAGATCGGGATCGAAATCAAAATATTGTTTTTGAACTGCAACGCTTTACGCCGGCATAATTTCCATTAAGCGCTAACGCGCATTATGAGGTTTGCCGGTGTGAAGAGACGCAATTCATACCTTCATACACAATTTGTTTGTTAGATATACGGGCAATTTTAAAGACCCAACTTTAAGTTAACGCCTCCAAATTTTACCCGTGTCGTGATCAATGATAAGCCGCCGGTCAATCAAACTTTTAACAATAGAGCTTAGGTTGATTGACGTTTGCAGAGACCGTGGTCTACAGCTACCTGTGAAAGATGTTTGGATAACAATCATGGCTAATGATGACCGGCAGTCTTTAGATCTCGAGGAAAGCCCCAATATACCTGAGTTTTGATAGCATTGACTCGCACATAGAATATTTTAATTTCTAACGCCCCCTATACAATGCAATTTATCATCGTATTTTCTCTCTCCATCTTTATACATGTATTATAGATTAAACAATCAGAAATCAAACAATAATAATAATTAAAAAAAACAACCAAACAACCATAAGTTATTGGAATATTTTCTATTAATGTGGCTTTATATTTATAAAAACATGAAAAATTCTTTATTGGCGCAGCACAGCAACATGTGTAATGGTTATATTGCCCGTGCGTAAAACTGTTACAGTAGTTTAAAAAAATTCTTCTCTTTGAGATACCACATGGATTATAAATTACACAATCAGAAATCAAACGATAGTAAAAAAAGCATAAATAAGTTATTGAGATATTTCTATTTATAATTTATCACGGCTTTATATTGATATAGAGAGAGAGTTACTGAGATATTTCTATTTATAATTTATCACGGCTTTATATTTAGAGTGAGTCAGAGAGAGAGAGAGAGAGAGAGAGAGAGAGAGTTGAGATATTTCTATTTATAATTTATCACGGTTTTATATTTATAAAGAGAGAGAGAGAGAGAGAGAGAGAGAGAGAGAGAGAGAGAGTTATTGAGCTATTTATAATTTATCACGGCTTTATATTTATAAAGAGAGAGAGAGAAATGTGTAAAACTGTAGCAATAATATAGATGAAATAATATTGCATGGCAATAGTGTTGCATACGTATGACAATAATTACTCAATTAGTCAATGATTGCTACGCCTCGGTTGACAATGGTTTTTTCGGGGTGAAAATTTTAAATGTTACCCTCAACTACATGCAATATTTATATATTATTACCTGAAATATATCCTGTGTCATTACCTGAGATATAACTTGTGTTATTACCTAATTATTACCTGATGTAACCTTTGTTTGTACCTGTGTCATTACCTATGTTTTAATTGTTGATATTACCTGTTATTACCCATGGTGTTGCCTGTTTAATCACCAGTGTTGATACTTGTGTTATTAACTGTTCTATCACCTGTGTTATTACCTGAGATATAATCTGTGTTATTACCAGAGATATACCCTGTGTTATTACCTGAAATATAATATGTGTTATTACCTGAAATATAACCTGTGTTATTACCTGAGATATAACTTGTGTTATTACCTAATTATTACCTGATATAACCTTTGTTTGTACCTGTGTCATTATCTATGTTTTAATTGTTGATATTACCTGTTATTACCCATGGTATTGCCTGTTTAATCACCAGTGTTGATACTTGTGTTATTAACTGTTCTATCACCTGTGTTATTACCTGTGTTTTTACCTGTGTTATTATTTGTGATGTTACCTGTTTTATCATTAGCGTTATTGTGCTATTAACTGTACTATTACCTCTGATATTACCTGTGTTATCCTTCAGAATAATACAATCAATTTCATTGGTCGAGGGCTGGTCACGTGGAGGGAGACAATTCGTGATGTCTCCCTCACGCACAGGGTGACAACTGTGTTGTCTCCCTGTAGAAGAAACTTATATTGGCACAAGCGAGAAAGCTCTATTAAAAAATAATTGAAAATATGCGGGATCGTTAATCATAAACTTCACCATCAACATTAGCGCTCGCAAATAACAATCGAGAAGAAAAATATTTCCATTAAAATGCAATTTTGCATTTCACTTTATGTTTACGTTTTTGTTTTGAAATACGATACGAAATGTATACGTTTGACGTTATGTTTTTGCGTCATTCTACTGTGATGTCAAAATTTAAAGTTTTCTCTCGTTTAAGGGTGTACTCTCGTGGTACTTTTACCACGAGTGAGTCTCCATACTTTTTAAAGTCGTAACTGTGGGGATGCGTGTGTTTTATATCGTATGCACAAAGAAGAACATCAATATCTGTTTTTATTTGTAAATAATGTTAATAAAGTAACAAAAATTAATTACAACATGACAATTTTTTATTCATCTTCTCATTTTACGACATTCATGATGACGTTACCATTGTAAACAAACTCAAGCTCAAAGACGCATACTGTACCGTGTACGATGTCGCATTTAGTCTATTCTAAAGCAGTCCATAAACATACATGGGCGATTCGTTAGAAGTAAAACGGCAGTTATAGATCAGGCTGCATCCAATATTCTCACAAGTGAGTGGCAGACAAAGAAAATTACAGACCAACAGGCACAACCACGCACATGGTGACACACTACAGTACTGTACATATTGTCAGACGAGAGGGGGAATGGAGGGATGTTAGCGATGTAGTACCCGAATCAGAGGCTGCTGATATAGTATTGAATAAATTTGTAAGTTTTTCAACATACAAGAATTTTTTTATGAAAATAAAATCTACAAACTATGTAGTTCTGTACCTAAATTGATCTGCGATCTTCCCGATCCCACCTAGTCGGTCATGAACGAATCTCGCTCCTAACGTTCAATGTATCATTATTGGAGCATCATTTTGATTAAAAAGTGTAATCTATATCATTGTTTAAAAAATCGCCAAAGTATACAGCGAATTTAATTCATTAAAAAGAGTTCAAAGGGAAAAGGGGGTACATACAAGGAAGGGAAGATGCCTATCAATGTTGGGGTCAGAAGGTCAAAGATCAAGGTCACAGTGCATGGAAATTAGAAAATGCTGATGCGGGGCATATGTTTTACACATTCTGTAGTTATCAATGAATTAGTATTGTATATATGCATATATTATTTATGTTTTCTGATTATTTATCATATAATGAAATAAATATATAGAATTTGTTTTATAACAAATCGTATATTGTTATTGTTTAGAATGTATATCAGTGTAAGAAGGGGGTGGGGACACAAAATAGTTCAAATCTTTGTTCCAATGCACATTACCCCACACATTTTTTTTCATTTAAATTAAACAAAAATATGATTCAAATTTACATTAGTAACTTCAGTAAAAGTTTGATACAGATATTCTCCCTAGGTTGAATTTTTGATGAAATAGGTCTTCAATTTTGTGTGATATTTTATACAATTATGTTAATTAATACATGATTTTTTGTAGAATTGGTGATATATTTTATGTAAAAGTTATTGAAATAATCAGTATGCTTAATTTTCATAAAGTAAAAGAAAGCCAAGATTATTCTGTCCTTAATATTTGTTTTATAGTGTGTTTCTTGTGAAAATTGATGATTTTCATGAAATATTAAGTTTCAGCAAAGGGGCAACTTTGAGGGACTGTAATTCTTTAAGTCCACACTAAAATACTCTTTTTTATGTTTTAAATGTCTTTCGGATAAAGATGTATCAGTTAAAATGGTTTATCAAAAAAGTTTGATACTGCTGAAAAAATTCAAACCAGGAGAGAACATCCTTAACTTTCTCAAACCTCAATGTTTTGCTTTCGTTAAGATATATATGTAATAAATGTATGACATCGAGTGTAAAACAAAATGATGTATGTAGTTGAGGGTAACATGAATTTCAGCCCTCGAAAACTATTAAAAAGTTATCAGAATTTTCTGCAGAGAAAGTTGTTACGAATTCATTGACATTTTAGATAAAAAAGATACTTGGTAAAAGTCAATAAATGTGTGATCGTTTTTGTAACATTCAATTCTTCAGGATAATAAAACTATTATGGACTGTTTAGAAGGGGGACATCACAAATTATCATGTCTGAGTAGAGTTATCGCCTCGGGCGCATAGGCGTCCTCGGGTGATAACCCTACTCAGACCTGCTTTGTGATGTCTCGCTGCTAAACAGTCCATAATTGTACATTATTATATACTTTCAATTTCATCTCTTCTTTTTTCTTTAAAAGTTTGCGGGCATATATCACACGATATATGCCCGGAAACATTCAGGCCCGCAAACATTACGTCACAATCAATACACTACGCCGTTAATTTTCAAATTTTTCGTGTTTTTCATCTTTTACTCAGTTAAACCAATAAAGAAATTGTTAAAATAAAATTATTATTAGTTTCTAAATGAAAATGAAAGTATATGATAAAAAGCTCGGTCCGTCTACGCGCCAAAAACTCGGTCGTCATATTTTCCCATACAAAGTCTATAACCTATAATTATTATTTGTGATATTACCTGTTTTATCACCAGTGCTATTACCTGCACTATTGCCTGAGTTATCGGCGTGGTTGACTGTATGATTAGCTCCATACGGGTTTTTTGCTGTTGTCTCCGTTTCTAATTTTAAAAAAGAACAAAAAGGCTATGATCAAATAATATAGATTAGATTTGTATCATGAGGTTTAAATAATAACGATGTATTGCTTTGGGTACTAGATACATTTAGTATGATAAAAGATAAACTATTAAGTTATATTGTACGAGGCCCTCGTATATTCCATGTACTTTTAGAAAAGGTGAAAATTAAAGTTCTGATACATATCTCATACAATACACAAGAAACATTGGTGCTAGAAAGATTTTGGGAAGTGTAAGAACTAAATATTTTAAGAAAAGGTGTTCCAAAGAATCCCTTTGTTTCATACCAAGCGAAAATTACAACGCGATGGCTGGCAAAATATAGAGAAATTTCGATCAAATCCGGAGATGAACGAAGTAACTGAAAAGAATCGTTAATTATATGAAATAACTATTTATTGGTGGCTCATTAATGCAGCTTATATAAGGTTTTTACTTAATTCGCAATACCAAAGTCAACAGCAGGCTATATAAAGTTAACTCTTGTCCGATAGATCGATACAAAAATACGTTTGTCTGATCGATCGATATACTAGTACTACATCTCGACAAAATATAATTTCTTTTCCGTGACGTTGCACGTGAACATTTCTGATCTCTACAGTTTTCGTAATGTTACGTGGTAAAATTCTTATATTTGAATAAAAAAGAACTCTAAATGGGATACATTTCACAATACAGAGCGAGTTATCCCCCCTCCCCGAATATAGAGGGTGCACAAAAAGTTGCGGTCAACAATTTATAGCGTCAATATAAGGATTTACGACATCTGCTTGCAATTAAGTGCCACTTAAAGGGACATGGATACGATTTGAGCCGAAATTTTTAAAATTTTATTTTTCCATTTTTAATGTTTAGAGTGCTTAACTAAGGTATTTCTAATGGTTAGCAAAACCTTGAATATCAGTTGTCAAGGTACATGAGAGATACAGAGCTCACAATTCCTTGTTATATAGACAAGGCTCGTGCCTTGTTTTTGTTTACATAGGTTAAATATATCAGTAAAAGTTCATTTAAAGCAGATGTTTTTCAATGTACAAGTTAATTCTGAATACAATTGTTTGGCACATCTCATTTTCTTTTAAACATGCTATTTTCTATTAAGCCATGTATACATGTAAACAAAAGTTACATGGCACTAGCCTTGTTTACATTTCAAAGAATTGTGAGTGATGTATCTCACTTGTAACTTAACAACTGATATTCAAATGGTTGACCATTAGAAATACTCTAGTTAAGCGTTGCAAACAATAAAAATGGAAAAATTAAACTTGAAAATTTTCAGCTCATATCGTGTCCATGCCCCTTTAAGGTATTTTTCTGTAATTCGTGAAAAATAAAATGACTGCAAAATAATTTTAGTCACTGATTTTATTGATGTGTCCACTGTGTGATTTTTTTCGCAGACAATGTTGGGTCATGATGTAACAAAGTCTGTATTTAGATCAGGATCAAGATATCTTTAGCATATCATTAATTCTTCATTATCAATTGTAATCAATATTTTGAACGACCAACGCATAATCAGATATGCAGAACTTACATGTGCAACCAACGCATGTACATTCTATATTGACAGGTCTGGGGAGGGAGGATCGAACGTTACAACACACACACACACACACACACACACACACACACACATCTTTGGTTTAAAAAAGTACGAGAGAAAGATAGAGCGTATGGTATTTATAGTTTCCCGAGAACATCGTTACTGCATTGATTGTCGGATAAAAATCTAAATTTAAATACTTAGGGGGGGGGGGGGGGGGGGGGCTCCTGTAAGTTTATGTCATCGACATCGAATTTCATACTGATTGTTATTATTTTCAAAATTCGTCAAATTTAGTTTTATGGGGGAGGGGTGTTTATGGAAATTTGTGAATTAGCATTTATTTCAGACATTGATAATACACCCCTTAGCAATAAATGCTGTAAATTCTTCGTCATTTTAAATTCTTTTTTGAAGATTTTTTTTTTATTTAGTACATGTAGCTAACCTATTTAAAACCAATGCAGACGATAAAAAAAGAGATAATTCTAATCAACATATAAACAACTTAATCCTCTGGTTCATCGTCCTCCTTGAAAATTTTCTAAATCCGCGCCTGGTCAATGTTAATTACATGTACATGTATATCGAATCCGTATTTAATGTAGTTTTTCTGTAGAAATCTGGTTTGTTTTTGTTTTTTCACGTGCGATTCAATATTTTGAAAATATTTCTTTTATTCAAATCAAGTTTAATATATTGCACAGCTCGACCAGCATTGCAGTTACGCAGCATTAGGAAGGTAGAATGGGGACTACCCCAACAATTTTTTCGACATTGCTCTTTTTTCCGCTTTTATTACAGGCAACGTTGCCCATTTTTAAAGTTCGATCTATTGGCTGGTCCCCGGCCTTTTCTTTTAAATAGTGATAGTGAATTGTAGTGGAAATGTAATTAAATTAAGCAAATAATTGAAATGAAAGATCAATTTGAACCCTTGTCCCTTTACCCTAAAATATTAGGATTTAGAGCTTTGACTTCTTTTTAAATTTTGCAAGATAATAATTTCCACGCAATTATGAAACCAAATTCTTCTCTAGCTGCCAACCCCTTTATTTTATTTTTAATGAAAAAAAAAAAAACCGATGCAACGTGCCCGATTATGTTATTTCAGCGTGCTGTACAGATTACATGAACTTCTAAAATTTTCGGATTCATTGTATTACAACTTGGACAGAAATAAACATCAGATATGGCTGTAACTCCCCCTCCCACCCCCACCCCAGTTTTATGTGAATCTTAGGACCGCCTCGATAAGCACGATCCCCAAATTGCGATGTAAGGGGAGTAACTGCAAAAATGTAGCCCAAACATATCTGTAATTAAAGAGTTCACTTAGTTTACCACTGATTTCACAAAGAAATGGGGGGGATCAAAGTACAAGTTTACTCTGCCATGCCCAATTTTCTGAAACCCTGATATCGTTCTCTTTAATACTTCACTAGTTTTAGTAGTGATATTTTTCTACTAAAAGTTCCCATCAGTAAATGTGGGGAGAGACCACAAGGCTAGTATATTTATTTTCCCATAGCAAATAATAATATGGTCTACTTATACTAGTAAAATAATCCGCTTTGACACAAACTCGCACAATACATTAAGTTTACACACTTTTCTAAACTCTTATATCGAAATACATGGTCACCCATTAGATTTTTAAGGTTAGTTTCATGACAAATATTCACACGATACTCAATAAAAATAATGCTCCAATTTGATATGTTACGTGTATGCCTCTGATCTGATCACGTTCTTCTTGTGCTTTCGAATGCACCGCTTGTCAGACAGTGCATGCGTAAGATTATTATTGTTTTTTCCTGACGTTTAAAGTTTAAAGTAATTCGATCCTCCAGCGATTTAATCAGATTTTGCAAAATCAATGCTTTATTTATATTTATGCATGTTAGGAACGTACCTTTTGTTGGAGTCTTTTTCGAAAGTTATTGTTAAACTTTTGTTAAAAATGAAATATTTCAAAAGTCTAAGTTGTAGATGAATAAGCAATGATAAGTTTCAAAATATTGAATCCAAGGGCAATAACTCTGTATTGATTTCTCTATCGAGTCTATTATGCGATAGGTTTCCTTTATTTTTACAAACATTTTGTATATTTTTGTGAAGAAACAGTTTCATGAAATTGTTATGAATGCTATGATATCGTCATAACCAGGGGTTGGTTTTTTTTGGGAGGGGGGGGGTTAAATTTTAAATTGATTGATTTATTGTATCTTGCTTAACGTCTCACTCGAGAATTTTTCACTCATATGGAGACGTCACCAAGACCGGTGAAGGGCTTCAAATTTAGGCCTATGATCGGCGCTTACGGCCATTGAGCAGTGAGGGTTCTTTAGCGTGCCACACCTACTGTGACACGGATCATCCGTTTTTAAGGTCATCTCTGAGGACCCGTGACATCACATCTGATGCCGAGCGTTTGGCGATGGAACTGTCACTACCTGTTTTAACGACTTAGGTCTGTCGCGGCCGGGATTCCAACCCCGAGCCTTCCGCATGCGGGGCGAACGCTCTAACCTCTCAGCCAAATCGCAATTTTCTGACGGTGATATATGATTCTGTTTATGTATGTCTCACATCTTAAAAAGTGTGATGACCTATATATTTTATTTGATAATTTGTTAGTTTGAACTCTAATGAATGGAAATGAATACACTTTTTAAACTTGTATCAGATAAAACTGCGAGTATGGAGTTACCTTAACATATTTTACCACGAGTTATTTTTTTGTGGTCATAAAAAATATATAAACCTTGGTAAAAAATAAATAAATAAAATAAAAGACTTCATACTTTATTAGAACAGGCATCTGTCCCGCAGAAACGCATGCGACTTATGAAATTTTATTTCATATAATGGGCCGGTGTTGTATAGTAGCCTTTCCCCCTAGCCATCTTTCCTCCCGGAAAAATGGCTATATAGTAGTTTTTCCCCCGGAAAAATATAGTAGATCTTCCCCCACGGAAATGTGGCTATATAGTAGGATTTTCCCCCTTTATAGCCAGATGACCCCCACGGAAAACCTACTATACAGTAGATTTTCTCCCTTCTTTTCATTCCGGTTACGTTTACGGCGGACCATTCCCATACATATTCTTTCCATTCTGAAATTAATCCTTTTCTGGCTATTCATTTCTTTTATATCCTTAATGGATAGTTAATTTCCGATTTCCTTTGGTTGGGGTTTTTGGAAATATATATTAATTCAACAAACATTGTTTAATTCAGTCGAATGTTATGTAAAAAAAAAAGTCATATACGTATTTAGAATGTAAAATCAGAATAGTTCGTACTTTTATAACAGCACCTATTTAGGGAACTCAGAATTGGTTAACTAAACGGATATTAAGTATTTATCGTTCGAGGAATCAAAATTGTCTCTCTCCAATTGATTAACACAAAAACTTTTCATACAGATAGTGGAGTAAACTTAAATTCTACAACTCTGTTGATTGTCTACCCCTGATTTCAAATTGCCGCTACTAAGGAATCAACTCCCTCTCTCGCTAGACATGGTTCTTTACACCTCATTAGGGGGAAGTGGGATTTTTCAATTGAATTAGATGTTTTTGAGAGGAAAGTTTTCCCCCAACTGTTCTCGGGTCATTGGTGGATTAATAGACGTGAACATGTTATCGATATAATTGTAATTATTCCAGGCGGTGCAACTCAGTCCCAGCTGTACTGCCAGTACTTTGATTTATACATATTCGTTTACAGAATGTCTCCATAGATCAATTTATTTTGAATCTGACAGATGGACAATGTCATCATATTTTATTCCTATACGAAGAATATTCTGGAAAAGTTTTGATTTTTAGTATGTATTCCTAAAACGTTTTTAGCTCGCTCAACTGAACTTTTCTGATCACCTCTTGTTCGTCGTCTGTCCGTCTGTAACCTTTCCACATTTTCGACTTCTTCTCCAGAACCACTGGACCAATTTCAACCAAACTTGGCACAAACCTACCTGGGGGTAATGAGGATTCAATTTTATTTAAATGAAGAGCCACAATAACAGCCAAATAGTAAAAATGCATTGACAACTTTTAAAAATCTTCTTCTCCAAAACCACTGGACCAAACTTGGCACAAAGCATTCTTAGGTTCAATCTGTTTAAATGAAGGGTCATCGGGCCTCTACAAAGGGATATAATAATCAAATAATGAATTTTTTGTTGTTACCTTTGATTTTTTTTTAATTTATTTATTTATCTATTTTTTTTTTTTTTGGAATCAAAGTACTGGTATAATGATAGTTTTGCTAAAGTTTGTTTATTGCTAGGACCTGCTGCTCAGATGAGCGATGTTGCTTATGGGCCTCTCGTTACTTTTTAAGTTTCATATAACAATTTTATAAAATTGTAGGATAGAATTATTCAAGTGTTAAAACTGCAGTCCTGCAGTTGCATTCATGTGCGTTTCCCTCTGATTTGTGGATTTTATGTTAATATTCTTTTACAAATAAAATGAAAAGGTGACTATTCTTGAATGTTTCAAACTTATTTCTAGAATGCAGCTGGAAACCCTATAGATATTCATCTAAAGGTGAATATAAGAGATTCACTAATTTTCTCTCTAATTTGTCTCCTTGTAAAATGCCAATACCTTGCTACTTGAGGAGCCGTTTTCGGAACATAAATTACGTAACTGTTCTCCGATACAGTTTAAAGTCTTACATGAATTCAGTATAACATCTTATAAATACCATTTATAATAAACAATTTTAGGTCACCTGGGTCACTCAGGTGACATAATGCTATTGGTCTGCGTCAGTCGTCGTCCCTTGTCCATCGTCCGTCTAGCGTTAACAACTTCTCAAAAACTACTGGACCAATCTTTTCCCAATTTGATATGTAACATCTGTAGGAAAAGGGAACCAGAAAATGTAAATTCCATTACCACCATCCCAAGAAGCCTTAATGTTGGGGTAAAAACTGTAAAAAATATGCAATTCTTTAATAATCTTCTCTACTCCTAGGCATATAGCAGACTAACTGAATATATGTTAATGATGAGCCAGAAAGCCTCTACCAAAATGGTAAATTTCATGACCTCCGGGGCAGGGGTTCCTGAGTTAGGGCGTGGCCATATTAGTCATATAGTGAAAATGCATTATTCCTTTGAACATCTTCTCTACTACTAGGCAAATAACAGACAAACTGAGCATATAGTAATGATGTGCAAGGAAGTCTCTAACAAAATTGTAAATTTTATGATCTAACAAATTGTTTATTTTGTAAAACAGGCTGCAGGGTTTCAGGATGGGGGAAGAGGGATGGGGGTAAAATGGTCAAAGACAGTTAATGTTTATAGTGCTTAAAATCTTATTTCTAGTTCTTTTGATGTTATATGAAAACTAGATAAATGAAAAGATGAGGTGATGAAGATGCTGCCTACCCGAGTAATACTTTTGGGGAAAGACTTCTGGACGGGGGGTGGGGGTGGGGGTCTGAAATTCCGTCTATTAATCTGCCACAATATATTGCACACTGAATGCATTTGTAAAGAGGTTATATATGCAGTCTACCAAATGATTCAATTGTAAAGGCATTGGGGGATTATACAAAAAAGAGCCTTTCAGACAGGTCTATGCATGGGCTCAGGTGGCCGTTAACGCCTATTGGCCTCTTGTTAATTCAAGATATCGATACAATCAAGACTGCAGAAGATCATTGAACATAAAGATTTACTCTGATACATTGTGGCTTACTCTTTGTTTACCACCCCCCCCCCACCCCCCCACCCCCCAACCCCAACCCCCCACACGCATATATATATATATATATATATATATATATAGTTTGGTATGAAACATCTGGGGAACGATTCCCGCATCCCTGAGGCCTTTGGGGCGGGGCAAAAACTGCCAAAACTTGACCAATTCTCAAAAATGTTCTTTTCTACAACCGCGTATATTTAAAGAAAACTAAATGCATAGTAATGTAGAGCAGGAAGGCCTCTACCAAAATTGTAAATTTCATGATCCCCGGGGTAGTGGTTTTGACCCCAGGGCAGGGCCAAACTTACTATATTGTGTTTACGTGTAAAACCCTTAAAAATAAAATCTTTAGTGCTGTTGATACTACATTGAAACTAAATGGATATTTAGAAAGAGCAGATATTCCTTTACCAAAATTGTAAATTTGAAGATCCCAGGGGTAGGGGTTTGGTATTACGGTGGGCCAAAATGGTCAGTTATTAAATGTGTGAACAATAGAAATTATTAACTTCTTGATAACTATCATTCCAATTCTTTTCAAATTTGGTATGAAGTATCTTCGGAAAGGGTGGGGGGGCATACATTGTAAATTTCAGGATTCCTGGGGCCTTAGGGGCGGGCAAAATTGCTCAAAATTGACTAATTTTCAAAACATTCTTCTCTACAACCGCACATATTTAAGAAAAACCAAATGCATAGTGACGTAGAGAAGGAAGGCCTCCACCAAGATTGTAAATTTCATAATCCCCAGGGTGGGGGTTCTGACCCCAGGATGGGGCCAAACTTAGTTTATAATATTTGTGTGTAAGTTTGTTGATACTGTATAATGTAACTGCATACTTAGGAATAGCAGAAAGGGATGTACAAAAATAGTTAATTTTACAAACCAGGGTTTTGACTCTGGGATGGATCCAAATTTACTCATGTTTTAATGTTAATACACCTATTATATTATTTAAAGCTTTTCATCAGTGTATGCAATTTTGAGGGCATTGAAGAACACATCTTGTTTTATACTGTTGCTGAACGTTAGAATTTAGCTTAGATATTCAGTACAGGAATTTTTTCGTACTCAGGTGACCGATAATGCCTGCGGGCCTCTTGTTTAGAAATCAATATCTAATTTGAAAATGCAACAATTCTTTAAGGAAATAACAAGAGAAAACAAGAGATGTTTGTAAAACACATATGCCCCCATAGTGCAAAATTTAAACACACATCATTTCATTGAGAGTAATATCTTCCTATGTCAAGAGTGGATTGACCATGTGACCTAACAATCAATAGGGGTCATCAACTCCTGAAGATGTACCAGTGTACCAAGTTTGATGTCTGTCAAGCAAAGGGTTCTCAAGATATTGAACGGACAGTATATTCCTATGTCCAATTTGACCCTTGACTTTTGACCATGTGACCTTAAAATAATTAGTAGTCATCTTCTCCTGAAGATGTACCAGTGTACCACGTTTGATGTCTGTCAAGCAAAGGGTTCTCAAGTTATTGAGCGGACAGTATATTCCTATGTACACTTTAACCCTTGACCTTTGACCACGCGACCTCAAAATCAATAGGTGTCATCTTCTCCTGAAGATGTACCAGTGTACCAAGTTTAATGTCTGTCAAGCAAAGGGTTCTCAAGATATGGAGCAGACAGTATATTCCAATGTCCAGTATGATCCTTCACCTTTGACCATGTCATCTGAAAATCAATAGGTGTCGTATTCTCCTGAAGACGTACCAGTGTACCACGTTTGATGTCTGTCAAGAAAAGGGTTCTCAAGATATTGAATGGACAGTATATTCCTATGTCCAGTTTGATCCTTGACCTTTAAACATGTGACCTTAAAAAACATAGGGGTAATTTTCTCCTGAAGATGTACCAGTGTACCAAGTTTGATGTCTGTCAAGCGAAGGGTTCTCAAAATATTGAACGGACAGTATATTCCTGTCTAGTGTGACCTTTGACCATGTGACCTCAAAATCAATAGGGGTCATCTTCTCTTAAAGATGTACCAGTGTATCAAGTTTGATGTCTGTCAAGCAAAGGGTTCTCGAGATATTTAATGGACAGTATATTCCTATGTCCAGTTTGACCCTTGACCTTTGACCATGTGACCTCAAAATCAATGGGGGCCATCTTCTTCTGAAGATGTACTGGCGTACCAAGTTTGATGTCTGTCAAGCAAAGGGTTCTCTAGACATTGAATGGTCAGTATATTCCTATGCCCAGTTTGACCCTTGACCTTAGACCAAATGACCTCAAAACCAATAGGGGTCATTTACTCCTTAGGATGTACCAGTGTGCCAAGTTTGATGTCTTTCAAGTAAAGGGTTCTCAAGATATTGAGCGGACATTATATTCCTATGTCCAGAGTAGATTGACCCTTGACCTTTTGACCTGAAAAACAATAGGGATCCTCTTCTACTCATAACTAACCCACATATGAAATATCATTATCATCAAGTGAATGGTTCTCAAGATATTGAGCGGACAACACATGGTCTACAGATCGACCGACCGACCGACAGGTGCAAAACAATATGCCCCTCTTTTTCAAAGGGGGGCATAAAAATAGTCTGCATAATCATGTATATATACTTTTATGGTCTCCTTTATACATTGCATATACTTAGTCTACTTAAGGAGGTACTCTACATCGTCATAATGGTTGACTTCCTTTTAAAACATGGTGGAAAATATAAATATATTTTTATATATTTATTTATTTATATAATTTCGTATGCATTATACTTTCTCAGTAATACCGTAAAGTATATATCTAAAATGTATCTCTACGAAAATTCATGTATCTACATTCAAAATATCGGCAATATACACTTTTCGATACTCATATTTATGCAATATCAATATTTGTTGTACAAAGCCCGACTGACTTTCCATAGTCTGTTTTCTAAATTCATAACCATAAACCTGAAGGAGTAACCCTGCTATGGGGGAAGATCTACTATATAGTAGACTTTTCCCCCAGGTGGAAAGGCTACTATATAGCCATTTTTCCGGGGTGTAAAGCTACTATGTAGGAAAGACTACTATACAACACCGGCTCGTGACGACCCATACTAATCTGTCTTGCCTTTGATTTATCATACCGATGTAAAACTTCCTATGCCAGAAAATTCTAAATTTTGCCTATTTTATTTTATTCACGTCATGTTAGATAGAGATCCACTCTATAAGTAAATCATCGTTCTGAACTGACACATTAAATATGTACTCCTTGGTGATAATTGTGCTCTATAGTTCTTCTTGCAATGATTTCTCCAATTTGTGTTTCCATCACTTGTGTGAAATTATAGGTAATGATTCTAAAATAGTCGAAATTCTTAAAATACATCAATGTTTTATCATTTCATTGTGCTCCATTGAAAATTCATTTGTTTTTAAAACATTTTTTAGATTGCTAGACAAATTTCTGAAATAAATTAAACACTTTTCTGACCTGTATTTGTACAGTTTAGACTGGTCTCATTACACAAACAGCCCCACCCTCTGTCACAGTACTCTGATGGTGAACAGTCACATATCTGGGAACATCTACGTCCGTAGTGATTAGGTGGACAGGGCGAGGAGCAGTTATGGCTCCAGTATCCGGGCTCGCATTCTGAAAAGATCACCAATGTTATACTAACTTCCAATCTGTATAACACTTATCAAAATATTTCATGAAAATGGTTATTTTAACACATTCTCAAAAACATACCCACACATGTGTTTGCAACTTGTACATAATCTTTGCAGCATGTCATAAATGTTCTGAAATTACATATCGTCAAATGAAGGAAATTAGTTACCTGTAAATCTCCTTATCAATAGATCTTTTAAGCAAAACAAAAACCATATTAAAAGTATGATATATTTACTCATTTCCACAGATATTCTCTCCAGTAAGATATTGACCAGATATCCACGTAATGTTGAAGATCCACAAACACAATATCCTCAGTTCCGTCATTTCCAACCCGATGTGGTGAAACACCTCACCGTACTATCAGTTAAACAATTTTTGGTGTCTATCATTCGCTTCATTGTCACAAAACACGTGATTTGACTGACATCATGTCACCGCTATTCCAATACTTCATAGTACCTATATCAAAAATGTACTGCGTCTTGCCATACACGAGTCGGCTTGTGGTAAATATCGGAGTGGAGTGGAATGAAATCTGTATTTAATATTTCCAGTTTTGAGATATTTTGATAACAGCTATATCCTGCTTGATTATGAGCAGGGTGAGTTACCGATTTCACCGCCTTGTACCGAGAGTAACATTCTTTCCATGTTCTCATATTCTAATTGCAAATCAAACCCAATCAAATAATTTTTATTCAAAGCTAGACATGGTATATACATGTAACAATACAATACAAATGTTATAGTTCCTCTGTGAACTGTCCATATTCATGTGGATTTTGTGTACTAAATTGTATGGTTATTTAAAAAAAAACCTGACATACTAAAAAGAGTCTCTTAAAACAGCATTCAATGTAAATAAATTTTCATTTTCAAATACATGTAGGCCTACACTCATAAACTTATTATCACCCAATTTGTTGAAAAACATTTCCTTTAAATTGCTTTTTGTATCTCAACATAGATATGGACAGTTCATAGGGATACGGCTGTCAACTTGATTCTGATATCAAATTATTACGTATTGCATAACAAAATCTTTTAACGCTTTTTACATCAAAATGTTTGTATTAGTTTTGTCTTGGAAGCTGTTTGAATAACAAAATATCCCTGTTCCGTGTTACACTGTACCGAACAGTCCTTGTAGAATTCACATACGGGTGTATCCAACATTTTCTCTCGTTGTTTTTTTTTTTTTTTTTTTTTACTTTTTATGCATTTTATTGTAAAAAGGTTGTTAAATATTGTTTCCTGCAAACCTCTTACGCAGATGATATGCATACATCTAACTTTTAACAAGTATTGACTGTGTAGATTATTCCAGAGTTATATTTATTCCTTAAAAACTGATAAAAACTGATATTCAAATCTGTGATTATTTAATACATATATCTCAGTCCTCTCTTCTCCGCTTCCCAACTGTCCAAGACAAAATCCAACATCACGTCGGATTTCTTGCCTCCTTGTGTTCATGTAGCGGTATCAAAGGGAAGAGAGAAATTGTTTGTGTTATGTCCCATCGAGAATTTTTCACTCATATTGAGACGTCACCAGCTGTAGGTGAATACCCAAACTTCCGTCAGAGTTCGTTTGCTTACAAACCAAACTCTTCCATTTAGGCATTATGGGATAACGATTTCTTAAGCCGCGTATACTGTGTGACGTCACTGTAGAATGACGAAAAAACATAACGTCAAATGTAAACAGCTTTCAAAACAAGAACGTAAACATCAAGTTCATTACTTTACACTATAATTTGAACAGTCTCCCTACTTTTTAATGATCTTTTGATCATTTTATGTTTAAAATAAAATCCATACTTTTATATTAATGCTCTTAATGTTAATATCTTCAAAATTTTAACTACGAACTACTTCTTTAGTGTTATTTGCCTGCGTGATAATCGCGGACTCACAATATACAAATCTGTATATTGTACTGCGTCACATAGGAGAGGTCTATTCGAAGGTGACG
>NC_079164.1:39973018-40175518 GCF_947568905.1 Ostrea edulis
TTATTTTCCCCTTAGGGTTTTCAGAGGTATATATACATTCCTGTCATTTTCTTTCATAGGATAATACAGCATACTTATGCCCATTTTCATCAACATGAAGATTCAAATGACTTGATTGCTCGTGGAACTCTTACCTACTGCTCAATGGCAATTAATAACCAGATTCTGAATCTTCAAGATACAGATGTTGATTCTCCGAGAAGGTAGGCTGATATCTCATCCAGATAATATATTTATGCTTTGTGGGTAGAGAGAACCATCTTGCAGCTTTTTAGTTTTCTATCCAAGATACATGTATTAACCATTGATATCCTTGAAATCTCCATATCAAATTATCATCCAATGTTATGGACATGACGGTTAATTGCTGATGTTGTACTCGTAAAGACATTAATGTGTTGGTATGATATTCAGATGCTTCTTCTTTGGACATAGATTGAGACGTTTCTTTATTTGACCTTAGTGCAGCCTCTGCATCAAACTTTATTTACTGTTTCTATCATTTAAACCAGGTTGTCGTCTCCACTGAGTTTATCATATTCACTCCACTTTTTTGGCACGCTGTTTTTCGCTATAATAGCTTTAAAACTTCATTGTTATTTCGGATTTCAAACATTTCGGTTGAGCATCACTGAAGAGACATTATTTGTCGAAATGCACATCTGGTGCATCAAAATTGGTACCGTTTAAGTTTTACATTGAATAGCGTACTAATACAATTCAAATAGTTTTGCTTTTTCTTTTCTTGTCCTACAACTTCATTATAGTAAAAGTACTTTCAAGTTTCCATTTTGTACATGTAACATTGTTTCACATTTCATAATGTATCAGCACTGAGTATATTATGGGTATGGGTAAAGCTTTGTTGCTCATAAAGTAGTGGTTAAGCTACGTGTCCACATCTGCGTACGTTTTTGTATATTTAGTGCATATACATGTACATGTACGTCGTAAAGCAAAATCTGTACTGTATAGAAGTAGTTGTAAAATGTAAAACCCAAGTATCAAACTTACAGTGCATGTAAACGTTAATGGTAAACTGGTGTGTAACGATACAGCAGTATGTATTATTGAAGCGACATTTATATTACAGATTCAAGGTACATATACCAAAGGGCGGCATTCCGATACAGGAAACACATCGCCGGACCGTATACGTTACGATAAAATTCTGCCGCCAAATATTGACATGAACTACATAACTGGATCACATGGACCTCGGAATGTGGAAACAGAAACGAACGTTGACTCTATTTATTTCATTGTATTGTAATAAACAAATTATATATATATATGTGTGTGTGTGTGTGTGTGTGTGTGTGTGTGTGTGTGTGTGTGTGTTTGACCAGTCGACAGGGGATGACTCTTCCTCGACATTTGTAACCCTTTTTCTCAAATCCAACTTTTATTACAAGTACAGAGTATACCAACAACTCTCTAACTTTCTTCTCTCCTTCCCTCCTCTCTCAAAACACAAAATACATGAGTATTTATATTATTTTTCAAGGACAAACCATTCCGATTGACTCTGTCCACCTATGACACTTAGAAGTAAACAATTTCCAATGTTATTGCTTAACAGACATTTACGGTGCCAGACCACTAGAACTATCCATCCTTGTGCTAAAAATACAGGTACAGAGGTTGTAAAATAGGAACTTTGCTGACAATTTGTTAATGAAGTAGTAATTTCAATCTACGGTATCACTGCACGTGAGGTTATAATTACAACAGTTGCTTACAAAGCAATTACAAAGTAAGAGTTCCAATTTTCCGCATCTCCTCACATATAGATAGAGTTGTCAAAACAACAACAAACCAAGCAAAGGTACAGTATAATGACCGATAATTGAGAAAAACAAAACAAACATCCCTGTACATCGTCATCTAGTTACACATTACGTGTTGCTTACTCTACCTAGACACCTGACCGCCGCGCTGGTCTAGTTGTTAGAGCGTTCGCCCCGCATGCTGAAGGCCGGGGTTCGAATCCCGGCCGTGACAAACCCAAGTCGTTAAAACATGTAGTGACAGTTCTATCGCCAAACGCTCGGCATCAGGTGTGAATGTCACAGGTCCTCAGAGATGACCTTAAAAAACGGATGTCCCGTGTCACAATAAGTGTCCGTGTCATAATAGGTGTGGCACACTAAACAATCTTTACTGCCCGTGAGCGCTGAGGCCTATATTTGAAGCATCTCACCGATCTTGATGACGTCTCCATATGAGTGACAAATTCTCTCGAGAAACGTTAAACAAGATACAATCAATCAATCCTAGACACCTGATCCCACAACTGGTATATCCAGGGGTCCGTGTTTGCCGAGCTCTCTATTTCGTATTACATATATACTAGCAGAAAAAAGAAACTGTGCCATATAAAATTTAGCATATTTTTTCTATATTTATTGTTTATATTCATAAAATCCAAACAATCGATAAAGGGGATGTTTTTTAGCAATATCGGATAGTACCTGACTCAGATGAACAGACTTTTCATGGTTAGTGAACATATGTTGTTTATTGAAGTGTTCGTACGCACGAGTTTTACTGGCCAATACTATTTGGAGTAAGAAGTGTAAAAGGAAAGCACTTTAGTTTTGACAAAATTTATCCCTCTTCATGCCACGACTCGGCGAAAACCAACGTAATCGTGCTGTTGGATGCTTCAAGCTGGAATGGCACAAAATATCGTAGCAAGACACTTTGGAGTTCATCGGAACACCGTCCAGTCATTATGGAGACGTTTCCAACAATCTGGTAACAATCGGGATCGGCGTCCTCGTGTGACGTCGCATCGATAGGACAACCACATTATACTTGTGCACCTGAGAAATCGTTTCCAGACATGAAGTTTGACTGCTCGTAGCATTCCTGGACTTCAACCAATCAGTCCAAGAACTGTGCGTAATCGTCTGCGCAAGCATATCAGACCAAGACGTCCAGCGGTGTGCCCAATACTGCTTCAACATAATCGTATCTCTAGACTAGCGTGGCGCAGACACCATCTGCGATTCAGAATACAGGACTGGACCAATATTCTGTTCACTGATGATTCCAGATTTCATTTGGATAGCAGTGACGGCCGTTGTAGAGTATATCGTCGCGTTGGGGAGCGGTACCAGGACGCTTGTGTTGTGCAAAGTCGACAATTCGGTTGAGGTAGCGTTATTGTGTGGGGTTGAATAACAGCACGTGGAGGACTCCTCTACAAATTGTCAATGGAAATTTCACCGGCGAACGCTATCGAGATGAAATTTTTCAGCGCCATATGTGATACCCTTCATACAGAGACAGCAAAATCACATCACTCAACAGCAAGACAAAGCAAGACTACATGTCACACGTGTAGTTAGCGACTTTTTTGTTCAACAGAATGTCGATGTATTGCCTTGGCCAGCTGTCTTACCCGATTTATCACCGATCGAACACGTCTGGGATGAAATGGAACGACGTCTACACCGTTTACCAAATCAGCCAGTGACATTGGCTGATTTAAGCTAGGCTTTAACCAACATCTTGAACAACATCCCTCTAGCATTTCTGAACACTTTAGTGGCATCAATGAGGCGTCGTTGTCAATCATGTAAATGTTGTAACGAATACATTTGTTACCAGTATTACAAAAATAAAATTTGTTCATTGTTATTATTTATCATTTTTTTCATATATTAAATAATGCACAGCTTCTTTTCCCCCGCTAGTATATGAGTTTTGAGATTGATCACTCACTGTTTGGTATCCTCACCTTTCATGTAAAAGTGACCAAAAACAGAGCAATCTAAGGTATTGTGAAGTTTGTCATTGTTCTTCCATTTTGTCAAGGGCTTGGTCAATCTCTGACAGAATTCAAATCCACTTACAGACATGTATCTTTTTTCTTTTGTTTGGTTCTTGCAGCGGGATTTCTGTTTTTCAATGGGATTTAAAACCTTGTCAAAATCTTCAATGTTGACATATCAAATTCCCCATCAAGAATTTGCTTCTGGGTGTCCAATTCTATTTCCCAACATCTTTAATAATAGCTTACAAATTAAAAAGAAGTCCATATAGTTCTTCTTTACAAGTGTATCAAGTATTTATTAACATTATCAGTGTGTGTTATAACTTAAAGATATGAAAATATCACGAAACCATTTTTACAGTGGTTAGAGCATCGCGCTCAAAATCACACAGCCTCTCACCTCTGGTCGGTGCGAGTTCGAATCCAGCTTGCACCGGTGAGAAAGTTTCCCAGTTTACTTTCGAAAGGTCGGTGGTATCTTCCCATGTACATTGTATCTGGGTTCTCTCTTCCACCAAAAAAACTGGGTGCCACCAGACAGCTGAAAAATTGTTGAGTGTGGCAGAAAACATCAATCAATCAATCAAACAGCCAAACAATACAGGGAATTTCTATACTTTTATCCTTGTTTTATTTTGGTATCTTATGTAAACAGGAAGTAATACTAAAATGTAGTTCCGTAACATTGTTTTAAGGGCATGTCTCCATAGCAAGTTAGTTGATACAATATTTTTTTTCAGCGTATTGAGTCAATCAAATTGCGTGTTATAATTGTAATTAAATCATATGATTGAATCAAACATCCACACCAGCTACTAGAGCTTATGAAACGATACCAGTGGAAGTTGACCATCCATCTTACAGCAGGTAGAGAGCAAGACTTTGTCGAAAGTAATTAGAGACATCATCTTTCATTCGATAGTCAAAAAATAATAACCTATCGTATCAACTGGGGAATTGGTAATTCATTTTTGCCAAATATTGGGAAAATCAAATGTTACATTTAGCTCCTAAGCACGTAGTGTGGTCGAGGTAGCTCAATCGTATAGCGTTCGCTTCCTAACCGGAAGTTCGAGTCCCACTCGTACTGAGACGTAAACATAGATACTGATTGTTCCTTCGCCAAATGATCGGAAAACAGAGGCTAGAATCACGGGTCTTTCGGAATTTACCTTTAAAATGTAGGTCCAGCTGTGTCGCGACATGCATTGGCACGTTAAAGAACCTCCCTGCTACGGTCCCTAGTGCTAAGCATACATGTAGGTCTAAATTCGCGGTTCTTCTCCTGCAGCTGGTGATCTCTCAACGGGAGTGAAAAATTCTCGACGGGACGTAAAACAAACCAATCAAGCAAGAGATAAATATCTTTATTGACCTTGTTTGCCATGATTCACTAACAGGTGTTCCTTGCCCTTCAGAATTTGGATAACTCGGTCGTGTGAACAAAAAGTACCAGCCTTGAGTGTTTTTCGATATGATGTCATCAGAACGATATCACTTTTCGTTATGTTATGTATTCCAGATTTTAAAAAAGTTTTGCGAAAATAATGTTAGAATAGGAACATTAATTCCTTATATGCTACATAAGCAGAATATGTTCAAACGAATATAATACGTATATCTGTCCTTAATCAAATGAAACAGTATCGTTTCGAAGTATACAAAAACTGCAGTCCAATGTGGTATTAAATAAAATATCAAATATGCAAAAATACATCCTTTCCATCAATACATTATCATTTGTATGATTCTTACACAGAATTAAAATTTATCAATTGATGCATTTAAAGTAAAATACTGTCCCATAAAAAGCATTCGCTGATAAATCTCCTAAACCCTAACTGACAACCATTCCTTTTCTTTCCATGAAAATGAAAGCGGTTAATCTAGCACACTTTTATTTACCTTTATCACAGAATACTCTCACATAACTGGGAGAAAAATACCTTTGAAAAGTTCCATGGGGAAGCATACACTTCTTTTAGGAAAAAAATACTTGTAGTGATTTATGAGATCGGGGATAATTCAACAGAGTTTTGCTGCACGTCTTCAGTATTTCATTGAATTGTAGTTTGATTAAAACCGTACTTATTTCATTTATGACATCCTGACAAGAAAAATAAGCAATAATTGCAGTAAACATATACTAATGATTTCCGTAAGAACACCCATCTCTAATACTGTATAAATCATTACGGACGAAATATGTCCATTCACGTCATTATCATCTATTCTTTCACATTTTAACATCATTTTTATGTCAGATTCTAATTACAAATTTTGTCACTGGAATTCTAACTTAAGGTAACTCCATACTCACAGTTTTATCTTATACAAGTTTAAAATGTGTATTTAATTCCATTCATTAGGGTTAAAACTAACAAATTATCAAATAATATACAAAGGTCGTCAATACTCATACTTTTTAAGATGTGAGGCGTACATAAATAGAATCATACATCACCGTCAGAAAATTGCATTAAACAGTGTTATTAAAATTCCATACAAACTGGTTATGACGATATAGTAGCATTCATAACAATTTCATGAAACTGTATCTTCACAAAAAAAATACAAAATGTCTGTAAAAAATAAAGGAAATCTATCGCATAATAGATTTGATAAAGAAATCAATAGAAACAGAGTTATTGCTCTTGGATTCAATATTTTGAAACGTATCATTGATTATTCATCTATACCATGCATAAATCTAAATAAATCATTGATTTTGGAAAAACCTGATGACATCACAGAAGGATAAAATTACTTCAAATGCTGTTGATGTAACATTACGTCTTCGTTGCAAGAATACACCTCACTACCATAAAAGTGTCCCTCTTGCATACTTTTCCAGTTAACATAATCAGAAACGTCTTCATTATCCATATTCGAATTTGATGTCAACGAAGATGTTTGTCCAGGCGATTCTTGTACATTACATAACACTTGTCCTGTGTAACTCATGTCGAAGTACTCGTTTTCTGAATCATCAGATTCTGATTGACTATCTTTTTGTGTGTCATGAACTGGTTCCTCGTCCTGTTCAAAGATCGTATCCGAAGGTAATCCTAGACATGGTGGAGATTCGTCTATATCCGGTCTTTTCCCTGTATCATAAACAGATTCTTTGCCGTATTGCACTCTCAGACTTACATGGTTGTAAATCCCAAATGTCGTGTGAGCATATATGTCTTCCGGTTGACGCTCTCCAGTCTGCGGAGTCTGTAAAGCACTAGGAGAGGAGGGTCCATCGTTGTGTAACTCTGGAATATCGTCCAGTTCCTGTGTTTCTAAGAAGATATGGACGACACAAGTTTTAGTCATGATCCCTTAATAATGTTTTAATATCCTACCAATTTTTGTAGACAGTTAAAATCAAACATTCATTGCTGTCTGATTTCGTCGATAGTCGTGCGCCGATTGTAAACTTTTGAATATTTTAGCTTCTTCTTTCCGTGGCCGAGTGGTTAGAGCATCGCGCTCAAAATCACACGGCCTCTCACCTCTGTCGGCGTGAGTTCGAATCCCGTTCGGCCGTTTCCCAGTTTACTTTCGGAAGGTCGGTGGTCTCTTCCCAGTTACATTGTATCTGGGTTCTCTCTTCCACCAATAAAAACTGGGCGCCACCAGATACATGGAACTGAAAAATTGTTGAGTGTGGCGGAAAACATCAATCAATCAATCTATTGAACGACAAAACCAATTCTAACCAATTTTGGTATAATGCATTTATGGGTATAGAGAAACAGGTGCTCAACCATTGTGCATGAAATATTGTCGACAGGACGTAAAGGAAACTAAAAAGCAATCAACCAAGTGAGCTATCGAGCCACCGGTAATCGGACCGTCACATTCCTCCCTCCTTAAATATATTCAAATCTTAAAGACATAAATCCGGGAATTTTTTTCTGTTCACGGCACCAAATGTAACAGGAATAGGGAAAATGCGCTGTACCAGACCGGGATTCGAACTTGGGTCCCTTTAATCTCTAGCAAGGTGTTCTGCTGACTGAGGAATCATGCCACCGGCGATCACATGTATAACCAAGCAAACTTATAAAAATTTGGATATATTCACAACTAAATTAAACTCGTGTCATTCCCTAGAACAAACATCCCATTAAGGGTTTTTATAAGTCACCAGCTGGACATGTCGTTACTTGGGATGTAAATATTGTTGCAGATGATGACCTGCAATCACAAAGTTTAAGAGGTCAGCCATTCAGGGAACATCGATCTTAAAACTTATATAATAGAATTTCATTTCCATTACCAATTCTATCGAAGAATACTCCAGACGCTGTGCTAAATATCAAAGGCAAAGTCTTAACATGGATCAACAGTATTAGAGAAATATTAAAATCGCGTATTACACACGTAACAAAGACAATAGCGTACCATGTATCCCTCTCTGTTTAGTCAATCAAAAGTGATGAAAGAAGTAGATATGTTATACGTGAAATATGTGCTGGTTCCAGTTGACAAGCTTGTAACATAATTCTTGCATGTTGGGCTACTTATAACAACTTTATAAAACAGGTGAAGATAACGAACAATGACCAATCTCATAAATTCTTGAAACAGTACAAAATCTAGAAAAACCTGTTGTTGGTTTGAATGCTGTCTGTCGTAATTTTTACAAATGTTTCGGTCATTTTTTCTCCTCCTTCTAACAGTTGAAGACAAAGGGGCCCAACATAGGATAAGTACTCCTCCTATGCACTTGATACTACTATTGCTGTTTCCAGGGCTCCATGTTTGTCCTCATCTCTGGTTCCGGGTTAGAATAAGTCCTCAGTACCCCTTGCTTGTTGTAAGAGGCGACTAAGTGGGGCGGTCCTTCGGATGAGACCGCAAAAACCGAGGTCTCGTTTCACAGCAGGTGTGGCACGATAAAGACCCCTCCCTGCTCAAAGGCCGTAAGCGACGAGCATAGGTGACGTCTCCATATAGTGAAAGATTCTCGAGATGGACGTTAAACAACATTTAATCAATCAATCCTGATTTCAAATTTGTATTCATTTTAGGATTTATGAAATTACTATTCGCTACCTTTATATTCAACATATGTAGTTATTGCTTACCTTTCTCAACTCTTCTACGTTTGAATTTGTTCCAAAGTCTGAAAACAATGTTGAAAGCAAAGATGTCAGTCAACAAAACAACATCCATAAACATGACATGTACTTGTGTGCTGTGAAAATGCCATAATATGAACCTTAACATAAGAAAAAACGAAGGTCCGCACAATATCAACATCGTAATTTTTTATATGTGAAATGCATACACATAGATGTTTTGTGTGAAAATTTTAAAGTAGTGATATTTTGCGGACCTATTCGAATATCTTCAACAGTAGTTAAATTTTATGAATATTTCTGAAAATATGTGTTCCATACGTATTTTGACTACGTCAATGTAGTAGAAATGCGACACATTTTCAAAGTTTCGGTTTATAATTTAGACAAGTGTATCTCTGTCATTAATTGGCAATGTAATATGTACTTCATTTTTTAATAATTCAGGGGACCAAATATGATACAAAACGAACTTAGTTCTTTACCAATACAACCTTTCACTGGGTCAAACGATGCCTGACATCTTTCATACCGATTCTTAAGCAGTTTTTACACACTAATTTTGATTATGCATTGCTCTGTTTTCGTGATCAAGGTATGTGGGTGTGACCAGTAGACAGGGGATGCTTACTGCTCCTAGGTATCTGATACCACCTCTGGTATGTCAAGTCCGTGTTTGCCTGGCTCTCAATGTTGTATTTTTTAGAGTTCTGAGATGAATCACTGTTCGTTATCTTCACATTTTCGTAAACTGAGATATCAATAACCGAGTTAATCATACCTTAAACTTGAGATGCCAATCAGTAGAATAAGTATAGCTGACATTAGGCAAGGAAGGACAACATTCAAAAGATATCTTTTGTTAGCTGGAATGAAATGAATTGAAAATGTCATTTTTATTGAATGAATTTATCAAGCTCATATTTCTCTTTCAATTAACAATGGTCCAAAACCACATTTTCGGTTTGGTCGTTCAAGGTCTGATAAGATAATACATTTTCTTCAACTGAACATTCAAATATTGTCTACGAATTTAATAATGACTAACGGTTTTACATTGATAATGCTCATATGGATTTCCTTCAGATCGGTCGTCCTGGTGGTGGATAAATCCGTTATTATACAGGTAAAGAGGTTACCTGAGGCCAGTTCTGTGTCGCGGATGTTTTCATCGCATGCTTTTCTTTCATCAAAATTAAATCATTAAGGGTATCTTCTCGTTCATTGAACAAAACGGTGGGAAAATACGCCCCGATTGCGAAAGTACCGCAGTATTGTGAGATCCGATACCGATCATTGCATGTATCTTGGCTGCAAATACGCAATTCATTTCTACCTCATTTCATGTACAATAATTGTTTACAAAATAAAGAGTCTGGTTAATTAATCAGGTTCAGATTTTCTGAAGTTTATTAGATCGGGATCGAAATCAAAATATTGTTTTTGAACTGCAACGCTTTACGGCGGCATAATTTCCATTAAGCGCTAACGCGCATTATGAGGTTTGCCGGTGTGAAGAGACGCAATTCATACCTTCATACACAATTTGTTTGTTAGATATAAGGGCAATTTTAAAGACCCAACTTTAAGTTAACGCCTCCAAATTTTACCTGTGTCGTGATCAATGATAAGCCGCCGGTCAATCAAACTTTTAACAATAGAGCTTAGGTTGATTGACGTTTGCAGAGACCGTGGTCTACAGCTACCTGTGAAAGATGTTTGGATAACAATCATGGCTAATGATGACCGGCAGTCTTTAGATCTCGAGGAAAGCCCCAGTATACCTGAGTTTTGATAGCATTGACTCGCACCTAGAATATTTTAATTTCTAACGCCCCCTATACAATGCAATTTATCATCGTATTTTCTCTCTCCATCTTTATACATGTATTATAGATTAAACAATCAGAAATCAAACAATAATAATAATTTTAAAAAAAACAAACAAACATAAGTTATTGGAATATTTTCTGTTAATGATTTATTGTGGCTTTATATTTATAAAAACATGAAAAATTCTTTATTGGCGCAGCACATCAACATGTAAAATGGTTATATTGCCCATGCGTAAAACTGTTACAGTAGTTTAAAAAAATTCTTCTGTTTGAGATACCACATGGATTATAAATTACACAATCAGAAATTAAACGATAGTAAAAAAGCATAAATAAGTTATTGAGATATTTCTATTTATAATTTATCACGGCTTTATATTGAGAGAGAGAGAGAGAGAGAGAGAGAGAGAGAGAGAGAGTTATTGAGATATTTCTATTTATAATTTATCACGGTTTTATATTTATAAAGAGAGAGAGAGAGAGAGAGAGTTATTGAGCTATTTATAATTTATCACGGCTTTATATTTATAAAGAGAGAGAGAGAAATGTGTAAAACTGTAGCAATAATATAGATGAAATAGTATTGCATGGCAATAGTGTTGCATACGTATGACAATAATTACTCAATTAGTCAATGATTGAGAGTAAGGGAGAGAGAGAAACAGCATGCTGGCGTGAATCACTGTAGTTTATACCCCTCATGTATTTTCGAAAAAGAAATTTACTTCTTTAAAAATATTCAGGCAATGTTACCTTAGACGACCCACATGAACTACAATGCATATTATATTATAACCTATGTTATTACCTGAGATATAATCTGTGTTATTACCTGAGATATAACCTGTGTTATTACCTGAGATGTAATAAATAAATATTGCATGTAGTTGGGGGTAACATTGCAAATTTTCACCCTGGAAAAACCATTGTCAACAGAGGCGTAGCCGGCACATGATAATAAATGTGTTATCATTTCTCGGGGGTTGAAAATTTTCAATGTTACATCTACCCTCAACTTCATGCAATATTTGTTGTATTATACTTAATGTTATATAAACAACAAAGCAGAAAGAATTACGTCTGTTGACATTTGATTAATCACTGTCATGCAAGATTTCGTATATCGATGCGAGTCTTCGTGTTTATCACAAACGCTTAAACGACGTCGTCTAACAAGCGAACCATACGCGCATAAATTTGACGCAAGTGATATTTTTTTTATATCACCCGTTATCAAGTACTGTTACCAGTTGTTAGATACTATCACCCTGGAGTGCGTGCTTTTTGTTCTCAGAGGATAACAATATGTTTTTTCAAATGCTTCTCGACCAGTCAGATTCGAGTATTTTACATGAAAGTATAATCAACTGTGTTATTACCTGAGATATAACCTGTGTTATTACCTGAGATATAATCTGTGTTATTACCAGAGATATAACCTGTGTTATTACCTGAGATATAATCTGTGTTATTACCTGAGATATAATCTGTGTTATTACCTGAGATATAATCTGTGTTATTACCAGAGATATAACCTGTGTTATTACCTGAGATATAATATGTGTTATTACCTGAGATATATCTTGTGTCATTACCTGAGATATAATATGTGTTATTACCTAATTATTACCTGATATAACCTTTGTTTGTACCTGTGTCATTACCTATGTTTTAATTGTTGATATTACCTGTTATTACCCATGGTATTGCCTGTTTAATCACCAGTGTTGATACTAGTATTATTAACTGTTCTATCACCTGTGTTATTACCTGTGTTATTATTTGTGATATTACCTGTTTCATCATTAGCGTTATTGTGCTATTAACTGTACTATTACCTCTGATATTACCTGTGTTATCCTTCAGAATAATACAATCAATTTCATTGGTCGAGGGCTGGTCACGTGGAGGGAGACAATTCGTGATGTCTCCCTCACGCACAGGGTGACAACTGTGTTGTCTCCCTGTAGAAGAAACTTATATTGGCACAAGCGAGAAAGCTCTATTAAAAAATAATTGAAAATATGCGGGATCGTTAATCATGAACTTCAGCGTCAACATTAACGCTCGCAAATAACAATCGAGAAGAAAAATATTTCCATTAAAATGCAATTTTGCATTTCACTTTATGTTTACGTTTTTGTTTTGAAATACGTTACGAAATGTATACGTTTGACGTTATGTTTTTGCGTCATTCTACTGTGACGTCAAAATTTTAAGTTTTCTCTCGTTTAAGGGTGTACTCTCGTGGTACTTTTACCACGAGTGAGTCTCCATACTTTTTAAAGTCGTAACTGTGGAGATGCGTGTGTTTTATTTCGTATGCACAAAGAAGAACATCAATATCTGTTTTTATTTGTTAATAATGTTAATAAAATAACAAAAATTAATTAAAACATGACAATTTTTTACTCATTTTCTCATTTTACGACATTCATGATGACGTTACCATTGTAAACAAACTCAAGCTCAAAGACGCATACTGTACCATGTACGATGTCGCATTTAGTCTATTCTAAAGCAGTCCATAAACATACATGGGCGATTCGTTAGAAGTAAAACGGCAGTTATAGATCAGGCTGCATCCAATATTTTCACAAGTGAGTGGCAGACAAAGAAAATTACAGACAAGCAGGCACAACCACGCACATGGTGACACACTACAGTACTGTACATATTGTCAGACGAGAGGGGGAATGGAGGGATGTTAGCGATGTAGTACTCGAATCAGAGGCTGCTGATATAGTATTGAATAAATTTGTAATTTTTTCAATATATAAGAATTTATTTTATGAAAATAAAATCTACAAACTATGTAGTTCTGTACCTAAATTGATCTGCGATCTTCCCGATCCCGCCTAGTCGGTCATGAGCGAATCTCGCTCCTAACGTTCAATGTATCATTATTGGAGCATCATTTTGAATAAAAAGTGTAATCTATATCATTGTTTAAAAAAATCGCCAAAGTATACAGCGAATTTAATTCATTAAAAAGAGTTCAAAGGGAAAAGGGGGTACATACAAGGAAGGGAAGATGCCTATCAATGTTGGGGTCAGAAGGTCAAAGATCAAGGTCACAGTGCATGGAAATTAGAAAATGCTGATGCGGGCATAGGTTTTACACATTCTGTAGTTATCAATGAATTAGTATTGTATATATGCATATATTATTTATGTTTTCTGATTATTTATCATATAATGAAATAGATATATAGAATTTGTTTGATAACAAATCGTATATTGTTATTGTTTAGAATGTATATCAGTGTAAGAAGGGGGTGGGGACACAAAATGGTTCAAATCTTTGTTCCAATGCACACTACCCCACACATTTTTTTTCATTTGAATTAAACAAAAATATGATTCAAATTTACATTAGTAATTTCAGTAAAAGTTTGATACAGATATTCTCCCTAGGTTGAATTTTTGATGAAATAGGTCTTCAATTTTGTGTGATATTTTATACAATTATGTTATTTAATACATGATTTTTTGTAGAATTCGTGATATATTTTATGTAAAAGTTATTGAAATATTCAGTATGCTTAATTTTCATAAAGTAAAAGAAAGCCAAGATTATTCTGTCCTTAATATTTGTTTTATAGTGTGTTTCTTGTGAAAATTGATGATTTTCATGAAATATTAAGTTTCAGCAAAGGGGCAACTTTGAGGGGCTGTAATTCTTTAAAGTCCACACTAAAATACTCTTTTTCATGTTTTAAATGTCTTTCGGATAAAGATGTATCAGTTAAAATGGTGTATCAAAAAAGTTTGATACTGCTGAAAAAATTCAAACCAGGAGAGAACATCCTTAACTTTCTCAAACCTCAATGTTTTGCTTTCGTTAACATATATATCTAATAAATGTATGGCATCGAGTGTAAAACAAAATGATGTATGTAGTTGAGGGTAACATGAATTTCAGCCCTCGAAAACTATTAAAAAGTTATCAGAATTTTCTGCAGAGAAAGTTGTTACGAATTCATTGACATTTTAGATAAAAAAAAAATACTTGGTAAAAGTCAATAAATGTGCGATCGTTTGTGTAACATTCAATTCTTCAGGATAATAAAACTATTATGGACTGTTTAGAAGGGATACATCACAAATTATCATGTCTGAGTAGAGTTATCGCCTCGGGCGCATAGGCGCCCTCGGGTGATAACCCTACTCAGACCTGCTTTGTGATGTCTCTCTGCTAAACAGTCCATAATTGTATATTTTTATTTGTGATATTACCTGCACTATTGCCTGAGTTATCGGCGTGGTTGACTGTATGATCAGCTCCATACGGGTTTTTTGCTGTTGTCTCCGTTTCTAATTTAAAAAAAGAACAAAAAGGCTATGATCAAATGATATAGATTAGATTTGTATCACGAGGTTTAGATAATAACGATGTATTGCTTTGGGTACTAGATATATTTAGTATGATAAAAGATAAACTATTAAGTTATATTGTACGAGGCCCTCGTATATTCCATGTACTTTTAGAAAAGGTGAAAATTAAAGTTCTGATACATATCTCATACAATACACAAGAAACATTGGTGCCAGAAAGATTTTGGGAAGTGTAAGAACTAAATATTTTAAGAAAAGGTGTTCCAAAGAATCCCTTTGTTTCATACCAAGCGAAAATTACAACGCGATGGCTGGCAAAATATAGAGAAATTTCGATCAAATCCGGAGATGAACGAACTAAGTGAAAAGAATCGTTAATTATATGAAATAACTATTTATTGGTGGCTCATTAATGCAGCTTATATAAGGTTTTTACTTAATTCGCAATACCAAAGTCAACAGCAGGCTATACAAAGTTAACTCTTGTCCGATAGATCGATACAAAAATACGTTTGTCTGATCGATCGATATACTAGTACTACATCTCGACAAAATATAATTTCTTTTCCGTGACGTTGCACGTGAACATTTCTGATCTCTACAGTTTTCGTAATGTTACGTGGTAAAAATTTTATATTTGAATAAAAAAGACCTCTAAATGGGATACATTTCACAATGCAGAGCGAGTTATCCCCCCTCCCCGAATATAGAGGGTGCACAAAATGTTGCGGTCAACAATTTATAGCGTTGATATAAGGATTTACGACATCTGCTTGCAATTAAGTGCCACTTAACGGGACATGGACACGATTTGAGCCGACATTTTTAAAATTTTATTTTTCCATTTTTAATGTTTAGAGTGCTTAACTAAGGTATTTCTAATGGTTAGCAAAACCTTGAATATCAGTTGTCAAGGTACATGAGAGATACAGAGCTCACAATTCCTTGTTATATAGACAAGGCTCGTGCCTTGTTTTTGTTTACATAGGTTAAATATATCAGTAAAAGTTCATTTAAAGCAGATGTTTTTCAATGTACAAGTTAATTCTGAATACAATTGTTTGGCACATCTCATTTTCTTTTAAACATGTTATTTTCTATTAAGCCATGTATACATGTAAACAAAAGTTACATGGCACTAGCCTTGTTTACATTTCAAAGAATTGTGAGTGATGTATCTCACTTGTAACTTAACAACTGATATTCAAATGGTTGACCATTAGAAATACTCTAGTTAAGCGTTGCAAACAATAAAAATGGAAAAATTAAACTTGAAAATTTTCAGCTCATATCGTGTCCATGCCCCTTTAAGGTATTTTTCTGCAATTCGTGAAAAATAAAATGACTGCAAAATAATTTTAGTCACTGATTTTATTGATGTGTCCAAGGTGTGATTTTTTTCGCAGACAATGTTGGGTCATGATGTAACAAAGTCTCTATTTATTTGTGCAACGAACGCATGTACATTCTATATTGATGGGTCTGGGGAGGGGGGATCGAACGTTGCAACACACACACACACACACACACACACACACACATCTTTGGTTTAAAAAAGTGCGAGAGAAAGATAGAGCGTATGGTATTTATAGTTTCCCGAGAACATCGTTACTGCATTGATTGTCGGATAAAAATCTAAATTTAAATACTTAAGGGGGGGGGGGGGGCTCCTGTAAGTTTATGTCATCGACATCGAATTTCATACTGATTGTTATTATTTTCAACATTCATCAAATTTAGTTTAATGGGGGAGGGGTGTTTATGGAAATTTGTGAATTAGCTTTTATTTCAGACATTGATAATACACCCCTTAGCAATAAATGCTGTAAATTCTTCGTCATTTCAAATTCTTTTTTAAAGAGTTTTTTTTAATTTAGTACATGTAGCTAACCTATTTAAAACCCATGCAGACGATAAAAAAAGAGATAATTCTAATCAAGATATCAACAACTTAATCCTCCGGTTCATTCCCCCCCCCCCCTTGAAAATTTTCTAGATCCGCGCCTGGGCAATGTTAATTACATGTACATGTATATCGAATCCGTATTTAATGTAGTCTTTCTGTAAAAATCTGGGTTGTTTTTGTTTTTTCACGTGCGATTCAATATTTTGAAAATATTTCTTTTATTCAAATCAAGTTTAATATATTGCACAGCTCGACCAGCATTGCAGTTACGCAGCATTAGGAAGGTAGAATGGGGACTACCCCCAACAATTTTTTCGACATTGCTCTTTTTTCCGCTATTATTACAGGCAACGTTGCCCATTTTTAAAGTTCGATCTATTGGCTGGTTCCCGGCCTTTTCTTTTAAATAGTGATAGTGAATTGTAGTGGAAATGTAATTAAATTAACCAAATAATTGAAATGAAAGATCTGAACCCTTGTTCCCTTACCCTAAAATATTAGGATTTAGAGCTTTGACTTCTTTTTAAATTTTGCAAGATAAGAATTTCCACGCAATTACGAAACCAAATTCTTCTCTAACTGCCCACCCCTTTATTTTTTTTTAATGAAAAAAAAAAAAAACACCGATGCAACGTGCCCGATTATGTGATTTCAGCGTGCTGTACAGATTACAGGTACTTCTAAAATTTTCGGATTCATTGTATTACAACTTGGACAGAAATAAACATCAGATACGGCTGTAACTCCCCCTCCCACTCCCGTTTTATGTGAATCTTAGGACCGTCTCGATAAGCACGATCCCCAAATTGCGATGTAAGGGGAGTAACTGCAAAAATGTAGCCCAAACATATCTGTAATTAAAGAGTTCACTTAGTTTACCACTGATTTCACAAAGAAATGGGGGGGGGGGGATCAAAGTACAAGTTTACTCTGCCAAGCCCAATTTTCTGAAACCCTGATATCGTTCTTTTTAATACTTTACTAGTTTTAGTAGTGATATTTTTCTACTAAAAGTTCCCATCAGTAAATGTGGGGAGAGGCCACAAGGCTAGTATATTTATTTTCCCATAGCAAATAATAATATGGTCTACTTATACTAGTAAAATAATCCGCTTTGACACAAACTCGCACAATACATTAAGTTTACACACTTTTCTAAACTCTTATATCGAAATACATGGTCACCCATTAGATTTTTAAGGTTAGTTTCTTGACAAATATTCACGATACTCAATAAAAATAATGCTCCAGTTTGACATGTTACGTGTATGCCTCTGACCTGATCACGTTCTTCTTGTGCTTTCGAATGCACCGCTTGTCAGACAGTGCATGCGTAAGATTATTATTGTTTTTTTCCTGACGTTTAAAGTTTAAAGTAATTCGATCCTCCAGCGATTTAATCAGATTTTGCAAAATCAATGATTTATTTAGATTTATGCATGTTAGGAACGTATCTTTTGTTGGAGCCTTTTTCGAAAGTTATTGTTAAACTTTTGTTAAAAATGAAATATTTCAGAAGTCTAAGTTGTAGATGGATAAGCAATGATAAGTTTCAAAATATTGAATCCAAGGGCAATAACTCTGTATTGATTTCTCTATCGAGTCTATTATGCGATAGGTTTCCTTTATTTTTACAAACATTTTGTATATTTTTGTGAAGAAACAGTTTCATGAAATTGTTATGAATGCTATGATATCGTCATAACCAGAGGTTGTGTTTTTTTTCGGGGGGGGGGGGTTAAATTTTAAATTGATTGATTTATTGTATCTTGCTTAACGTCTCACTCGAGAATTTTTCACTCATATGGAGACGTCACCAAGACCGGTGAAGGGCTTCAAATTTAGGCCTATGATCGGCGCTTACGGCCATTGAGCAGTGAGGGTTCTTTAGCGTGCCACACCTACTGTGACACGGATCATCCGTTTTTAAGGTCATCTCTGAGGACCCGTGACATCACATCTGATGCCGAGCGTTTGGCGATGGAACTATCACTACCTGTTTTAACAACTTAGGTGTGTCGCTGCCGGGATTCGAACCCCGAGCCTTCCGCATGCGGGGCGAACGCTCTAACCTCTCAGCCAAATTGCAATTTTCTGACGGTGATATATGATTCTGTTTATGTATGTCTCAAATCTTAAAAAGTGTGATGACCTATATATTTTATTTGATAATTTGTTAGTTTGAACTCTAATGAATGGAAATAAATACACTTTTTAAACTTGTATCAGATAAAACTGCGAGTATGGAGTTACCTTAACATATTTTACCACGAGTTATTTTTTTGTGGTCATAAAAAATATATAAACCTTGGTAAAAAATAAATAAATAAAATAAAAGACTTCATACTTTATTAGAACAGACATCTGTCCCGCAGAAACGCATGCGACTTATGAAATTTTATTTCATATAATGGGCCGGTGTTGTATAGTAGCCTTTCCCCCTAGCCACCGTTCCTCTCGGAAAAATGGCTATATAGTATTTTTTTTTCCCGGAAAAATATAGTAGATCTTCCCCCACGGAAATGTGGCTATATAGTAGGATTTTCCCCCTTTATAGCCAGATGACCCCCACGGAAAACCTACTATACAGTAGATTTTCTCCCTTCTTTTCATTCCGGTTACGTTTACGGCGGACCATTCCCATACATATTCTTTCCATTCTGAAATTAATCCTTTTCTAGCTATTCATTTCTTTTATATCCTTAATGGATAGTTAATTTCCGATTTCCGTTGGTTGGGGTTTTTGGAAATATATATTAATTCAACAAACATTGTTTAATTCAGTCGAATGTTATGTAAAAAAAAAATCATATACGTATTTATAATGTAAAATCAGAATAGTTCGTACTTTTACAACAGCACCTATTTAGGCAACTCAGAATTTGTTAATTAAACGGATATTAAGTATTTATCGTTCGAGGAATCAAAATTGTCTCTCTCCAATTGATTAACATAAAAACTTTTCATACAGATAGATGAGTAAACTTAAATTCTACAACTCTTTTGATTGTCTACCCCTGATTCCAAATTGCCGCTACTAAGGAATCAACTCCCTCTCTCGCTAGACATGGTTCTTTACACCTCATTAGGGGGAAGTGGGATTTTTCAATTGAATTATATGTTTTTGAGAGGAAAGTTTTCCCCCAACTGTTCTCGGGTTATTGGTGGATTAATAGATGTGAACATGTTATCGATATAATTGTAATTATTCCAGGTGGTTCAACTCAGTCCCAGCTGTACTGTCAGTACTTTGATTTATACATATTCGTTTACAAAATGTCTCCATATATGAATTTATTTTGAATCTGACAAATGGACAATGTCATCATATTTTATTCCTATACGAAGAATATTCTGGAAAAGTTTTGATTTTTAGTATGTATTCCTAAAACGTTTTTAGCTCGCTCAACTGAACTTTTCTGATCACCTCTTGTCCGTCGTCTGTCCGTCTGTAACCTTTCCACATTTTCGACTTCTCCAGAACCACTGGACCAATTTCAACCAAACTTGGCACAAAGCTACCTTTGGGTAATGAGGATTCAATTTTATTGAAGGGCCACAATAACAGCCAAATAGTAAAAATGCATTGAAAACTTTTAAAAATCTTCTTCTCCAAAACCACTGGACCAAACTTGGCACAAAGCATTCTTAGGTTCAATCTGTTTAAATGAAGGGTCAACGGGCCTCTACAAGGGGATATAATAATCAAATAATGAATTTTTTGTTGTTACCTTTGATTTTTTTTATTTATTTATTTTGGAATCAAAGTACTGGTATAATGATAGTTTTGCTAAAGTTTGTTTATTGCTAGGACCTGCTGCTCAGATGAGCGATGTTGCTTATGGGCCTCTCGTTACTTTTTAAGTTTCATATAACAATTTTATAAAATTGTAGGATAGAATTATTCAAGTGTTAAAACTGCAGTCCTGCAGTTGCATTCATGTGCGTTTCCCTCTGATTTGTGGATTTTATGTTAATATTCTTTTACAAATAAAATGAAAAGGTGACTATTCTTGAATGTTTCAAACTTATTTCTAGAATGCAGCTGGAAACCCTATAGATATTCATCTAAAGGTGAATATAAGAGATTCACTAATTTTCTCTCTAATTTGTCTCCTTGTAAAATGCCAATACCTTGCTACTTGAGGAGCCGTTTTCGGAACATAAATTACGTAACTGTTCTCCGATACAGTTTAAAGTCTTACATGAATTCAGTATAACATCTTATAAATACCATTTATAATAAACATTTTAGGTCACCTGGGTCACTCAGGTGACATAATGCTATTGGTCTGCGTCAGTCGTCGTCCCTTGTCCATCGTCCGTCTAGCGTTAACAACTTCTCAAAAACTACTGGACCAATCTTTTCCCAATTTGATATGTAACATCTGTAGGAAAAGGGAACCAGAAAATGTAAATTCCATTACCCACCATCCCAAGGAACCTTAATGTTGGGGTAAAAACTGTAAAAAAAATATGCAATTCTTTAATAATCTTTTCTACTCCTAGGCATATAGCAGACTAACTGAATATATGGTAATGATGAGCCAGAAAGCCTCTACCAAAATTGTAAATTTCATGACCTCCGGGGCAGGGGTTCCTGAGTTAGGGCGTGGCCATATTAGTCATATAGTGAAAATGCATTATTCCTTTAAGCATCTTCTCTACTACTAGGCAAATAACAGACAAACTGAGCATATAGTAATGATGCGCAAGGAAGTTTCTAACAAAACTGTAAATTTTATGATCTAACAAATTGTTTATTTTGTAAAACAGGCTGCAGTGTTTCAGGATGGGGGAAGAGGGATGGGGGTAAAATGGTCAAAGACAGTTAATGTGTATAGTGCTTAAAATCTTATTTCTAGTTCTTTTGATGTTATATGAAAACTAGATAAATAAAAAGATGAGGTGATGAAGATGCTGCCTACCCGAGTAATACTTTTGGGGAAAGACTTTGCTGGACGGGGGTTGGGGGGGTCTGAAATTCCGTCTATTAATCTGCCACAATATATTGCACACTGAATGCATTTGTAAAGAGGTTATATATGCAGTCTACCAAATGATTCAATTGTAAAGGCTTTGGGGGATTATACAAAAAAGAGCCTTTCAGACAGGTCTATGCATGGGCTCAGGTGGCAGTTAAGGCCTATTGACCTCTTGTTAATTCAAGATATCGATACAATCAAGACTGCAGAAGATCATTGAACATAAAGATTTACTCTGATACATTGTGACTTACTCTTTGTTTACCACCCACCTACCCACACACACACACACACACACACACACACACACACACATATATATATATATATATATATATATATATATATATATATATAGTTTGGTATGAAACATCTGGGGAACGATTCCCGCATCCCTGAGGCCTTTGGGGCGAGGCAAAAACTGCCAAAACTTGACCAATTTTCAAATATGTTCTTTTCTACAACCGCGTATATTTAAAGAAAACTAAATGCATAGTGATGTAGAGCAGGAAGGCCTCTACCAAAATTGTAAGTAAATTTCATGATCCCCGGGGTAGTGGTTTTGACCCCAGGGCAGGGCCAAACTTACTATATTGTGTTTACGTGTAAAACCCTTAAAAATAACATCTTTAGTGCTGTTGATACTACATTGAAAATAATGGACATTTAGAAAGAGCAGATATTCTTTTACCAAAATTGTAAATTTGAAGATCCCAGGGGTAGGGGTTTGGTATTACGGTGGGCCAAAATGGTCAGTTATTAAATGTGTGAACAATAGAAATTTTTAACTTCTTGATAACTATCATTCCAATTCTTTCCAAATTTGGTATGAAGCATCTTCGGAAAAGGGGGGGGGGGCATACACTGTAAATTTCAGGATTCCTGGGGCATTAGGGGCGGGCAAAACTGCTCAAAATTGACTAATTTTCAAAACATTCTTCTCTACAACCGCACATATTTAAGAAAAACCAAATGCATAGTGACGTAGGGAAGGAAGGCCTCCACCAAGATTGTAAATTTCATAATCCCCAGGGTGGAGGTTCTGACCCCAGGATGGGGCCAAACTTAGTTTATAATATTTGTGTGTAAGTTTGTTGATACTGTATAATGTAACTGCATACTTAGGAATAGCAGAAAGGGATGTACAAAAAATAGTTAATTTTACAAACCAGGGTTTTGACTCTGGGATGGATCTAAATTAGTCATATGTTTTAATGTTAATACACCTATAATATTATTTAAAGCTTTTCATCAGTGTATGCACTTTTGAGGGCATTGAAGAACACATCTTGTTTTATACTGTTGCTGAACGTTAGAATTTAGCTTAGATATTCAATACAGGAATTTTTTCGTACTCAGGTGACCGATAATGCCTGTGGGCCTCTTGTTTAGAAATCAATATCTAATTTGAAAATGCAACAATTCTTTAAGGAAATAACAAGAGAAAACAAGAGATGTTTGTAAAACACATATGCCCCCCATAGTGCAAAATTGAAAGGGTTATACACACACACATCATTTAATTGAGAGTAGTATCATCAATTCAAAATATTGAGCAGACAATATCTTCCTATGTCAAGAGTGGATTGACCATGTGACCTAACAATCAATAGGGGTCATCAACTCCTGAAGATGTACCAGTGTACCAAGTTTGATGTCTGTCAAGCAAAGGGTTCTCAAGATATTGAATGGACAGTATATTCCTATGTCCAGTTTTATCCTTGACCTTTAAACATGTGACCTCAAAATAAATAGGGGTAATTTTCTCCTGAAGATGTACCAGTGTACCAAGTTTGATGTCTGTCAAGCAAAGGGTTCTCAAAATATTGAACGGACAGTATATTCCTGTCTAGTGTGACCCTTGACCTTTGACCAAGTGACCTCAAAATCAATAGTGGTCGTCTTCTCCTGAAGTCGTATCAGTGTACCAAGTTTGATGTCTGTCAAGAAAAGGGTTCTCAAGATACTGAGCAGACAGTATATTCCCATGTCCAGTTTGACCTTTGACCATGTGACCTCAAAATTAATAGGGGTCATCTTCTCTTGAAGATGTACCAGTGTATCAAGTTTGATGTCTGTCAAGCAAAGGGTTCTCGAGATATTTAACGGACAGTATATTCTTATGTCCAGTTTGACCTTTGACCATGTGACCTCAAAATCAATGGGGGCCATCTTCTTCTGAAGATGTAGTGGCGTACCAAGTTTGATGTCTGTCAAGCAAAGGGTTCTCTAGACATTGAATGGTGAGTATATTCTTATGCCCAGTTTGACCCTTGACCTTAGACCAAATGACCTCAAAATCAATAGGGGTCATTTACTCCATAGGATGTACCAGTGTGCCAAGTTTGATGTCTTTCAAGTAAAGGGTTCTCAAGATATTGAGCGGACATTATATTCCTATGTCCAGAGTAGATTGACCCTTGACCTTTTGACCTGAAAAACAATAGGGATCCTCTTCTACTCATAACTAACCCACATATGAAATATCATTATCATCAAGTGAATGGTTCTCAAGATATTGAGCGGACAACACATGGTCTACAGACCGACCGACAGACCTACCGACCGACAGGTACAAAACAATATGCCCCCTCTTTTTCAACGGGGGGCATAAAAATAGTCTGCATAATCATGTATGTATACTTTTATGGTCTCCTTTATACATTGCATATACTTGGTCTACTTAAGGAGGTACTCTACATCGTCATAATGGTTGACTTCCTTTTAAAACATGGTGGAAAATATAAATATATTCTTATATATTTATTTATTTATTTATTTATATAATTTCGTATGCATTATACTTTCTCAGTAATACCGTAAAGTATATATCTAAAATGTATCTCTATAAAAATTCATGTATCTACATTCAAACTATCGGCAATATACACTTTTCGATACTCATATTTATGCAATATCAATATTTGTTGTACAAAGCCCGACTGACTTTCCATAGTCTGTTTTCTAAATTCAAAACCATAAACCTGAGGGGGTAACCCTGCTATGGGGGAAGATCTACTATATAGTAGACTTTCCCCCTAGGTGGAAAGGCTACTATATAGCCATTTTTCCGGGGTGTAAAGCTACTATTTAGAAAAGACTATTATACAACACCGGCACGTGCCGACCCATACTAATCTGTCTTGCCTTTGATTTATCATACCGATGTAAAACTTCCTATGCCAGAAAATTCTAAATTTTGCCTATTTTATTTTATTCACGTCATGTTAGATAGAGATCCACTCTATAAGTAAATCATCGTTCTGAACTGACACATTAAATATGTACTCCTTGGTGATAATTGTGCTCTATAGTTCTTCTTCCAATGATTTCTCCAATTTGTGTTTCCATCACTTGTGTGAAATTATAGGTAATGATTCTAAAATAGTCGAAATTCTTAAAATACATCAATGTTTTATCATTTCATTGTGCTCCATTGAAAATTCATTTGTTTTTAAAACATTTTTTAGATTGCTAGACAAATTTCAGAAATAAATTAAACACTTTTCTGACCTGCATTTGTACAATTTAGACTGGTCTCATTACACAAACAGCCCCACCCTCTGTCACAGTACTCTGATGGTGAACAGTCACATATCTGGCTACATTTACGTCCGTAGTGATTAGGTGGACAGGGCGAGGAGCAGTTATAGCCCCAGTATCCGGGCTCGCATTCTGAAAAGATCACCAATGTTATACTAACTTCCAATCTGTATAACACTTATCAAAATATTTCATGAAAATGGTTATTTTAACACATTCTCAAAAACATACCCACACATGTGTTTGCAACTTGTACATAATCTTTGCAGCATGTCATAAATGTTCTGAAATTACATATCATCAAATGAAGGAAATTAGTTACCTGTAAATCTCCTTATAAATAGATCTTTTAAGTAAAACAAAAACCATATTAAAAGTATGATATATTTACTCATTTCCACAGATATTATCTCCAGTAAGATATTGACCAGATATCCACGTAATGTTAAAGATCCACAAACACAATATCCTCAGTTCCGTCATTTCCAACCCGATGTAGTGAAACGCCTCACCGTACTATCAGTTAAACAATTTTTGGTGTCTATCATTCGCTTCCTTGTCACAAAACACATGATTTGACTGACATCATGTCACCGCTATTCCAATACTTCATAGTACCTATATCAAAAATGTACTGCGTCTTGCCAAACACGAGTCGGCTTGTGGTAAATATCGGAGTGGAGTGGAATGAAATCTGAATTTGATATTTCCAGTTTTGTGATATTTTGATAACAGCTATATCCTGCTTGATTATGAGCAGGGTGAGTTACCAATTTCACCGCCTTGTACCGAGAGTAACATTCTTTCTATGTTCTCATATTCTAATTGCAAACCAAACCCAATCAAATAATTTTTATTCAAAGCTAGACATGGTATATACATGTAACAATACAATACAAATTTCATAGTTCCTCAATAAACTGTCCATAGTCATGTGGATTCTGTGTACTAAATTGCATGGTTATTTAAAAAAAAACTGACACACTAAAAAGAGTCTCTTAAAACAGCATTCAATGTAAATAAATTTTCATTTTCAAATACATGTAGGCCTACAATCATAAACTTATTATCACCCAATTTGTTGAAAAACATTTCCTTAAAATTGCTTTTTGTATCTCAACATAGATATGGACAGTTCATAGGGATACGGCTGTCAACTTGATTCTGATATCAAATTATTACTTATTGCATTACAAAAACGCTTTTTTACATCAAAATGTTTGTATTGGTTTTGTCTTGGAAGCTGTTTGAATAACTAAATATCCCTGTTCCGTGTTACACTGTACCGAACAGTCCTTGTAGTATACACATACGGGTGTATCTAACATTTTCTCTCGTTTTTTGTTTTTGTTTTTGTTTTTACTTTTTATACATTTTATTGTAATAAGGTGTTTAAATATTGTTTCCTGCAAACTTCTTACGCAGATGGTGTGCATACATCTACCTTTTAACAAGTATTGACTTTGTAGATTATTCCAGAGTTATATTTATTCCTTAAAAACTGATAAAAACTGATATTCAAATCTGTGACTATTTAATACATATATCTCAGTCCTCTCTTCTCCGCTTCCCAACTGTCCAAGACAAAATCCAACATCACGTCGGATTTCTTGCCTCCTTAAATTGTGTTCATGTAGCGGTATCAAAGGGAAGAGAGAAATTGTTTATGTTACGTCCCATCGAGAATTTTTCACTCATATTGAGACGTTACCAGCTGTAGGTGAATACCCAAACTTCCGTCAGAGTTCGTTTGCTTACAAACCAAACTCTTCCATTTAGGCATTATGGGATAACGCAAACTCCGTACAGCGTCAAATTCTCCGGGACTACTTTCCCCTACGAATAATGACACTGCCACAGGCTTTCCAAACTTCTGCAGAAAAACGCAAGTTACTATACGCGTGTGATTCGGTTATCTAAAATACCAGATAGGGTGGTCACGTAGGGTTTATTTATTCCAGAATTAGTAGAAATAAATTCTTCTACACTCTGTGTAACGTTTAGACTGATTAAAAATTGAAACTACTGGCCTTGACATTGAGCTATAATTTTGAACGGAGCGTCATTGACGTAGTGATGATGATGTCGAGGCGTCTGTGGAAACAGGAGGACGATTTTATCGTATCAGGCCCACACCTTTGTGTACTGCTGTCATATTTGAGAGGGAATCCAGCCAAGAAAGATAGATACACTAGGGACTTCTTTACAGATGGATAGGTTGTCCAGAAAAAGCGAGAACATTCAAACAACCAGGTTAGTGACTCGAATTTTCTCAGAAATCTCGTATCTTTTGAAAAGTCCGTCAGCTGTCCGTAGTGCCATAGAGAATGATACATGTTGATAAAGTTTAAGTGTACGTACATCTTCAGTAAAATACTACAGGCACAGATTAAAGATTGACTATCGAAGATATTTTTAAAAGCGTAATTTCGTTTTTAAAACAATCTTGAAGTTGTTTCTAAAATCAAAGTGTTTGAGGAATCGCTCATATCAATCACTAGATCTATATCGCATTACTTTGATTATAGGTAATTCAGATTTAATCTGTTGATCTATACAAACAAAGTTTTATGGGAAATGCCTTCTCTCCCACCCCTCCCCCAAATTAACATTGTGGAGGTGCACTTTCAAAAATCATTTTTTAAATAATTATTAATTGTGTCATGCTTGTTCCCAGTGTAATGCTGTTGAACATGGTGAACATATAGATCTGGTACAGGATTTTAAAAAGTCATATGAGTGTATCAATGACCATGATATGGTCGAGATTAAATCATACATATAACTTTGTACACCTTACTAGATTCACAACTTGTGTTTACACACCAATACAGATAATTAGTGGCTCAAGAAAGAAAATCCAAAGAGAACAAATTCATATGCAGTGTAACTTAATTAAAACACATCTAATATAGATATCAGTTGAATACCTGACATTTAAAAAAAAAATGAAATTAACAATCCAGTATTAATTAAGATAAATTGTAAGTGTGGGATATAAGGTCTATGACTAATGTAGCAATGAAATAATTTCAATGATAAATAAATGTGGGAATTTATATTATGACAGGACCCAAAGTTAACATACAGAGAAATTGATAAATATACTCTCGCCACGGAAATTGCATCACTAAACATGTGAAATTTCTATGATGAGACAGTTGGACAGGATGTACATATATATGTACAAAGTATTCACCAAGTGTTCATACATTATGCTTTGCTTGTCACTGAAAATCCATGATGTAATGAATATAAATCATTACATATTGATGCAGTTTAAGTCAACCAATGGGAATTCAGCTAAAACCAATGTAAGAAATTTTTCATGTTTCAGATGTAAACATCATATTGTACACATCATCATTAAATGTAATGTGTTGCAGATTGTTTTCAGATTAAATTTGTATTAATGCAATTCTGCAACATTGAACCACACAGCTTTATTTAAATTGTATCAGAAATGACTAAACTATGAGCATATATAAAAATAAGACATGGTTTATATTTTTGTAGGAATTGCATCATCGCAATCACAAACCATGATTTTTGAGTCCACACCAGCTTCCGCAATCTGACAAAGGAGAGAATTTATTGGAAGGATCCATGGGTAACCGACGACGAGGAATTACAAGATGTGAAGGATTTCCACCAATTTGAATTAAACTAATTTGAATGAGGTACTAGTACTTGTCTTTAACACATGTACATAGAAATTTGTAATTTAAAATGAGAACAGTTAAAAATCATGATTGTTGATTTTGGAAGGTAAATCTTTAATTCTGAGGAATGTCTATGCATGCCAACATCTGCAACATTAATAGTGAGAGTAGCAATATATACCTGAGCTTTAGAATTTATTATTGTAAAAAGGTAACTTAAAATTTGTTTATCACAGGCCATCGCTTTGCACTGTGATACATTATTGATATATACATGTTGATTAAATTTTGAGTTGTCTGAATTTCTGAAACAACATTTGAATCACAGGGGCTAAGCCCGTTTTGGGATCGAACTCTGTGATACCATAAATATAGAAAGGGGTCTAACTCTGACACAGATAAAAAAAACTAACCACTCGCTTCAAATGCCTAAAAAATCTTAAACTAGGTAAGCTATGCGTAGTTTGTCGTTTTCCTTGCATAGATTAATGTTTTAACTACTTGCATGCCAAATCTCAAGTCACTGGTTCTTAAAATAACAAAGATATACGTCATCGTTCTCTTGATTTCACTTATTTATTTTCACTAGGACATTTACCGGTCCAGGTCACGGAGTCGTTTCTCGCCTATGACAGCAGCGAAATTTAGACTAGTATGGAAGATTTCGGACCTGTCAATTAAAATTTCACATCAATTATATGCTACTTACTTCCTCATATTTTAATAATGTTCTTCGTGTAGACGTTACACGACTTGTTTTTCCTCAGCAGCATCAACTGTTGACAAGATCTGTCATTTCAATGAATACACTAAATACCCGAAATGTCTAAAACTTTAAAGAAGGGGAAAATGGGTGATAATAATCTAAATGAAATAGAATAAACAAAAACAAAAAATTTAAAAAAAGCAAAGAAATAATGTTCATTTTTCTTTTCTAAGTGCAACATCACAAGAATAATGTTTTGATCAGTTTTAAGGTATTTGAGATTTTAAGTCTATCGGGTATTTAGTGTGTTCATTAAAACGGCAGCTCTTGTCAACAGTTGATGCGGCTGAGGAAAAATGAGTCGTGTAATGTCTACACGAAGAACATTATTAAAATATGAGGAAGTAAGTAGCGTATAATTGATGTGAAATTTTAATTGACAGGTCCGAAATCTTCCATACTAGTCTAAATTTCGCTGCTGTCATAGGCGAGAAACGACTCCGTGACCTGGACCGGTAAATGTCCTAGTGAAAATAAACAAGTGAAATCGAGAGAACGATGACGTATATCTTTGTTATTTTAAGAACCAGTGACTTGAGATTTGGCATGCAAGTAGTTAAAACATTAATCTATGCAAGGAAAACGACAAACTACGCATAGCTTACCTAGTTTAAGATTTTTTAGGCATTTGAAGCGAGGGGTTAGTTTTTTATCTGTGTCAGAGTTAGACCCCTTTCTATATTTATGGTATCACAGAGTTCGGGCCCAAAACGGGTTTAGCCCCTGTGATTTGAATATAACAAATAATTTTCTTCATTTCAGTTCCTTACATATGAAAAAATTACCATTTTTTGCCTGTTTCCAAATATGTGCAAGAAGTATACAGGGATTGAAAGCTGAGAAAGAGACAAAAATTCCTTTTCAATGTTACATATTATATATAGTTATGTATGACAGTGAGTCTATCAACAGTGCAATAATGATAAACATGTGAAGTGTTTGCTAATAAAACATGATAAATTTTCTGAAAGTGTCATTTAGATGTGTTTGATAGATACCTGTAGTTCTCATACAGTACATATTGAAAAAAGCCTCATGGGAGGCAAATTTAATGAAGAGGATGTGCATAGATACAGTGTATATATGACATACCATACATATAGAATATTTATTGACTTTTTTGGTATACCTGTAGCAAATGGTCAAAGTAAGCTTTTCACATAATTTTTTATAAATGGGGATCCCGGACCCCTTCCAAGGAGAAATAAATGCAAAATAGAATTATGGGTCATTCTGAATTTCAAATCTGCTGTAGAACAACAGGAACAGAAATGACAAAACTGTGTGAATATTGTTGTATAGGGTTTTAAAACATGGTTCTTGAGGACATGATGGGGCTATATAAGGGTTCATTTTATTTAATTTTACTGAAGGACACAAAATACATATGTAATATACACTATATTCATTAAAAAAATTCTAAGGCAAGTGTTCATCTACAAAAGAGTTTTGATTCAGAATTATTTCCTGTTGAATCTTTGAAAATACCAAGAACAATTTGATTACAATATAACAAATTATGCATGCACTGTAAGGCTGTGAAGTTTGATTTGTTCAAACAGTGGGGATATTTTGTTGTTGGATGACAGTTTACAGGGGACTTAAAAATAATTCCATAATTTATCAAATTCATATACATGTAATTCATAAGATACTTTTTTTCTTATATAAACATTGAAGTGAAATTGTCACATGTACAACAGTAATGAAGTCAATTAAGTACAAGTGGATTGAAAAAATATGGTGCTGAAAGATTCAATGTATTTCTGCAAGAATTTTTACTGTCTACTTAGAAACGGTCTTTGTGAAATAAATGAATTGTTGCTTGAAGTTAACTCGCTTTCCTAACTGGTCTTAATTTCAGAAAGATTTTATATGTTAAAAAAGATGTTTTCTGGAAAGCTATAAATCATTAAATTTGTTCAATTCTGTAAGAAAATAAATAATTATATGGGGACCAGAGTCATATAATTACAAACATCATCAGAGCATGGCGTATACTACAAAGAATTATACTACCGGCAAATAGAACTTGGGAGGGGGTACCCATCTTTTCCACTTTTTATGACAAATATGCCTTCCATGTAAAATAATACAATGGAAAATATAATTTAAAAATATCATAAAATCAATAAACTAAGTTGCTTCATGTCAACAAGAGTAACAGTGTGTGTGTGTGTGTGTGTGGCGGGGGGGGGATGTTCTCTCTCTTCTTCATTTTTTGCTTGTCGCCTCCCCCCCCCCTTTTTTTTTGTTAAAGCAAAGCTACATGTATAAACCTGTACTTATATTATATGTCTCAAATGCAACCTGCGAAGAAACGCTGATGTGTTTTAGAATATAGATAATGGTGACTGCAATTTTTGTTCGTTTAATTTGGGTGCATGGTGGGTTGTAAATGTACATGTACAATATGTAATACACCTCAAGTTCATATGTTAGTTTGTTTCGATCTGGGATGTTGAGTAAATTTTAATCCCCCCCCCCTCCTCCTATATGTTCATTTTCATAAATGTGCACCAGATATATTCCTGTGCACAAATTTCTAAATGTAAGTTTATCAACGGCGCCTCACATATGGATCCCTGACGTGAAAAGATGAAAACATTAATTATGATTTTAAAAATCCACCGGGCATCGTGTACAGCGACAAGGAATAGGCCTGCATCAAATTCTTTTAAAATGAATACCAATGGACGTTTTCTTATCTGATTCTAGCGAAATTGCATTTATCTGAATCAAATAATTTGACTCTACAATTCTACTTACTTTACTTACCTTCTCTTTCATTGATTTATATAGTACGTTATTAATAACGGTCTATGAATATTTATTTGAAGAAAATGATAATCTAAGACTTGATAATATATTAGATGCAAGGAAACCGATATCGATTAATAAGGAACCACTACATGCACAATGAAATTGAATGATCGCATAAACGTTTCAATGTGAATGTCGTGGATTTTTCTCTCTAAATATCAGCTTTATAATTTACCGCGCTTTTGCAACTGTGACGTCATGTCGTCAACACGGCTCATATCTGAAAGCCAATCGTAACTACTCGGCTATTTCCGTAACCGGTTACGGAAAAAGACGACCGCGTGATCCGATTGATCTGAAAACCTGTGGCAGCGCATCGTCGCAAACCACGGTTTTGAGTCCACTCACGCTCGCTCATACCCGTCATGATGGAGATAATCGAATAGAAGCACCCGTGGGTAACCGACGATGGTGACAGCGATGATATTGGAGTTGTAGTGTAACGGAACATACTGAGCTGACCGGAGCTTGGGGATAACGATTTCTTAAGCCGCGTATACTGTGTGACGTCACTGTAGAATGACGAAAAAACATAACGTCAAACGTAAACAGCTTTCAAAACAAGAACGTAAACATCAAGTTCATTACTTTACACTATAATTTGAACAGTCTCCCTACTTTTTAATGATCTTTTGATCATTTTATGTTTAAAATAAAATCCATACTTTTATATTAATGCTCTTAATGTTAATATCTTCAAAATTTTAACTACGAACTACTTCTTTAGTGTTATTTGCCTGCGTGATAATCGCGGACTCACAATATACAAATCTGTATATTGTACTGCGTCACATAGGAGAGGTCTATTCGAAGGTGACGTAATGAGGCCTCAACAGGGAGTTTGGGTGAATACCATCAATTTTGACCTATGCTTATCGATGACAGCCACAGCAGGAAGGGTTTTTTAAACGTGCCAATGTCTACCGTGACACGGAACCTCCGTTTTTAAAGTCATTTCGATTGATTGATTGTATCTTCTTAACGTCTCACTCGTGAATTTTTCACTCATATGGAGACGTCACCAAGATCGGTGAAGGGCTTCAAATTTAGGCCTATTCTCGGCGCTTACGGCCACTGAGCAGTGAGGGTTCTTTAGCGTGCCACACCTACTGTGACACGGGACATCCGTTTTTAAGGTCATCTCCGAGGACTCGTGACATGCACACCTGTTGCCGAGCGATTGTCGATGGAACTATCACTACCTGTTTTAACGACTTCGGTCTGTAGCGGCCGGGATTCGAACCCCGGCCTACCGCATTCAAAGTCTTATCGAATAGATCCGCGATTCTCACTTCTATATAGCGAGGGTTTGGCGGAAGAATAATCCCTACTTATGTTTACGTCTTAGGTGTTACGCAAGCATGACGGAGTTCGAACCCACGACATAACGGTTACAAAGCAAACTCTCTACCACTGACCTAACGAGACTGGTGAAAGATGTCGTGTAATGAAAAAAATTATTCTAACTTTTAGATATTGAATCACCCTGTTGACATGGTAGATAAAAGATACCACGGCTCATTTTTGATGCAGTAAACGACTTTAGCTAAGCTATCATGACATGCAAAGCAGTGTCCATTTACATGTATAGCATAAAAGAATTATATAACCCAGAAATGTAATTTAGACAAAATTGGTTATATATTTTTCCTCTTCAAATTATGTGCAATTGATGATATTTTAATATTTCCTCATTATTCAATTCCCCCATATTTTAAACTGAACTTGTTTCCTCTGAAAGGATCCCGCGGGGATCCGAGTTAGAATAGGTCTTCAGTACCCCTTGCTTGTCGTAAGAGGCGACTAAATGGGGCGGTCTTTCGGATGAGACCGCAAAAACCGAGGTCCCGTGTCACAGCAGGTGTGGCATGATAAAGATCCCTCCCTACTCAATGGCCATTAGCGGCGAGCATAGGCCTAAATTTTGCAGCCCTTCACCGGCAGTGGTGACGTCTCCATATGAGAGAAATATTCTTGAGAGGGATGTAAAACAATATAAAATCAAGCTTCTGAAAGGTTGATTGTATATTTTCTAACTCATATGGTATTCCTTATGAGTTTGATCATTTTTCGTTATCTTCACCTTTCATGAAGACATCACTAATGCCGGTAAAGGGCTTCAAAAGTTAGGCTTATGCCCGGCACTTTCAGCAGGGAGGGATTTTTATCGTGCCAAACCTGTAGTGACACGGAGCCTCGGCTTTTGCGGACGCATCCGAAATACCGCCCCATGTAGTCGCCTCATACGAGAAGCAAGGGGTTCTGAGGATCCATTCTAACCTGGACCTCAAGAGGTTTATAAATAGCGTGTACTGCCCAAAATCATTTTATATCGTATAGAATTTATTTATCATTTACAATTCAATTTTCAATTATAAACAATTTCAAAATCTTTATTTCGTTAAATACAATGCATTTTAAATTTAATCGCGCAGGAATACGTCATCTGAGTGAGGGGTGAAGGTGGGGTCGTAGGTCATTCAACAGCAAACTGAGCAACTTTGTGGAATATATCTATTTTACAGGGATATACATAGGAGAAAGACAGAATTCTATATAAATCCGGAAGTGAAGGTAGTGGATTGGAAAGCAATTTGTATGTCTACTGTTTTCGTTTTTGGAGGGTTTTAAGCTGCTTTTGAATATGAAAAGAAAATGTTGCATTAAGAATCTAACTTTGAGAGGTGCTGTTTCAATGCGCTGACTGGACAGTCTACTCCTACACATAATGCTGCATACATTATTTTCCCCTTAGGGTTTTCAAAGGTATATATACCTTCCTGCCATTTTCTTTCATAGGATAATACAGCATACTTATGCTCATTTTAATCAACATGAAGATTCAAATGAGTTGATTGTTCGTGGAACTCTTACCTACTGCTCAATGGCAATTAATAACTAGACTCTGATCTTCAAGATACAGATGTTGATTCTCCGAGAAGGTAGGCTGATAAATCATCCAGATAACAGCGAGCGCAGCTTCAATGATTACGCAATTAAACCACGTGGTTTGCTCATCATCAGCTGAAAAATGATGCGGACTACCTATAATGCCTCAAGAAAAATCTCGCCGTCACTGCGGTATACTTCATTGACAACCCCGTAGATAAAGCAAATAAATAGTTTGGAAAGTACCACAAATGATTTTAAATTCCAAACAAGCTTTCCCATACCTTCGTACGTTTTGTTGTGGATAATTGATTGGTTTGAAAGAAAAAATATCGCAGCTAATGATGACGTCACAATGCACTGTTTACATCAACCGCGTTATATTTCCCGCGTTAAGTCGTGTTGTAAGATGTCATGGGTCTTTGCTCGTCTCAACGGTCACACCGTATACATATTAGCGAGCGAAGCTCGCTCCAATGATTACGCAATTGAGTCACGTGATTTGCTCTTCATGAGCTGAAAAATGATGGGGATTACCCATAATGCCTCCGGAAAAATGTCGCCGTCACTGCGGAATACTTCTCAATGACAACCCCGTTGATAAAACAAATAAATAGTTTGGAAAGCACCACAAATAATTTTAAATTCCAGATAAGCTTTCCAATATCTTCGTTCATTTTGTTGTGGATAATTGCTTGATTTGAAAGAAAAACAATCGCAGCTAATCATGACGTCATAATGCATTGCTTACATCAACCGCGTTATGTTTCCCGCGTTAAAGCCTCAAGTCGTGTTATAAGATGTTATCGGTCTTCGCTCGTCTCAACGGTCACACCGTAAACATATTATATTTATGCTTTGTGGGTTGAGAGAACCATCTTTCAGCTTTTTGGGAGTTGAACTATGTTCAATCTCCCTGGGTCATCACGCACTTTTCTGCGCAGTAATTTGTATTGATTTGTATAGTGGTCGTCAGCGGGGGTTCTGTGTCAGCTGATTTACTCCTAGGTAAATCAACATAAACTTTTATAAACATCCGCCATTAAATAATCCATGTAACTTTTCTGAATTAATCTAATTTTGATAATTGACATGTAAATAAATGCATTGATATTGTATTCAAATCAATTTGAATACAAGATTTCGATCAAATTGATACTGATAGACATAGAAAAATAAAAGATAAGGTTGAAAATTGTCGTTTGTAGCGCAGCGTCACCTATAAACATTGATAGGGAAACGAACGACAACTGCACACAAGCCCTATTGACACCGTGGCGCGAAATATCGAATATGGTGCGAAACCTCAGAAAATTTACAAGAAATAACTCTACAACATTGTGTATGTGTTTTTTTTAATGTGATATAAAAAATGCTTGATGTTACATGTAGATTGAATTAAAAACACGTCATTCCCAGTCAACAACTTTCGATTGGGATCGGAATACGAAATAAAATTTCTTATATCCGGTGGCAAAGTGAAACTGCTTCATGCTTCAAGTTATTGAATTACGTAGTAATTGCACGTTACACATTAGAGAACTGTTCCTTTTAATAAAGAAAGTCACAAAATAGATACAAAATGAGTGTACCTTATTCATTACTGTTACTGAGCTTTCGTCGACTATAATCTCGAAATGGCGTGTTTCGCTGCGCTTGATGACTGTAAGGTCCACATTTTCTACGTGAGTAGTGTGATATTTGTTTATGAATTTTTTGCGAATACATGGTATGTCTCGGCTAAGAATAATGGAAACTTTATCACCTATGTATGTAAAGACATATTAATCTCTATTTTTAAAAATGTAGAACACTTTTATCAAATGACAATGTTTGAAAACGCTTAGAGCCCCGATGTCAGAATTTCCTTTTCCAAGACATCAATATGTCAAATTCATTATCCTTTTTTAATAGTATGTACCATATTTTGTACCAGTTATCCATTTTGAATCCCCTATTACAATGGGATTTTGCTGCACTCTGCAATGTTTGAGTGGATGTCATGAGTGTGTGTCAAACAGAAATTTTAAGAGCATGAGATGAGGTGCTGCCATGTATTACTTCACTATCAAAGTTTAACCCAGTTGCCACAATGTTGAATCTATGCTGCAAAAAGGATTGGAAATTGCTCTGGTCAAAACACATTGTTTACTTGTCTACAGATGAAAGAGACATGAGGATTCTCCCTCACAAACTGAAAAAAAAAATAGTTATGGATCTTGTACATGTATAGTTTATTAATCACTATAGATTTCCAGCATCACAAGTCTGATTCCACTATATGCTTTCCATACTGTCAGGTTCATTCACCCCCTGTTTGAGCCACAGTATAATATCCCAAATACCTTGGCAATAAATAACATTATTTGACTAGTGTTTCATTTTTAGCGGAGTTACGGTGAAGTCGAACTCGGCTTATGATCTGATGAAGTGCCTTTGGGCGGGCGGGCGGGCACGCATCAACATTTCATTTCAGCACCATAGCTCTTGAGCAAATTATAGGATCTCATTCAAACTTAGATGGATTGTCACCCTCAGTAAGATGAGGAAGCCTATCGATTCTGGGGTCACTAGGTCAAAGGTCAAGGTTACTGGCTATAAATAGACTGAAATTTGGAGAAAATTTTGTTTTCCGCACCATAGCTCTTGAACGAATTATAGGATCTCAATCAAACTTAGATCGATTAAGTAAGACAAGAAGCCTATCGATTCCGGGGTCACAAGGTCAAAGTCACAGTGGCTATAAATAGACTGAAATTTGGAGAAAATTTTGTTTTCTGCACTATAATTTTTTAACAAATTATAGGATGTCAATTAAACTTAAATGGATTATCGCCCTTCATGAGACAAAGAAGCCTATTGATTTTGGTCAAAGGTTAAAGGTCAAGGTCACAAAGGATTTAAGTCGGCTGAAATTTATGTACGCAAAATTTTGCTCCCTGCTTGATAATTCTTGAAAACTTTTCTGCCGGTTCCCTCTATGCCCATTCCTTGCGCAACTCGGCTTGTGCATTTCCGATGCCCGACAATTTTTAATTTTTTTGCATTTCATTTATTTTGAGTTATTATACAATTATTTACCATTCCATTGATCCTCTGCAGGACTGTAGTATACTCAGGTGACAGTTTAGCATATTGGACTACCTTTTCAAGTAATGAATCCTTAGAATTAGCTATAACTAGGATTAAACTTGAATGTATATATACAGGGGAAAAACTTCTTCATAACTGCAAGGCATTGAAAACCATATTGATTTGAATGCTTGGGCCATAATATGTGGTCACATTTTTCATGAGAATATAAAGGGGTGAAATTCTAGAAAACAACAACACGACTTCAGTTACTCGAGGAGCGTTGTGGCCCATGGGCCTTCCATTATCCATGTTTGCTGTTGTAACGCTTTGAAAAACAACAACAGTTGATTTGTATCTAAAATCATGATAATATTCAGTCATTTATCCCCCTACCCTTCCAGTACTATCTTTTCTAACTGAATTTCCACAATGTTCAACTCCCACGAGTACTTTAAGTACTTTGATTAGTTTTCCATCCAAGATGCAAGTATTAATCATTGATATCCTTGAAATCCCCATATCAAATTATCACCCAATGTTATGGACATGACGGTTAATTGCTGATGTTGTACTCGTAAAGACATTAATGTGCTGGTATGATATTCAGATGCTTCTTCTTTGATCATAGATTGAGACATTTCTTTATTTGACCTTAGTGCAGCCTCTGCATAAAACTTTATTTACTGTTTCTATCATTTAAACCAGGTTTTCCTCTCCACTGAGTTTATCATTATTGAATTCTTTATTGAATTCGGTAGTAATGCAATTCAATTAGTTTTGCCTTTTTTTTTCTTATCCTTCAACTTCATTGTAAAAGTACTTTCAAGTTTGCATTTTGTACACGTAACATTGTTTCACACATCATAATGTCAGCAATGAGTATATTATATTAAAGTAATGAGTAAATATGAGTAAAACATTGTTGCTCATAAAGTAGTGGTTAAGTTACGTGTCCACATATGCGTAACTTCTATATGTGTAATAGAGGGCGAATCCCTCTCACGGCCCGAAGGGCCGTGAGAGCGGAGCTCTCCCTATAGGTAACACGTATATACATGTTTAAAAGGAAAAGATAGGGAAATAATGAAAAATTAAACCATACCTATTGAACTTGAAAAGTTTGGTACCAATGGCGTCGATTCGAATATTAGCGCGTGGACATGTATTCCTCCATTTTGAATCTCGTTTACCCAAGTTCACGTCGTTCTGAGATGTTACATAAAATCCGTAAAAGCATGTAAATCTTATTTTCTTAATCATATATAATCACTCCACGATTAACGCCATGTTTTTTGTTGTGGTTCAAACGCTATGTTTGTAAATTTGCTAAATAACGACGCTGAATATGACGTCACAATGTACTGTTTACATCAATTGCGTTATATTTCCCGCGTTCAATATATAGGCGGATCAAATGTCCAAAATTAGGATGCTTTGATACGGCTCTGTCCTCGTGCTAACTTCGGGTTATTTTTGTCCTGTTTTGGATATAGGTACTAATGCCAAAACTTTTTTGCTTCGCCCTCAAACACGGTCACGCCGTAAAACATATTACAGTGTACAGTGTATATACGTCGCAAAGCAAAATCTGCGATGTATAGAAGTAGTTGTAAAATGTAAAACCTAAGTATCAAACTTTCAGTACATGTAAACGTTAATGGTAAACTGGTGTGTAACGATACAGCAGTATGTAGTATTGAAGCGACATTTATATTACAGATTCAAGGTACATATACCAAAGGGTGGCATTCCGATACAGGAAACACATCGTCATACGTTACGATAAACCTCTGTCGCCAAATTTTGGGGAAACATGAACTACACAACTGGTTCACATGGACCTCGGAATGTGGAAACAGAAACGAACGTTGACTTTATTCATTTCAGTGTACATGTATTGTAATAAACAGATTATATATATATAAATTCAATTATGTGAAGAATTTGGGAGGGGGGTGTAGCTGTGTAATGGAGGACATGTGCATTGAAGGATTATTAAGAAACACTTTGTCCATTTTAATATTTGGAGACCTACTATCTGTGATTGTCTCTTCTGACATTGTAATCTTCACACGTAAGAGTCCAGATTGAGAGTAATTTTAGAGAGATGGCTGATCAGTTGGACATTTGTCATCATTGGTGAGAGACAATGGGAGTTACACAACTGGCTTAGGACATTGTTGCTTAATCAGACAAACATCATGTTTGACATTATTTGAGAAAAGGTACCGGTAATCCTACAAAACACTATAACAGCGATTTAACTGAACAGTCCTAATTAGTTATTTTTATAAAGTTAACCAATTCTTTTTAAAGGAATGTGATTATATATAATTAAATAATAAAATCTGGATTTACCAATGATATGTGAGTAAGTATTTTTTCCCCATGTTATACAGTGATTTGATTACGTGTTTCCTTTGGTGCAATCCCTTTTACATGTATCTAGAACTAGACAAGCATGCTCGTGCAATATGTGAGTCAACATCCGCGGTGTAAACAATAACAAAAGATAATCACACCCAAAAACTGTCAATCTCTAGTTTGAACTACAAATTTAGCTCTGCTTCAAATTTTTGAAGCCAAAATTAAAACTTCATGAGAATTTATATCTAGAATAGATATGGTCAATACATGCACAGTTATGAGGGGAATAAGCATACCCATTTTAAAATTTCAGAACAACAGCTTAATCTTTATTTTTGCAAAATAAGTGCTGCAATCTGAATGTGGCTAGCAAATTCATATATTCCACCATTTTCACCGATTGGCTGCTTTTATACACAATTGCCGGCCTTTAATAATACCCAACAAGTTAAAAAGAACTCCATATAGTTCTTCTTTACCAGTGTGTCAACTATTTATTAACATTATCAATGTGTGTTATAACTTAAAGAGATGAAAATATCACGAAACCATTTTTTTTTTACAGTGGTTAGAGCATCGCGCCCAAAATCACACAACCTCTCACCTCTGGTCGGCGCGGGTTCGAATCCCGCTCGAGCCGGTAATTGAGAAAGTTTCCCAGTTTAATTTCGGAAGGTCGGTGGTCTCTTCCCAGGTACATTGTATCTGGGTTCTCTCTTCCACCAATAAAAACTGGGCGCCTCCAGATAACTGGAAAATTGTTGAGTGTGGCGGAAAACAGCAAAACAGTACAGAAAATTTGTGTACTTTTTATCCTTGTTTTATTTTGGTCTCTTAAGTAAACAGGAAGTAATACTAAAATGTAGTTCTGTAGCATTGTTTTAAGGACATGTCTCCATAGCAAGTTAGTTTATATAATATTTTTTCAGCGTATTAAGCCAATCAAATTCCGTGTTAGAAATGAAATTAAATTATATGATTGAATTAAACATCGACACCAGCTACTAGAGCTTATGAAACGATACCAGTGAAGGTTGACCATCCATCTTACAGCAGGTAGAGTGCAAGGCTTTGTCGAAAGTAATTAGAGACATCATCTTTCATTCGACAATCAAAAAATAATAACCTATCGTATCAATTGGGGAATTTGTAATTCATTTTTGCCCGATGTTGGGAAAATCAAATATTACATTTAGCTCCTAAGCACGTGGTGTGGTCGAGGTAGCTCAATCGTATTGCGTTCGCTTCCTAACTGGAAGTTCGAGCCCCACTCGTACTAAGACGTAAACATAGATACTGATTGCTCCTTCATCAAATGATCGGAATACAGAGGCTATAATCACGGATCTTTCGGATATCACCTTTAAAATGGAGGTCCAGCTGTGTCGCGACATGCATTGGCACGTTAAAGAACCTCCCTGCTACGGTCCCTAGTGCTAAGCTTACATGTAGGTCTAAATTCGCGGTTCTTCTCCTGCAGCTGGTGATCTCTCAACGGGAGTGAAAAATTCTCGACGGGACGTAAAACAAACCAATCAAGCAAGAGATAAATATCTGTATTGACCTTGTTTGCCATGATTCACTTACAGGTGTTCCTTGCCCTTCAGAATTTGGATAACTCTGTCGTGTGAACAAAAGGTACCAGTGTCGAGTGTTTTTCGATATGATGTCATCAGAACGATATCACTTTTCGTTATGTTATGTATTCCAGATTTTAAAAAAGTTTTCGCGAAAATAATGTTAGAATAGGAACATTAATTCCTTATATGCTACATAAGCAGAATATGTTCAAACGAATATAATACGTATATCTGTCCTTAATCAAATGAAACAGTATCGTTTCTAAGTAGACAAAAACTGCAGTCCAATGTGGTATTAAATAAAATATCAAATATGCAAAAATACATCCTTTCCATCAATACATTATCATTTGTATGATTCTTACACAGAATTAAAATTTATCAATTGACGCATTTAAAGTAAAATACTGTCCCATAAAAAGCATTCGCAGATAAATCTCCTAAACCCCAACTGACAACCATTCCTTTTCTTTCCATGAAAATGAAAGCGGTTAATCTAGCACACTTTTATTTACTTTTATCACAGAATACTCTCACATAAATGGGAGAAAAATACCTTTGAAAAGTTCCATGGGGAAGCATACATTTCTTTTAGAAAAAAAATACTTGTAGTGATTTATGAGATCGGGGATAACTCAACAGAGTTTTGCTGCACGTCTTCAATATTTCATTGAAATGTAGTTTGATTAAAAACCGTACTTATTTCATTGATGACATCCTGACAAGAAAAATAAACAATAATTGCAGTAAACATATACTACTGATTTCCGTAAGAACATCCATCTCTAATACTGTATAAATCATTACGGACGAAATATGTCCATTCATGTCATCTATCATCTATTCTTTTACATTTTAACATCATTTTTATGTCAGATTCTAATTACAAATTTAGTCACTGGAATTCTAACTTAAGGTAACTCCATACTCGCAGTTTTATCTTATATAAGTTTTAAATGTGTATTTAATTCCATTCATTGGAGTTAAAACTAACAAATTTATCAAATAAAATACAAAAGTCGTCAATACTCATACTTTTTAAGATGTGAGGCGTACATAAACAGAATCATACATCACCGTCAGAAAATTGCATTAAACAGTGTTATTAAAATTCCATACAAACTGGTTATGACGATATAGTAGCATTCATAACAATTTCATGAAACTGTATCTTCACAAAAAAATACAAAATGTCTGTAAAAAATAAAGGAAATCTATCGCATAATAGATTTGATAAAGAAATCAATAGAAACAGAGTTATTGCTCTTGGATTCAATATTTGAAAACGTATCATTGATTATTCATCTATACCAGGCATAAATCTAAATAAATCATTGATTTTGGAAAAACCTGATGACATCACAGAAGGATAAAATTACTTCAAATGCTGTTGATGTAACATTACGTCTTCATTGCAAGAATACACCTCACTACCATAAAAGTGTCCCTCTTGCATACTTTTCCAGTTAACATAATCAGAAACGTCTTCATTATCCATATTCGAATTTGATGTCAACGAAGATGTTTGTCCAGGCGATTCTTGTACACTACATAACACTTGTCCTGTGTAACTCACGTCGAAGTACTCGTTTTCTGAATCATCAGATTCTGATTGACTATCTTTTTGTCTGTCGTGAACTGGTTCCTCGTCCTGTTCAAAGATCGTATCCGGAGGTAGTCCTGGACATGGTGGAGATTCGTCTATATCCGGTCTTTTCCCTGTATCATAAACAGATTCTTTGCTGTATTGTACTCTCAGACTTACATGGTTGTAAATCCCAAATGTCGTGTGAGCATATGTGTCTTCCGGTTGACGCTCTCCAGTCTGCGGAGTCTGTAAAGCACTAGGAGAGGTGGGTCCATCGATGTGTAACTCTGGAATATCGTCCAGTTCCTGTGTTTCTAAGAAGAGATGGACGACACAAGTTTTAGTCATGATCCCTTAATGTTTTAATATCCTACCAAGTTTTGTAGACAGTTAAAATCAAACATTTCGTCCATAGTCGTGCGCCGATTGTTAACTTTTGAATATTTTTAGCTTCTTCTTTCCGTGGCCGAGTGGTTAGAGCATCGCGCTCAAAATCACACGGCCTCTTACCTCTGTCGGCGTGAGTTCGAATCCTGCTCGCGCCGTTTCCCAGTTTACTTTCGGAAGGTCGGTGGTCTCTTCCCAGTTACATTGTATCTGGGTTTTCTCTTACACCAATAAAAACTGGGCGCCACCAGATACATGGAACTGAAAAATTGTTGATTGTGGCGGAGAACATCAATCAATCAATCAATCTCTTGAACGACAAAACCAATTCTAACCAATTTTGGTATAAAGCATTTATGGGTAAAGGGAAACAACAATTGTGAGTTTCATTGGTCCTGCCTTTCTTGGGAGTGAGCATCAAAATTAATGTAATTTTTAAATCTTTATTCCCGGACAACAAGCAGCCAAACTGTTTTCATTGTTAAAATAAACAATGAGCCCTCTACCAAAATTGTGAAACCCATGACACCTGGGTTTGGTGTTCAGGTCCCCATGGAGGAGAAGTTGATCATATATTGAAAATGCATTGTATCTTAGAAACCCTTCTTTGCTTATGAACATCAAGATGGTAAACTGTTTGCATTATTGTAATGAGTAATTGTGAGACGTTGGGACGTCATTTTGATGATGAATGTAAAAGTTGCACTCGCTAGTGTGGAGTCCATAGAATTATTAGTTGAACACCATCACCACCCCAGTTTATTTTTTGCATAATTGATACTGATGAGGAACTTTCGAGGAGATATGACATATAAACTGGATGGTAATTATCATAATCATCTGGGAGTTTACTTTGAAGATGGTCAAATCGAATCGGTCAACAAATCCTCTAGGCCTTTGAATATTACATCACCCTTTCTTTCTACGTACATATGAATATGACAATATTTGTTTACTGAAAAAAGTAACCTGATTAATGGCTTATATTTTTTTCGTACTAACTAACATTTTTCGATCGAGTAATATGTGGTCAATCGTAGCAATCGCTAGTTTAGAAATATTTGAGTATTAATTATTTGTTTTAAAATTCCATGTACACATGTCATAAGCTTTGGAAAATATGATGTAGAGTACTCGGGTGACCGTTGTGTATTTTACATTAATTCTGTGTCTTATAATCATGAATATATAAAATGAACATAACTGAAGAATGAAGAACTTATCAGGACGTTTTACAGAAGAAGAGAGACAGAAGCAATATTTGATGCATATCACAGATGAACAAAGAGTAGATCTAAATTTTGAAATAAACAATCATGGAACCTAAGGCAGTTCCAACCCTCTAGATTTATGGGTTCAATCTTATATTTGATTGTTGATTCTTCAAATAATATATCTTAGTAACAAATAAAAATGATAAAATGGGTATTTTGCGGTATTAATGATTTTTTTTTATCAATTCACACAAAATATCTGTTATCGACGTCAGAAAATTGCAATTTTCCTTAAACAGCATTATCAAAATTTCACAAAAACTGTTTGTAACGATAAAATAGTATTCATAACAATTTCATGAAACTGTTTCTATAAAAAAAAATGTTTCTGAAAAATAAAGGAAATCTATCGCATAATGGACTTGATAAATTCTTTAATGAGAAGAGAGTTATTGTCCATGGATTCAATATTTTGAAGCATATAATTGATTATTTATATATAACTTAAACTTTTGAAATATTTTGTGATTAACAAGATTTTTACAATAACTATTAGAAAAGACTCCATCAAAATTTCTGTCATGCATAAATCTTATCAAATCATTGACTTTGCAAAGTCTTATGACGTCAAAGGAGGGTGAAAATACCTTAAAGTTCAGTACACTCACAAACACATTCCAACTACAGATTTTGCATCCTTGAATGTGCCCGAGACTTTAAGCTAATCTGGTTATACACATTTCATATGAATCACCCATGTAAATTTCATTATTGTGAAATATGTATTTACAACCAATTATAATTCGTTAAAGAAATTCAATGTCATTTTTTGTTGTTGGAAATTATAGGTGAATTGTGACATCTGAAGCAAGCAATTCAACGTCACTATACACGTGTAACCCACGCATGCTTCATCATTTGAAATCGAATATTTCCCCAGATATAAACTTTACCATTTGCTTGACTGAAAACCGAAATTTTACTTATAGAGTTAAAGAAGTGAATTTTCCTCCAAAACTCGAACTTTGTCATTTGATTGTCCAGTCAATCGCTAAACCCGAAACTTTACTCGAATGTTCAATAACAAAATTCATATCCTGAACATTAAACAATAGAAGGAGCTTGAGAAGGAGCTTTAACATAGACCATGCACGTAATTCTAATAATTTTGGAGCTGGTTTGTAGCCCTGATCCTACCGCTCATATGCAACTGTTTGTGGAGACATATAGAAATGGAAATATGAAAAACAGACAGATAGATAGACAAAGGTAATTTTATACAACAGGAAGGGAGAAAATACAACGGACCAGACTGGGATTCAAATCTGCCCCTCAATCTCTAATTAGATTCTCTTCCAACCGAGTGATATTTTCCACCGGCGATCGAACCCGTTTGAGCCTCACATCCTTCCCTTTTTAAATGTTATCACTTTGAATACATCAATCCAGGATCTTTATCTCCAGGCAGACATTTTCAACTGTCAGTACCGTGGACAGGATCTTTATCTCCAGGCAGACATTTTCAACTGTCAATACCGTAGGCTGGATCTTTATCTCCAGGCAGACATTTTCAACTGTCAGTACCGTAGGCTGGTCTACAGCACTAACTGTAAGGAAGGGAGAATATGCAACCAATCAGACCGAGATTCGAACCCGGGCCCCCTGAATCCACAGTCAGGTGCTCAACCATTGTGCATGAAATATTGTCGACAGGACGTAAAGGTAACTAAAAAGCAATCAACCAAGTGAGCTATCGAGCCACCGGTAATCGGACCGTCACATTCCTCCCTCCTTAAATATCTTCAAATCTAGAAGACATCAATCCGGGAATTTTTTTCTGTTCACGGCACGCCAAATGTAACAGGAATAGGGAAAATGCGCTGTACCAGACCGGGATTCGAACTTGGGTCCCTTTAATCTCTAGCAAGGTGTTCTGCTGACTGAGCAATCATGCCACCGGCGATCACATATATAACCAAGCAAACTTATAAAAATTTGGATATATTCACAAATAAATTAAATTCGTGTCATTCCCTAGAACAAACATCCCATCAAGGGTTTTTATAAGTCACCAGCTGGACATGTCGTTACTTGGGATGTAAATATTGTTGCAGATGATGACCTGCAATCACAAAGTTTAAGAGGTCAGCCATTCAGAGAACATCGATCTTAAAAATTATAATAGAATTTCATTCCCATTACCAATTCTATCGAGGAATACTCCAGACGCTGTGCTAAATATGAAAGGCAAAATCTTAACATGGATCAACAGTATTAGAGAAATATTAAAATCGCGTATTACACACGTAACAAAGACAATAGCGTACCATGTATCCCTCTCTGTTTAGTCAATCAAAAGTGATGAAAGAAGTAGATATGTTATACGTGAAATATGTGCTGGTTCCAGTTGACAAGCTTGTAACATAGTTTTTGTATGTTGGGCTACTTATTACAACTTTATAAAACAGGTGAAGATAACGAACAATGACCAATCTCATAAATTCTTGAAACAGTACAAAATCTAGAAAAACCTGTTGTTGGTTTGAATGCTGTCTGTCGTGTTTCTTACAAATGTTTGGGCCATTTTTTTTTTCTCCTTTCAACAGTTCAAGATAAAGGGACCCAACATAGGATAAGTACTCCTCCTATGCACCTGATACTACTATTGCTGTTTCCAGGGCTCCATGTTTGTCCTCATCTCGGGTTCCGGGTTAGAATAAGTCCTCAGTACCCCTTGCTTGTTGTAAGAGGCGACTAAGTGGGGCGGTCCTTCGGATGAGACCGCAAAAACCGAGGTCCCGTTTCACAGCAGGTGTGGCACGATAACGATCTCTCCCTGCTCAAAGGCCGTGAGCGTAGGTGACGTCTCCATATAGTGAAAGATTCTCGAGATGGACGTTAAACAACATTTAATCAATCAATCCTGATTTAAAATTTGTATTCATTTTAGAATTTATGAAATTACTATTCGCTACCTTTATATTCAACATATGTAGTTATTGCTTACCTTTCTCAACTCTTCTCCGTTTGAATTTGTTCCAAAGTCTGAAAACAATGTTGAAAACAAAAATGTCATTCAACAAAACAACATCCATAAGCATGACATGTACTTGCGTGCTGTGAAAATGCCATAATATGAACCTTAACATAAGAAAAAACTAAGGTCCGCACAATATCAACATCGTAATTTTTTTATATGTGAAATGCATACACATAGATGTTTTGTGTGAAAATTTTAAAGTAGTAATATTATGCGGACCTATTCGAATATCTTCAATGTAGTAGAAATGCGACGCATTTTCAAAATTTCGGTTATCATTTAGACAAGTGTATCTCTGTCATTAATTGGCAATGCAATATGTACTTCATTTTTTAATAATTCAGGGGACCAAATATGATACCAAACGAACTTAGTTCTTTACCAATACAACCTTTCACTGGGTCAAACGATGCCCGATATCTTTCATACCGATTCTTAAGCAGTTTTTTTACACACTGATTTTGATTATGCATTGCTCTGTTTTCGCGATCAAGGTATGTGGGTGTGACCAGTAGACAGGGGATGTTTACTGCTCTAAGGTATCTGATACCAACTCTGGTATGTCAAGTCCGTGTTTGCCTGGCTCTCAATGTTGTATTTTTTATTAGTTCTGAGATGAATCACTGTTCGTTATCTTCACATTTTCGTAAACTGAGATATCAATAACCGAGTTAATCATACCTTAAACTTGAGATGCCAATCAGTAGAATAAGTATAGCTGACATTAGGCAAGGAAGGACAACATTCAAAAGATATCTTTTGTTAGCTGGAATGAAATGAATTGAAAATGTCATTTTTATTGAATGAATTTATCAAGCTCATATTTCTCTTTCAATTAACACTGTCATGATCGTGTGCAGGATTGGACAAAACAAGATGGCAGACGGCATTTCCAAACAAAGGTAGGCTCTTAAAACTCTCCATTTTACCGACTTATTAGACGACGAATTTATGAATTTAAAACACTGCCTGGCCCGGGAGGCATCATTAAATTGATTGGGTGTTGGAATTCTTACTCATGTACACATACAACTCTAAATTCATTGATCAAAGTTGACGATGTTGCCTCGATAGAATTCGAAGAGGGCGAAGATGTTTCTAATCATGTTTTCATGCATTTTAAGAAAGATAATTTCGGTAAAATAGACTGTGCACATATCTTTTGATGAAAACTTGAACCAGTGTATGCTATTTGTCCCTTAAATTGCCTTGGTTAGATAGATATCATGACTTGAACATTTGCTAATGTGCAGGATTGAACTATGGTCGTTTCTATGATAAACGTGCCGGATTGGACCTCAACAGGTTATATCTCAGGTAATATAACCTGTGTTATTATCTGAGATATAACCTGTGTTATTACCTGAGATATAACCTGTGTTATTACCTGAGATATAACATGTGTTACCTGAGATATAACATGTGTTATTACCTGAGATATAATCTGTGTTATTACCTGAGATATAACCTGTGTCATTACCTGAGATATAACTTGTGTTATTACCAGAGATATAACCTGTGTCATTACCTGAGATATAATCTGTTATTACTTGAGATATAATCTGTGTTATTATACTTTAATGTAAAATACTCGAATCTGATTGGTCGAGAAGTATTTGAAAAGACATATTGTTAACCTCTGAGAACAGAAAGCACGCCCTCCAGGGTGATAGTATCTAGCAACGGGTAACAGTACTTGACAACGGGTGATATTATAAAAAATTATCACATGCGTCAAATTTATGCGCGTACGGTTCGCCGTAGATTGTTAGACGACGTCGTTTGAGCGTTTGTAATAAACACGAATACCCGCATTGATATACGAAAAATCGCATAACAGTGATTGATCAAATGTCAACAGACGTAAGTCTTTCTGCTTTGTTGTTTATATAACATTCAGTATAATAAAACAAATATTGCATGTAGTTGAGGGTAACATTGAAAATTTTCACCCCAAGAAAACCATTGTCAACCGAGGCGTAGCCGAGGTTGACAATGGTTTTTCGAGGGGTGAAAATTTTCAATGTTACCCTCAACTACATGCAATATTTATATATTATTACCCGAGATATATCCTGTGTTATTACCTGAGATATAACTTGTGTTATTACCTAATTATTACCTGATGTAACCTTTGTTTGTACCTGTGTCATTACCTATGTTTTAATTGTTGATATTACCTGTTATGACCCATGGTATTGCCTGTTTAATCACCAGTGTTGATACTTGTGTTATTAACTGTTCTATCACCTGTGTTATTACCTGAGATATAATATGTGTTATTACCAGAGATATAACCTGTGTTATTACCTGAGATATAATATGTCTTATTACCTGAGATATAACCTGTGTTATTACCTGAGATATAACTTGTGTTATTACCTAATTATTACCTGATATAACCTTTGTTTGTACCTGTGTCATTACCTATGTTTTAATTGTTGATATTACCTGTTATGACCCATGGTATTGCCTGTTTAATCACCAGTGTTGATACTTGTGTTATTAACTGTTCTATCACCTGTGTTATTACCTGTGTTTTTACCTGTGTTATAATTTGTGATATTACCTGTTTTATCATTAGCGTTATTGTGCTATTAACTGTACTATTACCTCTGATATTACCTGTGTTATCCTTCAGAATAATACAATCAATTTCATTGGTCGAGGGCTGGTCACGTGGAGGGAGACAATTCGTGATGTCTCCCTCACGCACAGGGTGACAACTGTGTTGTCTCCCTGTAGAAGAAACTTATATTGGCACAAGCGAGAAAGCACTATTAAAAAATAATTGAAAATATGAGGAATCGTTAATCATAAACTTCATCGTCAACATTAACGCTCGCAAATAACAATCGAGAAGAAAAATATTTCCATTATAATGCAATTTTGCATTTCACTTTATGTTTACGTTTTTGTTTTGAAATACGTTACGAAATGTATACGTTTGACGTTATGTTTTTGCGTCATTCTACTGTGACGTCAAAATTTAAAGTTTTCTCTCGTTTAAGGGTGTACTCTCGTGGTAATTTTACCACGAGTGAGTCTCCATACTTTTTAAAGTCGTAACTGTGGGAATGCGTGTGTTTTATTTCGTATGCACAAAGAAGAACATCAATATCTGTTTTTATTTGTAAATAATGTTAATAAAGTAACAAAAATTAATTTTCCTATCTGTAGCTTTGACATCTGTTATTTTTCCATCAACTGCAGTCAACTACAATATGCCCCAGATTGGGGCAACCCATTAACTTGTATGAAAACTTGGTAATTGGCTAAAATTCAAAGTAATAACATCTTACATTTGGTAAGGTAAAGAAGGAAAACTTGGTTTTTCACCGATTGACCTTTGGCTGACCCCGCAAAGGGACGTAACTTGCGGCGAAGTGTTGATACGTGTATAAAGTAACAAAAATTAATTAAAACATGACAATTTTTTACTCATTTTCTCATTTTACGACATTCATGATGACGTTACCATTGTAAACAAACTCAAGCTCAAAGACGCATACTGTACCGTGTACGATGTCGCATTTAGTCTATTCTAAAGCAGTCCATAAACATACATGGGCGATTCGTTAGAAGTAAAACGGCAGTTATAGATCAGGCTGCATCCAATATTCTCACAAGTGAGTGGCAGACAAAGAAAATTACAGACAAGCAGGCACAACCACGCACATGGTGACACACTACAGTACTGTACATATTGTCAGACGAGAGGGGGAATGGAGGGATGTTAGCGATGTAGTACCCGAATCAGAGGCTGCTGATATAGTATTGAATAAATTTGTAAGTTTTTCAATATACAAGAATTTTTTTTATGAAAATAAAATCTACAAACTATGTAGTTCTGTACCTAAATTGATCTGCGATCTTCCCGATCCCGCCTAGTCGGTCATGAGCGAATCTCGCTCCTAACGTTCAATGTATCATTATTGGAGCATCATTTTGATTAAAAAGTGTAATCTATATCATTGTTTTAAAAAATCGCCAAAGTATACAGCGAATTTAATTCATTAAAAAGAGTTCAAAGGGAAAAGGGGGTACATACAAGGAAGGGAAGATGCCTATCAATGTTGGGGTCAGAAGGTCAAAGATCAAGGTCACAGTGCATGGAAATTAGAAAATGCTGATGCGGGGCATATGTTTTACACATTCTGTAGTTATCAATGAATTAGTATTGTATATATGCATATATTATTTATGTTTTCTGATTATTTATTATATAATGAAATAAAAATATAGAATTTGTTTTAAAACAAATCGTATATTGTTATTGTTTAGAATGTATATCAGTGTAAGAAGGGGGTGGGGACACAAAATGGTTCAAATCTTTGTTCCAATGCACTATCCCACACATTTTTTTCATTTAAATTAAACAAAAATATGATTCAAATTTACATTAGTAATTTCAGTAAAAGTTTGATACAGATATTCTCCCTAGGTTGAATTTTTGATGAAATAGGTCTTCAATTTTGTGATATTTTATACAATTATGTTAATTAATACATGCTTTTTTGTAGAATTGGTGATATATTTTATGTAAAAGTTATTGAAATAATCATTATGCTTAATTTTCATAAAGTAAAAGAAAGCCAAGATTATTCTGTCCTTAATATTTTTTTATAGTGTGTTTCTTGTGAAAATTGATGATTTTCATGAAATATTAAGTTTCAGCAAAGGGACAACTTTGAGGGGCTGTAATTCTTTAAAGTCCACACTAAAATACTCTTTTTTATGTTTAAAATGTCTTTCGGATAAAGATGTATCAGTTAAAATGGTTTATCAAAAAAGTTTGATACTGCTGAAAAAATTCAAACCAGGAGAGAACATCCTTAACTTTCTCAAACCTCAATGTTTTGCTTTCGTTAACATATATATCTAATAAATGTATGACATCGAGTGTAAAACAAAATGATGTATGTTGTTGAGGGTAACATGAATTTCAGCACTCGAAAACTATTAAAAAGTTATCAGAATTTTCTGCAGAGAAAGTTGTTACGAATTCATTGGCATTTTAGATAAAAAAGATACTTGGTAAAAGTCAATAAATTTGTGATCGTTTTTGTAACATTCAATTCTTCGGGATAATAAAACTATTATGGACTGTTTAGAAGGGAGACATCACAAATTATCATGTCTGAGTAGAGTTATCCCCTCGGGCGCATAGGCGCCCTCGGGTGATAACCCTACTCAGACCTGCTTTGTGATGTCTCGCTGCTAAACAGTCCATAATTGTATATTTTTATTTGTGATATTACCTGTTTTATCACCAGTGCTATTACCTGCACTATTGCCTGATTTATCGGTGTGGTTGACTGTATGATCAGCTCCATACGGGTTTTTTGCTGTTGTCTCCGTTTCTAATTTAAAAAAAGAACAAAAACGCTATGATCAAATGATATAGATTAGATTTGTATCATGAGGTTTAAATAATAACGATGTATTGCTTTGGGTACTAGATATATTTAGTATGATAAAAGATAAACTATTAAGTTATATTGTACGAGGCCCTCGTATTTTCAATGTACTTTTAGAAAAGGTGAAAATTAAAGTTCTGATACATATCTCATACAATACACAAGAAACATTGGTGCCAGAAAGATTTTGGGAAGTGTAAGAACTAAATATTTTAAGAAAAGGTGTTCCAAAGAATCCCTTTGTTTCATACCAAGCGAAAATTACAACGCGATGGCTGGCAAAATATAGAGAAATTTCGATCAAATCCGGAGATGAACGAACTAAGTGAAAAGAATCGTTAATTATATGAAATAACTATTTATTGGTGGCTCATTAATGCAGCTTATATAAGATTTTTACTTAATTCGCAATACCAAAGTCAACAGCAGGCTATACTAAGTTTACTCTTGTCCGATAGATCGATACAAAAATACGTTTGTCTGATCGATCGATATACTAGTACTACATCTCGACAAAATATAATTTCTTTTCCGTGACGTTGCACGTGAACATTTCTGATCTCGACAGTTTTCGTAATATTACGTGGTCAAATTCTTATATTTGAATAAAAATGACCTCTAAATGGGATACATTTCACAATGCAGCGCGAGTTATCCCCCCTCCCCGAATACAGAGGGTGCACAAAATGTTGCGGTCCACAATTTATAGCGTTAATATAAGGATTTACGACATCTGCTTGCAATTAAGTGCCACTTAACGGGACATGGACACGATTTGAGCCGACATTTTAAAAATTTTATTTTTCCATTTTTAATATTTAGAGTGCTTAACTAAGGTATTTCTAATGGTTAGCAAAACCTTGAATATCAGTTGTCAAGGTACATGAGAGATACAGAGCTCACAATTCCTTGTTATATAGACAAGGCTCGTGCCTTGTTTTTGTTTACATAGGTTAAATATATCAGTAAAAGTTCATTTAAAGCAGATGTTTTTCAATGTACAAGTTAATTCTGAATACAACTGATATTCAAATGGTTGACCATTAGAAATACTCTAGTTAAGCGTTGCAAACAATAAAAATGGAAAAATTAAACTTGAAAGTTTTCAGCTCATATCGTGTCCATGCCCCTTTAAGGTATTTTTCTGTAATTCGTGAAAAATAAAATGACTGCAAAATAATTTTAGTCACTGATTTTATTGATGTGTCCAAGGTGTGATTTTTTTCGCAGACAATGTTGGGTCATGATCTAACAAAGTCTCTATTTATTTGTGCAACGAACGCATGTACATTCTATATTAACGGGTCTGGGGAGGGGGGATCGAACGTTGCAACACACACACACACACACACACATCTTTGGTTTAAAAAAGTGCGAGAGAAAGATAGAGCGTATGGTATTTATAGTTTCCCGAGAACATCGTTACTGCATTGATTGTCGGATAAAAATCTAAATTTAAATACTTAAAGGGGGGGGGGGCTCCTGTAAGTTTATGTCATCGACATCGAATTTCATACTGATTGTTATTATTTTCAACATTCATCAAATTTAGTTTTATGGGGGAGGGGTGTTTATGGAAATTTGTGAATTAGCTTTTATTTCAGACATTGATAACACACCCCTTAGCAATAAATGCTGTAAATTATTCGTCATTTTAAATTCTTTTTTAAAGAGTTTTTTTTATTTAGTACATGTAGCTAACCTATTTAAAACCCATGCAGACGATAAAAAAAGAGATAATTCTAATCAAGATATCAACAACTTAATCCTCTGGTTCATTCCCCCCCCCCTTGAAAATTTTCTAGATCCGCGCCTGGGCAATGTTAATTACATGTACATGTATATCGAATCCGTATTTAATGTAGTCTTTCTGTAAAAATCTGGGTTGTTTTTGTTTTTTCACGTGCGATTCAATATTTTGAAAATATTTCTTTTATTCAAATCAAGTTTAATATATTGCACAGCTCGACCAGCATTGCAGTTACGCAGCATTAGGAAGGTAGAATGGGGACTACCCCCAACAATTTTTTCGACATTGCTCTTTTTTCCGCTATTATTACAGGCAACGTTGCCCATTTTTAAAGTTCGATCTATTGGCTGGTTCCCGGCCTTTTCTTTTAAATAGTGATAGTGAATTGTAGTGGAAATGTAATTAAATTAACCAAATAATTGAAATGAAAGATCTGAACCCTTGTCCCCTTACCCTAAAATATTAGGATTTAGAGCTTTGACTTCTTTTTAAATTTTGCAAGATAAGAATTTCCACGCAATTACGAAACCAAATTCTTCTCTAGCTGCCCACCCCTTTATTTTTTTTTAATGAAAAAAAAAAACACCGATGCAACGTGCCCGATTATGTGATTTCAGCGTGCTGTACAGATTACAGATACTTCTAAAATTTTCGGATTCATTGTATTACAACTTGGACAGAAATAAACATCAGATACGGCTGTAACTCCCCCTCCCACCCCCGTTTTATGTGAATCTTAGGACCGCCTCGATAAGTACGATCCCCAAATTGCGAGGTAAGGGGAGTAACTGCAAAAATGTAGCCCAAACATATCTGTAATTAAAGAGTTCACTTAGTTTACCACTGATTTCACAAAGAAATGGGGGGGGGGGGGATCAAAGTACAAGTTTACTCTGCCAAGCCCAATTTTCTGAAACCCTGATATCGTTCTTTTTAATACTTTACTAGTTTTAGTAGTGATATTTTTCTACTAAAAGTTCCCATCAGTAAATGTGGGGAGAGGCCACAAGGCTAGTATATTTATTTTCCCATAGCAAATAATAATATGGTCTACTTATACTAGTAAAATAATCCGCTTTGACACAAACTCGCACAATACATTAAGTTTACACACTTTTCTAAACTCTTATATCGAAATACATGGTCACCCATTAGATTTTTAAGGTTAGTTTCTTGACAAATATTCACGATACTCAATAAAAATAATGCTCCAGTTTGACATGTTACGTGTATGCCTCTGACCTGATCACGTTCTTCTTGTGCTTTCGAATGCACCGCTTGTCAGACAGTGCATGCGTAAGATTATTATTGTTTTTTTCCTGACGTTTAAAGTTTAAAGTAATTCGATCCTCCAGCGATTTAATCAGATTTTGCAAAATCAATGATTTATTTAGATTTATGCATGTTAGGAACGTATCTTTTGTTGCAGCCTTTTTCGAAAGTTATTGTTAAACTTTTGTTAAAAATGAAATATTTCAGAAGTCTAAGTTGTAGATGGATAAGCAATGATAAGTTTCAAAATATTGAATCCAAGGGCAATGACTCTGTATTGATTTCTCTATCGAGTCTATTATGCGATAGGTTTCCTTTATTTTTACAAACATTTTGTATATTTTTGTGAAGAAACAGTTTCATGAAATTGTTATGAATGCTATGATATCGTCATAACCAGAGGTTGTTTTTTTTTCGGGGGGGGGGGGGGTTAAATTTTAAATTGATTGATTTATTGTATCTTGCTTAACGTCTCACTCGAGAATTTTTCACTCATATGGAGACGTCACCAAGACCGGTGAAGGGCTTCAAATTTAGGCCTATGATCGGCGCTTACGGCCATTGAGCAGTGAGGGTTCTTTAGCGTGCCACACCTACTGTGACACGGATCATCCGTTTTTAAGGTCATCTCTGAGGACCCGTGACATCACATCTGATGCCGAGCGTTTGGCGATGGAACTGTCACTACCTGTTTTAACAACTTAGGTGTGTCGCTGCCGGGATTCGAACCCCGAGCCTTCCGCATGCGGGGCGAACGCTCTAACCTCTCAGCCAAATTGCAATTTTCTGACGGTGATATATGATTCTGTTTATGTATGTCTCAAATCTTAAAAAGTGTGATGACCTATATATTTTATTTGATAATTTGTTAGTTTGAACTCTAATGAATGGAAATAAATACACATTTTAAACTTGTATCAGATAAAACTGCAAGTATGGAGTTACCTTAACATATTTTACCACGAGTTATTTTTTTGTGGTCATAAAAAATATATAAACCTTGGTAAAAAATAAATAAATAAAATAAAAGACTTCATACTTTATTAGAACAGACATCTGTCCCGCAGAAACGCATGCGACTTATGAAATTTTATTTCATATAATGGGCCGGTGTTGTATAGTAGCCTTTCCCCCTAGCCATCGTTCCTCTCGTAAAAATGGCTATATAGTAGTTTTTCACCCGGAAAAATATAGTAGATCTTCCCCCACGGAAATGTGGCTATATAGTAGGATTTTTCCCCCTTTATAGCCAGATGACCCCCACGGAAAACCTACTATACAGTAGATTTTCTCCCTTCTTTTCATTCCGGTTACGTTTACGGCGGACCATTCCCATACATATTCTTTCCATTCTGAAATTAATCCTTTTCTAGCTATTCATTTCTTTTATATCCTTAATGGATAGTTAATTTCCGATTTCCGTTGGTTGGGGTTTTTGGAAATATATATTAATTCAACAAACATTGTTTAATTCAGTCGAATGTTATGTAAAAAAAAAAAAAAATCATATACGTAGTTATAATGTAAAATCAGAATAGTTCGTACTTTTACAACAGCACCTATTTAGGCAACTCAGAATTTGTTAATTAAACGGATATTAAGTATTTATCGTTCGAGGAATCAAAATTGTCTCTCTCCAATTGATTAACACAAAAACTTTTCATACAGATAGTGGAGTAAACTTAAATTCTACAACTCTGTTGATTGTCTACCCCTGATTCCAAATTGCCGCTACTAAGGAATCAACTCGCTCTCTCGCTAGACATGGTTCTTTACACCTCATTAGGGGGAAGTGGGATTTTTCAATTGAATTAGATGTTTTTGAGAGGAAACTTTTCCCCCAACTGTTCTCGGGTCATTGGTGAATTAATAGATGTGAACATGTTATCGATATAATTGTAATTATTCCAGGTGGTGCAACTCAGTCCCAGCTGTACTGTCAGTACTTTGATTTATACATATTCGTTTACAAAATGTCTCCATATATGAATTTATTTTGAATCTGACAAATGGACAATGTCATCATATTTTATTCCTATACGAAGAATATTCTGGAAAAGTTTTGATTTTTAGTATGTATTCCTAAAACGTTTTTAGCTCGCTCAACTGAACTTTTCTGATCACCTCTTGTCCGTCGTCTGTCCGTCTGTAACCTTTCCACATTTTCGACTTCTCCAGAACCACTGGACCAATTTCAACCAAACTTGGCACAAAGCTACCTGGGGGTAATGAGGATTCAATTTTATTTAAATGAAGGGCCACAATAACAGCCAAATAGTAAAAATGCATTGAAAACTTTTAAAAATCTTCTTCTCCAAAACCACTGGACCAAACTTGGCACAAAGCATTCTTAGGTTCAACTGTTTAAATGAAGGGTCAACGGGCCTCTACAAGGGGATATAATAATCAAATAATGAATTTTTTGTTGTTACCTTTGATTTTTTTTTATTTATTTATTTATTTATTTTGGAATCAAAGTACTGGTATAATGATAGTTTTGCTAAAGTTTGTTTATTGCTAGGACCTGATGCTCAGATGAGCGATGTTGCTTATGGGCCTCTCGTTACTTTTTAAGTTTCACATAACAATTTTATAAAATTGTAGGATAGAATTATTCAAGTGTTAAAACTGCAGTCCTGCAGTTGCATTCATGTGCGTTTCCCTCTGATTTGTGGATTTTATGTTAATATTCTTTTACAAATAAAATGAAAAGGTGACTATTCTTGAATGTTTCAAACTTATTTCTAGAATGCAGCTGGAAACCCTATAGATATTCATCTAAAGGTGAATATAAGAGATTCACTAATTTTCTCTCTAATTTGTCTCCTTGTAAAATGCCAATACCTTGCTACTTGAGGAGCCGTTTTCGGAACATAAATTACGTAACTGTTCTCCGATACAGTTTAAAGTCTTACATGAATTCAGTATAACATCTTATAAATACCATTTATAATAAACATTTTAGGTCACCTGGGTCACTCAGGTGACATAATGCTATTGGTCTGCGTCAGTCGTCGTCCCTTGTCCATCGTCCGTCTAGCGTTAACAACTTCTCAAAAACTACTGGACCAATCTTTTCCCAATTTGATATGTAACATCTGTGGGAAAAAGGGAACCAGAAAATGTAAATTCCATTACCCACCATCCCAAGGAACCTTAATGTTGGGGTAAAAACTGTAAAAAATATGCAATTCTTTAATAATCTTCTCTACTCCTAGGCATATAGCAGACTAACTGAATATATGGTAATGATGAACCAGAAAGCCTCTACCAAAATTGTAAATTTCATGACCTCCGGGGCAGGGGTTCCTGAGTTAGGGCGTGGCCATATTAGTCATATAGTGAAAATGCATTATTCCTTTAAGCATCTTCTCTACTACTAGGCAAATAACAGACAAACTGAGCATATAGTAATGATGCGCAAGGAAGTCTCTAACAAAACTGTAAATTTTATGATCTAACAAATTGTTTATTTTGTAAAACAGGCTGCAGTGTTTCAGGATGGGGGAAGAGGGATGGGGGTAAAATGGTCAAAGACAGTTAATGTGTATAGTGCTTAAAATCTTATTTCTAGTTCTTTTGATGTTATATGAAAACTAGATAAATAAAAAGATGAGGTGATGAAGATGCTGCCTACCCGAGTAATACTTTTGGGGAAAGACTTTGCTGGACGGGGGTTGGGGGGGGGTCTGAAATTCCGTCTATTAATCTGCCACAATATATTGCACACTGAATGCATTTGTAAAGAGGTTATATATGCAGTCTACCAAATGATTCAATTGTAAAGGCTTTGGGGGATTATACAAAAAAGAGCAGGTCTATGCATGGGCTCAGGTGGCCGTTAAGGCCTATTGACCTCTTGTTAATTCAAGATATCGATACAATCAAGACTGCAGAAGATCATTGAACATAAAGATTTACTCTGATACATTGTGGCTTACTCTTTGTTTACCACCCTCCTACCCACACACACAGAGAGAGAGAGAGAGAGAGAGAGAGAGAGACACACACACACACACATATATATATATATATATATATATATATATATATATATATATATATATATAGTTTGGTATGAAACATCTGGGGAACGATTCCCGCATCCCTGAGGCCTTTGGGGCGGGGCAAACACTACCAAAACTTGACCAATTTTCAAATATGTTCTTTTCTACAACCGCGTATATTTAAAGAAAACTAAATGCATAGTGATGTAGAGCAGGAAGGCCTCTACCAAAATTGTAAATTTCATGATCCCCGGGGTAGTGGTTTTGACCCCAGGGCAGGGCCAAACTTACTATATTGTGTTTACGTGTAAAACCCTTAAAAATAACATCTTTAGTGCTGTTGATACTACATTGAAAATAATGGACATTTAGAAAGAGCAGATATTCCTTTACCAAAATTGTAAATTTGAAGATCCCAGGGGTAGGGGTTTGGTATTACGGTGGGCCAAAATGGTCAGTTATTAAATGTGTGAACAATAGAAATTTTTAACTTCTTGATAACTATCATTCCAATTCTTTCCAAATTTGGTATGAAGCATCTTCGGAAAAAGGGGGGGGGGGGTATACACTGTAAATTTCAGGATTCCTGGGGCCTTACGGGCGGGCAAAACTGCCCAAAATTGACTAATTTTCAAAACATTCTTCTCTACAACCGCACATATTTAAGAAAAACCAAATGCATAGTGACGTAGAGAAGGAAGGCCTCCACCAAGATTGTAAATTTCATAATCCCCAGGGTGGGGGTTCTGACCCCAGGATGGGGCCAAACTTAGTTTATAATATTTGTGTGTAAGTTTGTTGATACTGTATAATGTAACTGCATACTTAGGAATAGCAGAAAGGGATGTACAAAAAATAGTTAATTTTACAAACCAGGGTTTTGACTCTGGGATGGATCCAAATTAGTCATATGTTTTAATGTTAATACACCTATAATATTATTTAAAGCTTTTCATCAGTGTATGCACTTTTGAGGGCATTGAAGAACACATCTTGTTTTATACTGTTGCTGAACGTTAGAATTTAGCTTAGATATTCAATACAGGAATTTTTTCGTACTCAGGTGACCGATAATGCCTGTGGGCCTCTTGTTTAGAAATCAATATCTAATTTGAAAATGCAACAATTCTTTAAGGAAATAACAAGAGAAAACAAGAGATGTTTGTAAAACACATATGCCCCCCATAGTGCAAAATTGAAAGGGTTATACACACACACATCATTTAATTGAGAGTAGTATCATCAATTCAAAATATTGAGCAGACAATATCTTCCTATGTCAAGAGTGGATTGACCATGTGACCTAACAATCAATAGGGGTCATCAACTCATGAAGATGTACCAGTGTACCAAGTTTGATGTCTGTCAAGCAAAGGGTTCTCAAGATATTGAATGGACAGTATATTCCTATGTCCAGTAGGGGTAATTTTCTCCTGAAGATGTACCAGTGTACCAAGTTTGATGTCTGTCAAGCAAAGGGTTCTCAAAATATTGAACGGACAGTATATTCCTGTCTAGTGTGACCCTTGACCTTTGACCAAGTGACCTCAAAATCAATAGTGGTCGTCTTCTCCTGAAGTCGTATCAGTGTACCAAGTTTGATGTCTGTCAAGAAAAGGGTTCTCAAGATACTGAGCAGACAGTATATTCCCATGTCCAGTTTGACCTTTGACCATGTGACCTCAAAATTAATAGGGGTCATCTTCTCTTGAAGATGTACCAGTGTATCAAGTTTGATGTCTGTCAAGCAAAGGGTTCTCGAGATATTTAACGGACAGTATATTCATATGTCCAGTTTGACCCTTGACCTTTGACCATGTGACCTCAAAATCAATGGGGGCCATCTTCTTCTGAAGATGTAGTGGCGTACCAAGTTTGATGTCTGTCAAGCAAAGGGTTCTCTAGACATTGAATGGTCAGTATATTCTTATGCCCAGTTTGACCCTTGACCTTTGACCAAATGACCTCAAAATCAATAGGGGTCATTTACTCCTTAGGATGTACCAGTGTGCCAAGTTTGATGTCTTTCAAGTAAAGGGTTCTCAAGATATTGAGCGGACATTATATTCCTGTGTCCAGAGTAGATTGACCCTTGACCTTTTGACCTGAAAAACAATAGGGATCCTCTTCTACTCATAACTAACCCACATATGAAATATCATTATCATCAAGTGAATGGTTCTCAAGATATTGAGCGGACAACACATGGTCTACAGACCGACCGACAGACCTACCGACCGACAGGTGCAAAACAATATGCCCCCTCTTTTTCAACGGGGGGCATAAAAATAGTCTGCATAATCATGTATGTATACTTTTATGGTCTCCTTTATACATTGCATATACTTGGTCTACTTAAGGAGGTACTCTACATCGTCATAATGGTTGACTTCCTTTTAAAACATGGTGGAAAATATAAATATATTCTTATATATTTATTTATTTATTTATTTATATAATTTCGTATGCATTATACTTTCTCAGTAATACCGTAAAGTATATATCTAAAATGTATCTCTATAAAAATTCATGTATCTACATTCAAACTATCGGCAATATACACTTTTCGATACTCATATTTATGCAATATCAATATTTGTTGTACAAAGCCCGACTGACTTTCCATAGTCTGTTTTCTAAATTCAAAACCATAAACCTGAGGGGGTAACCCAGCTATGGGGGAAGATCTACTATATAGTAGACTTTCCCCCTAGGTGGAAAGGCTACTATATAGCCATTTTTCCGGGGTGTAAAGCTACTATGTAGAAAAGACTATTATACAACACCGGCACGTGCCGACCCATACTAATCTGTCTTGCCTTTGATTTATCATACCGATGTAAAACTTCCTATGCCAGAAAATTCTAAATTTTGGCTATTTTATTTTATTCACGTCATGTTAGATAGAGATCCACTCTATAAGTAAATCATCGTTCTGAACTGACACATTAAATATGTACTCCTTGGTGATAATTGTGCTCTATAGTTCTTCTTCCAATGATTTCTCCAATTTGTGTTTCCATCTCTTGTGTGAAATTATAGGTAATGATTCTAAAATAGTCGAAATTCTTAAAATACATCAATGCTTTATCATTTCATGGTGCTCCATTGAAAATTCATTTGTTTTTAAAACATTTTTTAGATTGCTAGACAAATTTCAGAAATAAATTAAACACTTTTCTGACCTGTATTTGTACAATTTAGACTGGTCTCATTACACAAACAGCCCCACCCTCTGTCACAGTACTCTGATGGTGAACAGTCACATATCTGGCTACATTTACGTCCGTAGTGATTAGGTGGACAGGGCGAGGAGCAGTTATAGCCCCAGTATCCGGGCTCACATTCTGAAAAGATCACCAATGTTATACTAACTTCCAATCTGTATAACACTTATCAAAATATTTCATGAAAATGGTTATTTTAACACATTCTCAAAAACATACCCACACATGTGTTTGCAACTTGTACATAATCTTTGCAGCATGTCATAAATGTTCTGAAATTACATATCATCAAATGAAGGAAATTAGTTTCCTGTAAATCTCCTTAAAAATAGATCTTTTAAGCAAAACAAAAACCATATTAAAAGTATGATATATTTACTTATTTCCACAGATATTCTCTCCAGTAAGATATTGACCAGATATCCACGTAATGTTAAAGATCCACAAACAAAATATCCTCAGTTCCGTCATTTCCAACCCGATGTAGTGAAACGCCTCACCGTACTATCAGTTAAACAATATTTGGTGTCTATCATTCGCTTCCTTGTCACAAAACACGTGATTTGACTGACATCATGTCACCGTTATTCCAATACTTCATAGTACCTATATCAAAAATGTACTGCGTCTTGCCAAACACGAGTCGGCTTGTGGTAAATATCGGAGTGGAGTGGAATGAAATCTGAATTTGATATTTCCAGTTTTGTGATATTTTGATAACAGCTATATCCTGCTTGATTATGAGCAGGGTGAGTTACCAATTTCACCGCCTTGTACCGAGAGTAACATTCTTTCCATGTTCTCATATTCTAATTGCAAACCAAACCCAATCAAATAATTTTTATTCAAAGCTAGACATGATATATACATGTAACAATACAATACAAATTTCATAGTTCCTCAATAAACTGTCCATATTCATGTGGATTCTGTGTACTAAATTGCATGGTTATTTAAAAAAAAAACCTGACATACTAAAAAGAGTCTCTTAAAACAGCATTCAATGTAAATAAATTTTCATTTTCAAATACATGTAGGCCTACAATCATAAACTTATTATCACCCAATTTGTTGAAAAACATTTCCTTAAAATTGCTTTTTGTATCTCAACATAGATATGGACAGTTCATAGGGATACGGCTGTCAACTTGATTCTGATATCAAATAATTACTTATTGCATTAAAAAATCTTTTAACGCTTTTTTACATCAAAATGTTTGTATTGGTTTTGTCTTGGAAGCTGTTTGAATTACTAAATATCCCTGTTCCGTGTTACACTGTACCGAACAGTCCTTGTAGTATACACATACGGGTGTATCTAACATTTTCTCTCGTTTGTTTTATTTATTTTTTATTTTTTTTACTTTTTATACATTTTATTGTAATAAGGTGTTTAAATATTGTTTCCTGCAAACTTCTTACGCAGATGATGTACATACATCTACCTTTTAACAAGTATTGACTGTGTAGATTATTCCAGAGTTATATTTATTCCTTAAAAACTGATAAAAACTGATATTCAAATCTGTGACTATTTAATACATATATCTCAGTCCTCTCTTCTCCGCTTCCCAACTGTCCAAGACAAAATCCAACATCACGTCGGATTTCTTGCCTCCTTGTGTTCATGTAGCGGTATCAAAGGGAAGAGAGAAATTGTTTATGTTATGTCCCATCGAGAATGTTTCACTCATATTGAGACGTCACCAGCTGTAGGTGAATACCCAAACTTCCGTCAGAGTTCGTTTGCTTACAAACCAAACTCTTCCATTTAGGCATTATGGGATAACGCAAACTCCGTACAGCGTCAAATTCTCCGGGACTACTTTCCCCTACGAATAATGACACTGCCACAGACTTTCCAAACTTCTGCAGAAAAACGCAAGTTACTATACGCGTGTGATTCGGTTATCTAAAATACCAGATAGGGTGGTCACGTAGGGTTTATTTATTCCAGAATTAGTAGAAATAAATTCTTCTACACTCTGTGTAACGTTTAGACTGATTAAAAATTGAAACTACTGGCCTTGACATTGGGCTATAATTTTGAACGGAGCGTCATTGACGTAGTGATGATGATGTTGAGGCGTCTGTGGAAACAGGAGGACGATTTTATCGTATCAGGGCCACACCTTTGTGTACTGCTGTCATATTTGAGAGGGAATCCAGCCAAGAAAGACAGATACACCAGGGACTTCTTTACAGATGGATAGGTTGTCCAGAAAAAGCGAGAACATTCAAACAACCAGGTTAGTGACTCGAATTTTCTCAGAAATCTCGTATCTTTTGAAAAGTCCGTCAGCTGTCCGTAGTGCCATAGAGAATGATACATGTTGATAAAGTTTAAGTGTACGTACATCTTCAGTAAAATACTACAGGCACAGATTAAAGATTGACTATCGAAGATATTTTTAAAAGCGTAATTTCGTTTTTAAAACAATCTTGAAGTTGTTTCTAAAATCAAAGTGCTTGAGGAATCGTTCATATCAATCACTAGATCTATATCGCATTACTTTGATTATAGGTAATTCAGATTTAATCTGTTGATCTATGCAAACAAACTTTTATGGGAAATGCCTTCTCTCCCACCCCTCCCCCAAATTAACATTGTGGAGGTGCACTTTCAAAAATTATTTTTCAAATAATTATTAATTGTGTCATGCTTGTTCCCAGTGTAATACTGTTGAACATGGTGAACATATAGATCTGGTACAGGGTTTTAAAAAGTCATATGAGTGTATCAATGACCATGATTGGTCGAGATTAAATCATACATATGACTTTGTACACCTTACTAGATTCACGACTTGTGTTTACACACCAATACAGATAATTAGTGGCTCAAGAAAGAAAATCCAAAGAGAACAAATTCATATGCAGTGTAACTTAATTAAAACACATCTAATATAGATATCAGTTGAATACCTGACATTTAAAAAAAAAATGAAATTAACAATCCAGTATTAATTAAGATAAATTGTAAGTGTGGGATATAAGGTCTATGACTAATGTAGCAATGAAATAATTTCAATGATAAATAAATGTGGGAATTTATATTATGACAGGACCCAAAGTTAACATACAGAGAAATTGATAAATATACTCTCACCACGGAAATTGCATCACTAAACATGTGAAATTTCTATGATGAGACAGTTGGACAGGATGTACATATATATGTACAAAGTATTCACCAAGTGTTCATACATTATGCTTTGCTTGTCACTGAAAATCCATGATGTAATGAATATAAATTACATCAATGAGAAATGAGAAATTTTTCCTGTTTCAGATGTAAACATCATATTGTACACATCATCATTAAATGTAATGTGTTGCAGATTGTTTTCAGATTAAATTTGTATTAATGCAATTTTGCAACATTGAACCACACAGCTTTATTTAAATTGGATCAGAAATGTCTAAACTATGAGCATATATATAAACAAGACATGGTTTATATTTTTGTAGGAATTGCATCATCGCAATCACAAACCATGATTTTTGAGTCCACACCAGCTTCCACAATCTGACAAAGGAGAGAATTTATGGGAAGGATCCATGGGTAACCGACGACGAGGAATTACAAGATGTGAAGGATTTCCACCAATTTGAATTAAACTAATTTGAATGAGGTACTAGTACTTGTCTTTAACACATGTACATAGAAATTTGTAATTTAAAATGAGAACAGTTAAAAATCATGATTGTTGATTTTCGAAGGTAAATCTTTAATTCTGAGGAACGTCTATGCATGCCAACATCTGCAACATTAATAGTGAGAGTAGCAATATATACTTAAGCTTTAGAATTTATTATTGTAACAAGGTAACTTAAAATTTGTTTATCACAGGCCATCGCTTTGCACTGTGATACATTATTGATACATACATGTTGATTAAATTTTGAGTTGTCTGAATTTCTGAAACAACATTTGAATATAACAAATAATTTTCTTCATTTCAGTTCCTTACATATGAAAAAATTACCATTTTTTGCCTGTTTCCAAATATGTGCAAGAAGTATACAGGGATTGAAAGCTGAGAAAGAGACAAAAATTCCTTTTCAATGTTACATATTATATATAGTTATGTATGACAGTGAGGCTATCAACAGTGCAATAATGATAATTATTATATAGCTTATAAATAGTCTAATATAAAATCTGCGTAAAATCTAGAGAATGTTAGCGTTCAATATCCTGAGAATTTATTGAACACTAACTTTGCATTGCGTAAATTGCATGCGCCCGAAACATTCCGAGTATGAGCGTTCAATATTGACGTTACCGTAACGACGTAAACAAGCCAAAATGTCAAACGAAGGTCCTCCGAATCTGACAGAGCCGGTATTTGATATTTACTTAAGCAAAATGTTTTACTGAACATAAATTATGATGTCCCCATTTACAAAATCAGTTTGCTTCATGAATTAATGACGGGTTGAATATTGAACAGTTAAGAAATGCATGCTGTTATTGCACACTGCCAATATTGATGAATTCTCATCTATTTTGGAGTAGTTTGAGTGAAAAGGGATATAATTTAACAACTAAATACTTTAGCTATATAATAAAAGGGTTATTGAACTTACATAGGTGAATATTGGCACTCGTTGGCTGTCAAAATGCACTCGCAAGCTCGTGCCAATATTCACCAATATAAGTTCAATAACCCTATAACATGTGAAGTGTTTCCTAATAAAACATGATAAATTTTCTGAAAGTGTCATTTAGATGTGTTTGATAGATACCTGTAGTTCTCATACAGTACATATTGAAAAAAGCCTCATGGGAGGCAAATTTAATGAAGAGGATATGCATAGATACAGTGTATATATGACATACCATACATATAGAATATTTATTGACCTTTTTGGTATACCTGTAGTAGGGGCAAATGGTCAAAGTAAGCTTTTCACATAAATTTTTATTTATAAATGGGGATCCCGGACCCCTTCCAAGGAGAAATAAATGCAAAATAGAATGGGTCATTCTGAATTTCAAATCTGCTGTAGAACAACAGGAACAGAAATGACAAAACTGTGTGAATATTGTTGTATAGGGTTTTAAAACATGGTTCTTGAGGACATGATGGGGCCATATAAGGGTTCATTTTATTTAATTTTACTGAAGGACACAAAATACATATGTAATATACACAAATACATATGTAATATACACTATATTCATAAAAAAAATTCTAAGGCAAGTGTTCATCTACAAAAGAGTTTTGATTCAGAATTATTTCCTGTTGAATCTTTGAAAATACCAAGAACAATTTGATTACAATATAACAAATTATGCATGCACTGTAAGGATGTGAATTTTGATTTGATCAAACAGTGGGGATATTTTGTTGTTGGATGACAGTTTACAGGGGACTTAAAAATAATTCCATAATTTATCAAATTCATATACATGTAATTCATAAGATACTTTTTTTCTTATATAAACATTGAAGTGAAATTGTCACATGTACAACAGTAATGAAGTCAATTAAGTACAAGTGGATTGAAAAAAAGTATGGTGCTGAAAGATTCAATGTATTTCTGCAAGAATTTTTACTGTCTAATTAGAAACGGTCTTTGTGAAATAAATGAATTGTTGCTTGAAGTTAACTCGCTTTCCTAACTGGTCTTAATTTCAGAAAGATTTTATATGTTAAAAAAGATGTTTTCTGGAAAGCTATAAGTCATTAAATTTGCTCAATTCTGTAAGAAAATAAATAATTATATGGGGACCAGAGTCATATAATTACAAACATCATCAGAGCATGGCGTATACTACAAAGAATTATACTACCGGCAAATAGAACTTGGGAGCGGGGTACCCATCTTTTTCACTTTTTATGACAAATATGCCTTCCATGTAAAATAATACAATGGACAATATAATTCAAAAATATCATAAAATCAATAAACTAAGTTGCTTCATGCCAACAAGAGTATCAGTGTGTGTGTGGGGGGGTTCTCTCTCTTCTTCATTTTTTGCTTGTCGCCCCCCCCCCCCCTCTTTTTTTTTTTTTTTTTTTGCTACATGTATGAACCTGTACTTATATGTCTCAAATGCAACCTGCGAAGAAACACTGATGTGTTTTAGAATATAGATAATGGTGACTGCAATTTTTGTTCGTTTAATTTGGGTGCATGGTGGGTTGTAAATGTACATGTACAATATGTAATACACCTCAAGTTCATATGTTAGTTCGTTTCGATCTGGGATGTTGAGTAAATTTTAATCCCCCCCCCCCTCCTATATGCTCATTTTCATAAATGTGCACCAGATACATTGCTGTGCACAAATTTCTAAATGTAAGTTTATCAACGGCGCCTCACATATGGATCCCTGACGTGAAAAGATGAAAACATTAATTATGATTTTAAAAATCCACCGGGCATCGTGTACAGCGACAAGGAATAGGCCTGCATCAAATTCTTTTAAAATGAATACCAATGGACGTTTTCTTATCTGATTCTAGCGAAATTGCATTTATCTGAATCAAATAATTTGACTCTACAATTCTACTTACTTTACTTACCTTCTCTTTCATTGATTTATATAGTACGTTATTAATACCGGTCTATGAATATTTATTTGAAGAAATTTGAAAGAAAATGATAATCTAAGACTTGATAATATATTAGATGCAAGGAAACCGATATCGATTAATAAGGAACCACTACATGCACAATGAAATTGAATGATCGCATAAACGTTTCGATGTGAATGTCGTGGATTTTTCTCTCTAAATATCAGCTTTATAATTTACCGCGCTTTTGCAACTGTGACGTCATGCCGTCAACACGGCTTATATATGAAAGCCAATCGTAACTACTCGGCTATTTCCGTAACCGGTTACGGAAAAAGACGACCGCGTGATCCGATTGATCTGAAAGCCTGTGGCAGCGCATCGTCGCAAACCACGGTTTTGAGTCCACTCACGCTCCCTCATACCCATGATGATGGAGATAATCGAATAGAAGCACCCGTGGGTAACCGACGATGGTGGCAGCGATGATATTGGAGTTGTAGCGTAACGGAACATACTGAGCTGACCGGAGCTTGGGGATAACGATTTCTTAAGCCGCGTATACTGTGTGACGTCACTGTAGAATGACGAAAAAACATAACGTCAAACGTAAACAGCTTTCAAAACAAGAACGTAAACATCAAGTTCATTACTTTACACTATAATTTGAACAGTCTCCCTACTTTTTAATGATCTTTTGATCATTTTATGTTTAAAATAAAATCCATACTTTTATATTAATGCTCTTAATGTTAATATCTTCAAAATTTTAACTACGAACTACTTCTTTAGTGTTATTTGCCTGCGTGATAATCGCGGACTCACAATATACAAATCTGTATATTGTACTGCGTCACATAGGAGAGGTATATTCGAAGGTGACGTAATGAGGCCTCAACGGGGAGTTTGGGTGAATACCATCAATTTTGACCTATGCTTATCGATGACAGCCACAGCAGGAAGGGTTTTTTAACGTGCCAATGTCTACCGTGACACGGAACCTCCGTTTTTAAAGTCATTTCGATTGATTGATTGATTGTATCTTCTTAACGTCTCACTCATGAATTTTTCACTCATATAGAGACGTCACCAAGATCGATTAAGGGCTTCAGATTTAGGCCTATGCTCGGCGCTTACGGCCACTGAGCAGTGAGGGTTCTTTAGCGTGCCACACCTACTGTGACATGGGACATCCGTTTTTAAGGTCATCTCCGAGGACTCGTGACATGCACACCTGTTGCCGAGCGATTGTCGATGGAACTATCACTACATGTTTTAACGAGTTCGGTCTGTCGCGGTCGAGATTCGAACCCCGGCCTTCCGCATTCAAAGTCTTATCGAATAGATCCGCGATTCTCACTTCTATATAGCGAGGGTTTGGCGGAAGAATAATCCCTACTTATGTTTACGTCTTAGGTGTTACGCAAGCATGTCGGAGTTCGAACCCACGACATACCGGTTACAAAGCAAACTCTACCACTGACCTACCGAGACTGGTGAAAGATGTAGTGTAATGAAAAAAATTATTCTAACTTTTAGATAATGAATCACCCTGTTGACATGGTAGATAAATGATACCACGGCTCATTTTTGATGCAGTAAACGACTTTAGCTAAGCTATCATGACATACAAAGCAGTGTCCATTTACATGTATAGCATAAAAGAATTATATAACCCAGAAATGTAATTTAGACAAAATTGGTTTTATAGTTTTCCTCTTCAAATTATGTGCAATTGATGATATTTTAATATTTCCTCATTATTCAATTCCCCCATATTTTAAACTGAACTTGTTTCCTCTGAAAGGATCCCGTGGGGATCCGAGTTAGAATAGGTCTTCAGTACCCCTTGCTTGTCGTAAGAGGCGACTAAATGGGGCGGTCTTTTGGATGAGACCGCAAAAACCAAGGTCCCGTGTCACAGCAGGTGTGACACGATAAAGATCCCTCCCTATTCAATGGCCATTAGCGCCGAGCATAGGCCTAAATTTTGCAGCCCTTCACCGGCAGTGGTGACGTCTCTATATGAGTGAAATATTCTCGAGATGGACGTAAAACAATATTCAATCAATCAAGCTTCTGAAAGGTTGATTGCATATTGTCTAACTCATATGGTATTCCTTATAAGTTTGATCATTTTTTGTTATCTTCACCTTTCATGAAGACGTCACTATTGCCGGTAAAGGGCTTCAAAAGTTAGGCTTATGCCCGGCACTTTCAGCAGGGAGGGATTTTTATCGTGCCAAACCTGTAGTGACACGGAGCCTCGGCTTTTACGGACGCATCCGAAGGACCGCCCCCATGTAGTCGCCTCATACGAGAAGCAAGGGGTTCTGAGGACCCATTCTAACCTGGACCTCAAGAGGTTTATAAATAGCGTGTACTGCCCAAAATCATTTTATATCGTATAAAATTCATTTATCATTTACAATTCAATTTTCAATTATCAACAATTTCAAAATCTTTATTTCGTTAAATACAATGCATTTTAAATTTAATCGCGCAGGAATACGTCATCTGAGTGAGGGGTGAAGCTGGGGTCGTAGGTCGTTCAACAGCATACTAAGCAACTTTGTGGAACATATCTATTTGACAGTGATATATCTATTTTACTGTGATATACATAGGGGAAAGACATAATTCAATATAAATCCGGAAGCGAAGCAAGTGGATAGGAAAGCGATTTGTATGTCTATTGTTGTCGTTTTTGGAGGGTTTTAAGCTGCTTTTGAATATGAAGAGAAATCTATTCAAAAAGAAATGTTGCATTGAGAATCTAACTTTGAGAGGTGCTGTTTCAATGCGCTGACTGGACAGTCTACCCCTACACATAATGCTGCATACATTATTTTCCCCTTAGGGTTTTCAAAGGTATATATACCTTCCTGTCATTTTCTTTCATAGGATAATACAGCATACTTATGCCCATTTTAATCAACATGAAGATTCAAATGAGTTGATTGTTAGTGGAACTCTTACCTACTGATCAATGGCAATTAATAACTAGATTCTGATCTTCAAAATACAGGTGTTGATTCTCCGAGAAGGTAGGCTGATAAATCATCCAGATAACAGTGAGCTGCTCAATGATTACGCAATTGAGTCACGTGGTTTGCTCTTCATCAGCTGAAAAATGATGCGGACTACCCATAATGCCTCCGGTAAAATGTCGTCGTCACTGCGGTATACTTCATTGACAACCCCGTAGATAAAACAAATAAATAGTTTGGAAAGTACCACAAATGATTTTAAATTCCAAACAAGCTTTCCCATACCTTCGTACGTTTTGTTGTGGATAATTGATTGGTTTGAAAGAAAAAATATCGCAGCTAATGATGACGTCACAATGCACTGTTTACATCAACCGCGTTATACTTCCCGCGTTAAATCGTGTTGTAAGATGTCATGGGTCTTTGCTCGTCTCAACGGTCACACCGTATACATATTAGCGAGCGAAGCTCGCTCCAATGATTACGCAATTGAGTTACGTGATTTGCTCTTCATGAGCTGAAAAATGATGGGGAGTACCCATAATGCGTCCGGAAAAATGTCGCCATCACTGCGGAATACTTCTCAATGACAACCTCGTTGATAAAACAAATAAATAGTTTGGAAACCACAAATGATTTTAAATTCCAGATAAGCTTTCCAATATCTTCGTTCATTTTGTTGTGGATAATTGTTTGATTTGAACGAAAAACAATCGCAGCTAATCATGACGTCATAATGCACTGTTTACATCAACCGCGTTAAAGTCTCAAGTCGTGTTGTAAGATGTTATCGGTCTTCGCTCGTCTCAACGGTCACACCGTAAACATATTATATTTATGCTTTGTGGGTTGAGAGAACCATCTTTCAGCTTTTTAGTTTTCCATCCAAGATGCATGCATTAATCATTGATATCCTTGAAATCTCCATATCAAATTATCACCCAATGTTATGGACATGACGGTTAATTGCTGATGTTGTGCTCGTAAAGACATTAATGTGTTGGTATGATATTCAGATGATTCTTCTTCGGACATAGATTGAGACCTTTCTTTATTTGACCTTAGTGCAGCCTCTGCATAAAACTTTATTTACTGTTTCTATCATTTAAACCAGGTTGTTCTCCCCACTGAGTTTATCATTATTGAATTCTTTATTGAATTCGGTACTAATGCAATTCAATTAGTTTTGCCTTTTTTTCTTATCTTACAACTTAGTAAAAGTACTTTCAAGTTTGCATTTTGTACACGTAACATTGTTTCACACATCATGATGCATCAGCAATGAGTATATTATATTAAAGTAATGAGTAAAACATTGTTGCTCATAAAGTAGTGGTTAAGTTACGTGTCCACATATGCGTAACTTCTATATGTGTAATACAGTGTACAGTGCATATACGTCGTAAAGCAAAATTTGCGATGTATAGAAGTAGTTGTAAAATGTAAAACCTAAGTATCAAACTTACAGTACATGTAAACGTTAATGGTAAACTGGTATGTAGCGATACAGCAGTATGTATTATTGAAGCGACATTTATATTACAGATTCAAAGTACAAATATACCAAAGGACGGCTTTCCGATACAGGAAACACATCGCCATACGTTACGATAAACCTCTGCCGCCAAATTTTGGGGAAACATGAACTACACAACTGGTTCACATGGACCTCGGAATGTGGAAACAGAAACGAACGTTGACTTTATTCATTTCAATGTATATGTATTGTAATAAACAGATTATATATATTGTATATATTACATTATATTCTGTTTGACCAGTCGACAAGGGATGACTCTTCCTCGACATTACGTGTTGCTTACTCTTCCTAGACACCTGAGCGCCGCGGTGGTCTAGTGGTTAGAGCGTTCGCCGAGCATGCTGAAGGCCGGGGTTCGAATCCCGGCCGTGACAAATCCAAGTCGTTAAAACAGGTAGTGACAGTTCTATCGCCAAACGCTCGGCAACAGGTGTGAATGTCACAGGTCCTCGTTGATGACCTTAAAAAACGGATGTCCCGTGGCACACTAAAGAAACCTCACTGCCCGTGAGCCCCGAGGCCGAAATTTGAAGTATCTCACCGCCCTTGGTGACGTCTCCATATGAGTGAAAAATTCTCTCGAGAGACGTTAAACAAGTTAAAATCAATCAATCCTAGACACCTGATCCCACCACTGGTATATCCAGGGGTCCGTGTTTGCCCAGCTCTCTATTTCATATTGCATATATGAGTTTTGAGATTGATCACTCTGTTTGGTATCCTCACCTTTCATGTAAAAGTGACCAAAAGACAGAGAAATCTAAAGTATTGTGAAGTTTGTCATTGTTCTTCCAGGGAGCCTCCGTTTCTTCCAGGGGGCCTCCGTGGCCGAGTGGCTAGAGCATCGCGCTCAAAATCACACGGCCTCTCACCTCTGGTCGGTGCGGGTACGAATCCCGCTCGCGCCAGTAAGTGAGAAAGTTTCCCAGTTTACTTTCGGAAGGTTGGTGGTCTCTTCCCAGGTATATTGTATCTGGGTTCTCTCTTCCACCAATAAAAACTGGACGCCACCAAATAACTGAAAAATTGTTGAGTGTGGCGGAAAACATCAATCAATCCATTTTGTCAAGAGCTTGGTCAATCTCTGACAGAATTCAAATGCACTTACAGACCTGAATCTTTTTTACTATTGTTTGGTTCTTGGAGCGGGATTTCTGTTTTTCAGTGAGATTTAAAACCCTCTCAAAATCTTAAATGTTGACACATCAACTTCCCCATCAAGAATTTCCTTCTGGGTGCCCAATTCTATTTCTCAACATCTTTAATAATACCCAACAAGTTAAAAAGAAGTCCATATAGTTCTTCTTTACCAGTGTGTCAAGTATTTATTAACATCTGGTCGGCGCGGGTTCGAATCCCGCTCGAGCCGGTAAGTGAGAAAGTTTCCCAGTTTACTTTCGGAAGGTCGGTGGTCTCTTCCCAGGTACATTGTATCTGGGTTCTCTCTTCCACCAATAAAAACTGGGCGCCACCAGATAACTGAAAAATTGTTGAGTGTGGCGGAAAACAGCAAAACAGTACAGAAAATTTGTGTACTTTTTATCCATGTTTTATTTTGGTCTCTTAAGTAAACAGGAAGTAATACTAAAATGTAGTTCTGTAGCATTGTTTTAAGGGCATGTCTCCATAGCAGATTAGTTTATACAATATTTTTTCAGCGTATTAAGCCGTGTTAGAAATGAAATTAAATTATATGATTGAATTAAACATCAACACCAGCTACTAGAGCTTATGAAACGATACCAGTGGAAGTTGACCATCCATCTTATAGCAGGTAGAGTGCAAGGCTTTGTCGAAAGTAATTAGAGACATCATCTTTCATTCGACAGTTCTTGGAGCGGGATTTCTGTTTTTCAATGGGATTTAAAACCTTCTCAAAATCTTCAATGTTGACATATCAAATTCCCTATCAAGAATTTGCTTCTGGGTGCCCAATTCTATTTCTCAACATCTTTAATAATAGCCAACAAATTAAGAAGAAGTCCATATAGTTCTTCTGTACCAGTGTATCAAGTATTTATTAACATTATCAGTGTGTGTTATAACTTAAAGATATGAAAATATCACGAAACCATTTTTAAAGTGGTTAGAGCATCGCGCTCAAAATCACACACCCTCTCACCTCTGGTCGGTGCGAGTTCGAATCCAGCTTGCGCCGGTGAGAAAGTTTCCCAGTTTACAATCGAAAGATCGGTGGTCTCTTCCCAGGTACATTGTATCTGGGTTCCCTCTTCCACCAATAAAAACTGGGCGCCACCAGACAGCTGAAAAATTGTTGAGTGTGGCGGAAAACATCAATCAATCAATCAAACAGCCAAACAATACAGGAAATGTGTGTACTTTTTATCCTTGTTTTATTATGGTCTCTTATGTAAACAGGAAGTAATACTAAAATGTAGTTCCGTAACATTGTTTTAAGGGCATGTCTCCATAGCAAGTTAGTTGATACAATATTTTTTCAGCGTATTGAGTCAATCAAATTGCGTGTTATAATTGTAATTAAATCATATGATTGAATCAAACATCAACACCAGCTACTAGAGCTTATGAAACGATACCAGTGGAGGTTGACCATCCATCTTACAGCAGGTAGAGAGCAAGACTTTGTCGAAAGTAATTAGAGACATAATCTTTCATTCGATAGTCAAAAATAATAACCTATCGTATCAACTGGGGAATTGGTAATTCATTTTTGCCAAATATTGGGAAAATCAAATGTTACATTTAGCTCCTAAGCACGTGGTGTGGTCGAGGTAGCTCAATCGTATTGCGTTCGCTTCCTAACCGGAAGTTCGAGCCTCACTCGTACTGAGACGTAGACATAGATGCTGATTGTTCCTTCGCCAAATGATCGGAATACAGAGGCTAGAATCTCGGGTCTTTCGGATTTCACGTTAAAAATTGAGGTCCAGCTGTGTCGCGACATACATTGGCACGTTAAAGAACCTCCCTGCTACGGTCCCTAGTGCTAAGCATACATGTAGGTCTAAATTCGCGGTTCTTCTCCAGCAGCTGGTGATCTCTCAACGGGAGTGAAAAATTCTCGACGGGACGTAAAACAAACCAATCAAGCAAGAGATAAATATCTGTATTGACCTTGTTTGCCATGATTCACTTACAGGTGTTCCTTGCCCTTCAGAATTTGGATAACTCTGTCGTGTGAACAAAAGGTACCAGTCTTGAGTGTTTTTCGATATGATGTCATCAGAACGATATCACTTTTCGTTATGTTATGTATTCCAGATTTTAAAAAAGTTTTCGCCAAAATAATGTTAGAATAGGAACATTAATTCCTTATATGCTACATAAGCAGAATATGTTCAAACGAATATAATACGTATATCTGTCCTTAATCAAATGAAACAGTATCATTTCTAAGTAGACAAAAACTGCAGTCCAATGTGGTATTAAATAAAATATCAAATATGCAAAAATACATCCTTACCATCAATACATTATCATTTGTATGATTCTTACACAGAATTAAAAATTTATCAATTGATGCATTTAAAGTAAAATACTGTTCCACAAAAAGCATTCGCAGATAAATCTCCTCAACCCTAACTGACAACCATTCCTTTTCTTTCCATGAAAATGAAAGCTGTTCATCTAGCAGACTTTTATTTACCTTTATCACAGAATACTCTCACATAACTGGGAGAAAAATACCTTTGAAAAGTTCCATGGGGAAGCATACATTTCTTTTAAGAAAAAAATACTTGTAGTGATTTATGAGATCGAGAAATACTCAACAGAGTTTTGCTGCAAATCTTCAATATTTCATTGAAATATAGTTTGATTAAAAACCGTACTTACTTCATATATGACATCCTGACAAGAAAAATAAACATTAATTGCAGTAAACATATACTAATAATTTCCGTAACAGCACTCATCTCTAATACTATATATATCATTACGGAAGAAATATGTCCATTTCATTACATCTATCTTCTATTCTTTCACATTTTAACATCATTTTTATGTTATATTCTAATTACAAATTTAGTCACTGGAATTCTCACTTAATGCTGTTTATGTAACATTACGTCTTCATTGCAAGAATACACCTCACTACCATAAAAGTGTCCCTCTTGCATGCTTTCCCAGTTAACATAATCAGAAACGTCTTCATTATCTATACTCGAATTTGATGTCAACGAGGATGTTTGTCCAGACGATTCTTGTACATTACATAACACTTGCCTTGCGTAACTCACGTTAAAGTACTCGTTTTCTGAATCATCAGATTCTGATTGACTATCTTTTTGTCTGTCGTGAACTGGTTCCTCGTCCTGTTCAAAGATCGTATCCGGAGGTAGTCCTGGACATGGTGGAGATTCGTCTATATCCGGTCTTTTCCCTGTATCATAAACAGATTCTTTGCTGTATTGTACTCTCAGACTTACATGGTTGTAAATCCCAAATGTCGTGTGAGCATATGTGTCTTCCGGTTGACGCTCTCCAGTCCGCGGAGTCTGTAAAACACTAGGAGAGGAGGGTTCATCGTTGTGTAACTCAGGAATATCGTCCAGTTCCTGTGTTTCTAAGAAGAGATGGACGACACAAGTTTTAGTCATGATCCCTTAATAATGTCTTAGTGTCCTACCAACTTTTGTAGACAGTTAAAATCAAACATTCATTGCTGTCTGATTTCGTCCATAGTCGTGCTCCGATTGTAAACTTTTGAATATTTTTAGCTTCTTCTCTTGAACGAATTCTAATTGTAACCAATTTTGGTATAAAGCATATATGGGTAAAGGGAAACAACAATTGTGAGTTTCATTGGTCGTGCCTTTCTTGGGAGTGAACATCAAAACTCAAAATTAATGTAATTTTTAAATCTTTATTCCTGGATAACAAGCAGCCAAACTGTTTGCATTGTTATAATAAACAATGAGCCCTCTACCAAAATTGTGAAACCCATGACCCCTGGGTTTGGTGTTCAGGCCCCCATGGAGAAGATGATCATATATTGAAAGTGCATTATGTCTTAGAAACCCTTCTTTGCTTATGAACATCAAGATGGCAGACTGTTTGTAATGAGTATTTGTGAGACGTTGGGACGTCATTTTGATGATGAATGTAAAAGTTGCACTCGCTAGTGTGGAGTCCATAGAATTCTTAGTTGAACACCATCACCACCCCAGTTTATTTTTTGCATAATTATACCCCCCGCAACAAGTTGTGGGGGGTATACTGGAATCGGGTTGTCCGTCTGTCTGTCCGTCCGTCCGTCTGTAGACGCAATGGTTTCCGGACTCTTAAACATTATCCTTTCCACCTACCGTCACCATATCATATATATGGACTACCCATGGGATGAAGATGTTCCCTATCGATTTTGGGGTCAAAAGGCCAAAGGTCAAGCGCACTGGACATCGAAGTAACAATATGGTTTCCAGGCTATAAAGCGTTATCCTTTCCACCTACAGTCACTATATCATACATATGGAGTACCCATGGGATGAAGATGTTCCCTATCGATTTTGGGGGTCAAAAGGTCAAAGGTCACGCGCACTGGACATCGAAGTAGCAATATGGTTCGGTGTGTCATGCCATTTGTTTTTTACACTCAAAAAAGAGGTAGTTTATACCTATTACCAACACCCTTTGGGAGATTGGGGTAAGCGGGGGGTATTCTTAGTGAGCATTGCTCACAGTACCTCTTGTTGATACTGATGGGGAACTTTCGAGGAGATATGACATATAAACTGGACGGTAATTATCCTAATCATCTGGGAGTTTACTTTGAAGATGGTCAAATCGAATCGGTCAACAAATCCTCTAGGCCTTTGAATATTACATCACCCTTTCTTTCTACGTACATATGAGTATGACAATATTTGTTTACTGAAAAAAGTAACCTGATTAATGGTTTATATTTCATGCACACAAGTCATGAGCTTTGGAAAATGTGATGCGGAGTATTCAAGTGACCGTTGTGTATTTCACATTAATTCTGTATCCTATAATCATGAGTTTACACATTAAATTCTTCATGAAGAATTTATCAGGACGTTTTACAGAAGAAGAGACAGAGAAGCAATATTTTATGCATACTTTATATCATAGATGTACAATGAGTAGATCTACCTTTTGAAATAAACAAAGATGGAATTTAAAGGTCAGTACACTCACAAACACTTTGCAACTACAGATTTTGCATCCTTGAATGTGCCTGAAACTTTAAGCTAATCTTGTTGTACACATTTATTATGCATCACCCATGTAAATTTCATCATTATGAAATATGTATTTACAACCAATTTTAATTCGTTAAAGAAATTCTATGTCATTCTTTTGGAAATTATAGGTAAATTGTGACATCTGAAGCAAGCCATTCAGCGTCACTATACAGGTGTAACCCACGCATGCATCATCATTAGAAATTTAATGTTTCTCCAGATACAAACTTTACCATTTGATTGACTGAAAACCGAAATTTCAGTGAATTTCCCCCCAAATCTCGAACTTAACAATTTGATTGTCCAATCAATCGCTAAAACCGAAACTTTACTCGAATGTTTAATTACAATTACAAGGCTCCGTGTTTGTCCTGATCAGGGGATCCGGGTTAGAATAGGTCCTCAGTATCCCTTGTTTGTCGTAAGAGGCGACTAAATGTGGCGGTCCTTCGGATGAGACCGCAAAAACCGAGGTCCAGTTTCACAGCAGGTGTGGTACGATAAAGACCCCTCCCTGCTCAAAGGCCGTAAGCGACGAGCATAGGTGACGTCTCCATATGAGTGAAAGATTCTCTAGAGGGACGTTAACCAGCATTTAATCAATCAATCCTGATTTAAAATTTGTATTCATTTTAGGATTTATGAAATTACCATTCGCTACCTTTATATTCAACATATGTAGTTATTGCTTACCTTTCTCAACTCTTCTCCGTTTGAATTTGTTCCAAAGTCTGAAAACAATGTTGAAAGCAAAGATGTCAGTCAACAAAACAACATCCATAAGCATGACATGTACTTGCGTGCTGTGAAAATGCCATAATATGAACCTTAACATAAGATAAAACTAAGGTCCGCACAATATCAACATCGTAATTTTTTATATGTGAAATGCATACACATAGATGTTTTGTGTGAAAATTTTAAAGTGGTGATATTATGCGGACCTATTGGAATATTTTCAACAGTAGTTAAATTTGGTGAATATTTCTGGAAATATGTGTTCCGTACGTATTTTGACTACGTCAATGTAGTAGAAATGCGACACATTTTCAAAATTTCGGTTTATCATTGAGACAAGTGTATCTCTGTCATTAATTGGCAATGTAATATGTACTTCATTTTTTAATAATTCAGGGGACCAAATATAATACCAAACGAACTTAGTTCTTTACCAATACAACCTTTCACTGTGTCAAACGATGCCTGACATCTTTCATACCGATTCTTAAGCAGTTTTTACACACTAATTTTGATTATGCATTGCTCTGTTTTCGTGATCAAGGTATGTGGGTGTGACCAGTAGACAGGGGGTGCTTACTGCTCCTAGGTATCTGATACCACCTCTGGTATGTCAAGTCTGTGTTTGCCTGGCTCTCAATGTTGTAGTTTGTAGAGTTCTGAGATGAATCACTATTCGTTATCTTCACATTTTCGTAAATTGAGATATCAATAACCGAGTTAATCATACCTTAAACTTGAGATGCCAATCAGTAGAATAAGTATAGCTGACATTAGGCAAGGAAGGACAACATTCATAAGATATCTTTTGTTAGCTGGAATGAAATGAATTGAAATTGTCATTTTTATTGAATGAATTTATCAAGCTCATATTTCTCTTTCAATTAACAATGGTCCAAAACCACATTTTCGGTTTGGTCGTTCAAGGTCTGATAAGATAATACATTTTCTTCAACTGAACATTCAAATATTGTCTACGAATTTAATAATATGACTAAAGGTTTTACATTGATAATGCTCATGTGGATTTCCTTCAGATCGGTCGTCCTGGTGGCGGATAAATCCGTTATTATACAGGTAAAGAGGTTACCTTAGGCCAGTTTTGTATCGCAGATGTTTTCATCGCATGCTTTTCTTTCATCAAAATTAAATCATTAAGGGTATCTTCTCGTTCATTGAACAAAACGGTGGGGAAATACGCCCCGATTACGAAATTACCGCAGTATTGTGAGATCCGATACCGATCATTGCATGTATATTGGCTGCAAATACGCAATTCATTTCTACCTCATTTCATGTACAATAATTATGTTTACAAAATAAAGAGTCTGGCTAATTACTCAGGTTCAGATTTTCTGAAGTTTATTAGATCGGGATCGAAATCAAAAAAATGTTTTTGAACTGCAACGCTTCACGCCGGCATAATTTTCATTAAGCGCTAACGCGCTTTATGAGGTTTGCCGGTGTGAAGAGACGCAATTCATACCTTCATAAACAATTTGTTTGTTAGATATACGGGCAATTTTAAGCACTTCATGAACAGCATGCTGGCGTGAATCACTGTAATTTATATCCCTCATGTATTTTCGAAAATGAAATTTATTTCTTAAATATTCAGGCAATGTTACCATAGACGACCCACATGAACTACAATGCATATTATATTTGTTTAATCAAACACGAGCACTTTATAAAGTTTCGTCCACGTATCACGTGTGATAATTACGACATACAAACAACAACACAAAATGAGCGATGCCGTACATTTTTTCATGTGTGTCATTATAACTTATTACCTGAGATATAACCTGTGTTATTACCTGAGATATAACCTGTGTTATTACTTGAGATGTAACCTGTATTATTACCTGAGATATAACCTATGCTATTACCTGAGATGTAACCTGTGTTATTACCTGAGATATAACATGTGTTATTACCTGAGATATAACCTGTGTTATTACCTGAGATGTAATAAATAAATATTGCATGTAGTTGGGGGTAACATTGCAAATTTTCACCCTGGAAAAACCATTGTCAACAGAGGCGTAGCAGGCACATGATAATAAATGTGTTATCATTTCTCGGGGGTTGAAAATTTTCAATGTTACCCTCAACTTCATGCAAAATTTGTTGCATTATACTGAATGTTATATAAACAACAAAGCAGAAAGAATTACGTCTGTTGACATTTGATCAATCACTGTCATGCAATATTTCGTATATCGATGCGAGTATTCGTGTTTATCACAAACGCTCAAACAACGTCGTCTAACAATCTACGGCGAACCGTACGCGCATAAATTTGACGCATGTGATATTTTTTTTATATCACCCGTTATCAAGTACTGTTATCAGTTGCTAGATACTATCACCCTGGAGTGCGTGCTTTCTGTTCTCAGAGGATAACAATATGTTTTTTCAAATGCTTCTCGACCAGTCAGATTCGAGTATTTTACATGAAAGTATTATCAACTGTGTTAATACCTGCGATATAACCTGTGTTATTACCTGAGATATAACCTGTGTTATTACCCGAGATATAAATTGTGTTATAACCTAATTATTACCTGATATAACCTTTGTTTGTACCTGTGTCATTACCTATGTTTTAATTGTTGATATTACCTGTTATTACCCATGGTATTGCCTGTTTAATCACCAGTGTTGATACTTGTGTTATTAACTGTTCTATCACCTGTGTTATTATTTGTGATATTACCTGTTTTATCATTAGCGTTATTGTGCTATTAACTGTACTATTACCTGTGTTATCCTTCAGAATAATACAATCAATTTCATTGGTCGAGGGCTGGTCACGTGGAGGGAGACAATTCGTGATGTCTCCCTCACGCACAGGGTGACAACTGTGTTGTCTCCCTGTAGAAGAAACTTATATTGGCACAAGCGAGAAAGCTCTATTAAAAAATAATTGAAAATATGCGGGATCGTTAATCATAAACTTCAGCGTCAACATTAACGCTCGCAAATAACAATCGAGAAGAAAAATATTTCCATTATAATGCAATTTTGCATTTCACTTTATGTTTACGTTTTTGTTTTGAAATACGTTACAAAATGTATACGTTTGACGTTATGTTTTTGCGTCATTCTACTGTGACGTCAAAATTTAAAGTTTTCTCTCGTTTAAGGGTGTACTCTCGTGATACTTTTACCACGAGTGAGTCTCCATACTTTTTAAAGTCGTAACTGTGGGGATGTGTGTGTTTTATTTCGTATGCACAAAGAAGAACATCAATATCTGTTTTTATTTGTAAATAATATTAATAAAGTAACAAAAATTAATTAAAACATGACAATTTTTTACTCATTTTCTCATTTTACGACATTCATGATGACGTTACCATTGTAAACAAACTCAAGCTCAAAGACGCATACTGTACCGTGTACGATGTCGCATTTAGTCTATTCTAAAGCAGTCCATAAACATACATGGGCGATTCGTTAGAAGTAAAACGGCAGTTATAGATCAGGCTGCATCCGATATTCTCACAAGTGAGTGGCAGACAAAGAAAATTACAGACGAGCAGGCACAACCACGCACATGGTGACACACTACATTACTGTACATAGTGTCAGACAAGAGGGGAAAATGGAAGGATGTTAGCGATGTAGTAGTCGAATCAGAGGCTGCTGATATAGTTTTGAATAAATTTGTAAGTTTTTCAATATACAAGAATTTTTTTCTGAAAATAGAATCTACAAACTATGTAGTTCTGTACCTAAATTGATCTGCGATCTTCCCGATCCCGCCTAGTCGGTCATGAGCGAATCTCGCTCCTAACGTTCAATGTATCATTATTGGAGCATCATTTTGATTAAAAAGTGTAATCTATATCATTGTTTTAAAAAATCGCCAAAGTATACAGCGAATTTAATTCATTAAAAAGAGTTCAAAGGGAAAAGGGGGTACATACAAAGAAGGGAAGATGCCTATCAATTTTGGGGTCAGAAGGTTAAAGATCAAGGTCACAGTGCATGAAAATTAGAAAATGCTGATGCGCGGGGCATATGTTTTACACATTATGTAGTTATCAATGAATTAGTATTGTATATATGCATATATTATTTATGTTTTCTGATTATTTATCATATAATGAAATAAATAGATAGAATTTGTAAATATGAATTGAAAAATACACATTTTGTAACAAATCGTATATTGTTATTGTTTAGAATGTATATCAGTGTAAGAAGGGGGTGGGGACACAAAATGGTGCAAATCTTTGTTCCAATGCACACTACCCCACACATTTTTTTCATTTAAATTAAGCAAAAATATGATTCAAATCTACATTAGTAATTTCAGAAAAAGTTTGATACAGATATTCTCCCTAGATTGAATTTTTTGATGAAATAGGTCTTTAAATTTGTGTGATATTTTATACAATTATGTTAATTAATACTTGATTTTTTGTAGAATTGGTGATATATTTTATGTAAAAGTTATTGAAATAATCAATTATGCTTAATTTTCATAAAATAAAAGAAAGCCAAGATTATTCTGTCCTTAATATTTGTTTTATAGTGTGTTTCTTGTGAAAATTGGTGATTTTCATGAAAAATTAACTTTCAGCAAAGGGGCAAATTTGAGGGGCTGTAATTCTTTAAAGTCCACATTAACATACTCCTTTTTTATGTTTTCAATGTCTTTCGGATAAAGATGTATCAGTTAAAATGGTTTATGAAAAAAGTTTGATAATGCTGAAAAAATTCAAACCAGGAGAGAACATCCTTAACTTTCTCAAACCTCAATGTTTTGATTTCGTTAACATATATATCTAATAAATGTATGACATTGAGTGTAAAACAAAATGATATATGTAGTTGAGGGTAACATGAATTTCAGCCCTCGAAAACTATTAAAAAGTTATCAGAATTTTCTGCAGAGAAAGTTGTTACGAATTCATTGACATTTTAGATAAAAAAGATACTTGGTAAAAGTCAATAAATGTGTGATCGTTTTTGTAACATTCAATTCTTCACGATAATAAAACTATTATGGACTGTTTAGAAGGGAGACATCACAAATTATCATGTCTGAGTAGAGTTATCACCCTCTGGCGCATAGGCGCATAGGCGCCCTAGGGTGATAACCCTACTCAGACCTGATTTGTGATGTCTCGCTGCTAAACAATCCATAATTGTATATTATTTGTGATATTACCTGTTTTATCACCAGTGCTATTACCTGCACTATTGCCTGAGTCATCGGCGTGGTTGACTGTATGATCAGCTCCATACGGGTTTTTTGCTGTTGCCTCCGTTTCTAATTTTAAAAAAGAACAAAAAAGCTATGATCAAATGATATAGATTAGATTTGTATCACGAGGTTTAAATAATAACGATATATTGCTTTGGGTACTAGATATATTTAGTATGATAAAAGATAAACTATTAAGTTATATTGTACGAGGCCCACGTATATTCCATGTACTTTTAGAAAAGGTGAAAATTAAAGCTCTGATACATATCTCATACAATACACAAGATACATTGGTGCCAGAAAGATTTTGGGAAGTGTAAGAACTAAATATTTTAAGAAAAGGTGTTCCAAAGAATCCCTTTGTTTCATACCAAGCGAAAATTACAACGCGATGGCTGGCAAAATATAGAGAAATTTCGATCAAATCCGGAGATGAACGAACTAAGTGAAAAGAATCGTTAATTATATGAAATAACTATTTATTGGTAGCTCATTAATGCAGCTTATATAAGATTTTTACTTAATTCGCAATACCAAAGTCAACAGCAGGCTATACAAAGTTTACTCTTGTCCGATAGATCGATACAAAAATACGTTTGTCTGATCGATCGATATACTAGTACTACATCGCGACAAAATATAATTTCTTTTCCGTGACGTTGCACGTGAACATTTCTGAAATGTTACGTGGTAAAATTCTTATATTTGAATAAAAAAAAGACCTCTAAATGGGATACATTTCACAATGCAGCGCGAGTTATCCCCCTCCCCGAATACAGAGGGTGCACAACACGTAGCGGTCCACAATTTATAGCGTCAATATAAGGATTTACGATATCTGCTTGCAATTAAGTGCCACTTAAAGGGACATGGACACGATTTGAGCCGAAATTTTAAAAATTTTATTTTTCCATTTTTAATGTTTAGAGTGCTTAACTAAGGTATTTCTAATGGTTAGCAAAACCTTGAATATCAGTTGTCAAGGTATATGAGAGATACAGAGCTCACAATTCCTTGTTATATAGACAAGGCTCGTGCCTTGTTTTTGTTTACATAGGTTAAATACATCAGTAAAAGTTCATTTAAAGCAGATGTTTTTCAATGTACAAGTTAATTCTGAATACAATTGTTTGGCACATCTCATTTTCTTTTAAACATGCTATTTTCTTTTAAGCCATGTATACATGTAAACAAAAGTTACATGGCACTAGCCTTGTTTACATTTCAAAGAATTGTGAGTGATGTATCTCACTTGTAACTTGACAACTGATATTCAAATTTTGGTTGATCATTAGAAACACTTCACTTAAGCATTGCAAACAATAAAAATGGAAAAATCAAACTTGAAAATTTTCAGCTCATATCGTGTACATGCCCCTTTAAGGTATTATTCTGTAATTCATGAAAAATAAAATGATTGCAAAATAATTTTAGTCACTGATTTTATCTATGTGTCTATTGTGTGATTTTTTTCGCTAACAATGTTGGGTCATTATGTAACAAAGTCTGTATTTAGATCAGAATCAAGATATCTTTAGCATATTATCAATTCTTCATTATCAATTGTAATCAATATTTTGAACGACCAACACACAATCAGATATGCAGAAATTACATGTGCAACCAACGCATGTACATTCTATATTGACGGGTCTGGGGAGGGGGGGGGGTCGAAAGTTACAACAGACACACGCCTCTTTGGTTTAAAAAAAAGTACGAGAGAAAGAGAGAAAGTATGGTATTTATAGTTTTCCGGGAACATCGTTACTACATTGATTGTGGGAGAAAAATCTTTTAAGTACTATGGGGACTCCTGTAAGTTTATGTCATCGGACCTCGAATTTCATCACTGATTGTTATTATTTTCAACATTCATCAAATTTAGTTTTAAGGGGGAGGGTGTTGATGGATACTATGTGTATAAGCTTTTATGTCAGACATTGAACTTTTGATCACATCCCTTAGCAATAAATGCTGTAAATTCGTTTGTCATTTTAAATTCTTTTTTAAAGAGTGTTTTTATTGGTATATGTTGCTAACCTATTTGAAACTCATGCAGACGATAAAAAGTAAACAATTCACATCATACTATCAACAACTTAATCTTCTGGTTCATCCCCCCTTGAAAATTTTCTAGATCTGCGCCTGGACAATGTTAATTACATGTATATCGAATCCGTACCTAATGTAGTCTTTCTGTTGAAATCTGGGTTGGTTTTTTTGTTTTTCACGTGCGATTCAATAATTTGAATATTTTTTATTCAAATCAACATTAATATACTGCACAGCTCGACCAGCATTGCAGTTACGTAGCATTAGGAGGATAAAGTGGGGACTAACCCCACACTTTTTTCGACATCGTTCTTTTTTCCGCTATTAATACAGGCAACGCTGCCCATTTTTAAAGTTCGATCTATTGGCTGGTTCCCGACCTTTTCTTTTAAATAGTGGTAGTGAATCGTAGTGGAAATGTAATTAAATTAACCAAATAATTGAAATGAAAGATCAACCCTTGTCCCCTTACTCTAAAAATTTAGGACTTAGAGCTTTGAATTTTTTATAAATTTTGCAAGATAAAAATTTCCAGACAATTGTGAAACCAACTTCTTCTGCAAGCCCCCCCCCCCCCCTCTTTTTTTAAAGAAAAAAAAAAACGATGCAACGTGCCCGATTATATGATTTCAGCGTGCAGTAAAGATTACTTCTAAAATTATCGGATTCATTGCATTACAACTTGGACAGAAATAAACATCAAATACGGCTGTAACACCCACCCATCCCCTCTCCCACCCTCGTTTTATGTGAATCTTAGGATTCATTAAATTACGATGTAACGGGTGAAACTGTAAAAATGTAGCCCAAACATATCTGTAATTAAAGTGTTCACTTAGTTTACTACTGATTTAACAAATAATGGGGGGGGGGGGGGGTTAAAGTACAAGTTTACTTTGCCAAGCCCAATTTTCTGAAACCCTAATATTGTTCTCTTTAATACTTTACAAATTTTAATAGTGATATTTTTCTACTTTAAGTTCCAATCAGTAAAAGTGGGGAGAGGCCACCAGGCTGGTATATTTATTTTCTCACAGTAAATAATGAAATGGTCCAATTATACTATTAAAATAATCTGCTTTGACACAAACTCGCACAATACATTAAGTTTACAGACTTTTCTAAACTCTACTTCTATCGAAATATATGGTCACCCGTTAGATTTTTAATGTTACTTTCTTGACAAATTTTCGCGATACTCAATAAAAATAATGCTTCAGTTTGACAGGTTACATGTTTGTCTGCGTCCAGTTGACGTTCTTCTCATGCTCTCTAGTGCACCGCTTGTCAAACAGTCTATTGATTTTCTTGTCCTCTATTTATAGAATGCATCGCTATGCGTAAGATTCGTATTGTTTTTTCTTGACGTTTAAATTTTAACATATTTTACAACGAGTTAGTTTTTTGTGGTCAAAAAAAATATAAACTTTGGTCAAAAATAAATAAAATAAAAGACGTCATACTTTATTAGAACAGACATCTATCCTGCCGAAACGCATGCGACTTCTGAAATCGTAATTCATATAATGGGCCGGTGTTGTATAGTAGCTTTTCCCCCAGGAAAAATGGCTATATAGTAGTTTTTCCCCAGGAAAAATGGCTATATAGTAGATCTTCCCCAATGGAAATGTGGCTATATAGTAGGATTTTCCCCCTTTTATAGCTAGATGACCCCCACGGAAAACCTACTACATGTATATTGTAGATTTTCCCCTTTCTTTTCATTCCGGTTACGTTTACGGTGGACCATTCCCATACATATTCTTTCCATTCTGAAATTAATCCTTTTCTGGCTATTCATTTCTTTTATATCCTTAATGGATAGTTAATTTCCGATTTCCCTTGGTCAGGATATTTGGAAATATATATTAATTCAACATACATCGTTTCATTCAGTCGAATGTTATGTAAAACAATCATATACGTATTTAGAATGTAAAATCAGAATAGTTCGTGCTTTTATAACAGCACCTATTTAGGCAACTCAGAATTTGTTAATTAAACGGGTAAGTATTTATCGTTCGAGGAATCAAAATTGTCTCTCTCCAATTGATTAACACAAAAACTTTTCATACAGATAGTGGAGTAAACTTAAATTCTACAACTCTGTTGATTGTCTACCCCTGATTCCAAATTACCGCTACTAAGGAATCAACTCGCTCTCTCGCTAGACATGGTTCTTTACACCTCATTAGCGGGAAGTGGGATTTTTCAATTGAATTAGATGTTTTTGAGAGGAAACTTTCCCCCCAACTGTTCTCAGGTCATTGGTGGATTAATAGATGTGAACATGTTATCGATATAATCGTAATTATTCCAGGCGGTGCAACTCAGTCCCAGCTGTACTGTCAGTACTTTGATTTATACATATTCGTTTACAAAATGTCTCCATATATGAATTTATTTTGAATCTGACAGATGGGCAACGTCATCATATTTTATTCCTATACGAAGAATATTCTGGAAAAGTTTTGATTTTTAGTATGCATTCTTAAAACGTTTTTAGCTCGCTCAACTGAACTTTTCTGATCACCTCTTGTTCGTCGTCTGTCCGTCTGTAACCTTTCCACATTTTCGACTTCTTCTCCAGAACCACTGGACCAATTTATCAATTATAAAAACAGGTTGCAGGGTTTCAGGATGTGGAAGGGCGGGGGGGGGGGGTTAAATGGTCAAAGAGAGTTAATGTTTATAGTGCTTAAAATCTTATTTCTAGTTCTTTTGATGTTATATGAAAACTAGATGAATATAAAGATGAAAGATGAAGTGATCAAGATGCTGCCTACCCGAGTAATACTTTTGGGGAAAGACTGGACGGGGGTGAGGGTCTGAAATTCCGTCTATTAATCTGCCACAATATATTGAGATATTGCACACTGAATGCTTTTGTAGGTTATATATGCAGTCTACCAAATATTTCAATTGTAAAGGCTTTGGGAGATTATGCAAAAAAGAGCCTTTCAGACATGTCTATGCATGGGCTCAGGTGGCCGTTAAGGCCTATTGGCCTCTTGTTAATTCAAGATATCGATACAATCAAGACTGCAGAACATCATTGAACATAAAGATTTATTCTGATACATTGTGGCTTACTCTTTGTTTACCACAAAACGCTTTTTATGAATTTATATATATATATATAATTTCGAATGCATTATACTTTCTCAGTAATACCGTAAAGTATATATCTAAAATGTATCTTTATGAAAATTCATGTATCTACATTCAAACTATCGGCAACATGCACTTTTCGATACTCAGATCTATGCAATATCAATATTTGTTGTACAAAGCCTGACTGACTTTCCATAATCTGTTTTCTAAAATCAAAACCAAAAACGTGAGGGGGTAACCCTGCTATGGTGGAAGATCTACTATATAGTAGACTTTTCCCCTAGGGGGAAATGCTACTATATAGCCATTTTCCGGGGGGTAAAGCTACTATGGGGAAAAACTACTATACAACACCCGGCTCGTACCGACCCATAATACTCTCCCAAATCAAGCACAGTGGTGGTTAATGTAATAAAACAATACCTCTTAAAAGACTTTTAAATTAGTTAAAAATCTGTCTTGCCAATGATTTATCATACCGATGCAAAACTTGCTACGCCAGAAAATACTAAATTGTCGTTATTTTGTTTGAATCTATTTTGTTAAATAGAGATCCACTCTATAAGAAAACCATCGTTCTGAGTTGACACAATAAATATGTACCCATTGAACATAATTGGGCTTTGTTCTCTTCCGACTATTTCTCAAATTTGATGTCTTGTAATTTGTTCCAATGATTTCTTCAATTTATTTTTCCATCACTTGTGTTCAATAGATATGTCATGATGCTTGCTTTAAAATTAGTTAAAATTATTTAAATGCATAAATGTTTATACATTTCATTTTGTTTCTTTCAAAATTCATTTCGCTTTAATCTTTGTTTTATTTGATCTATTCAATCATATTGCTAAACAGATTTCAGAAATAGATTAAACACTTTTCTGACCTGTATTTGTACAGTTTGGACTGGTCTCATTACACAAACAGCCCCACCCTCTGTCACAGTACTCTGATGATGAACAGTCACATATCTGGTTACATTTACGTCCGTAGTGATTAGGTGGACAGGGCGAGGAGCAGTTATAGCCCCAGTATCCGGGCTCGCATTCTGAAAATACCACCGATGTTATACTAACGTGTCCAGTCTGTATAACGCTTATCAAATATTTCATGAAAATAGTTTTATTAACACATAATGAGAAACATACCCACACAGATGTTTCCAACTTCTACATAATCTTTGCAGCATATCAAAAATGTTCTGAAATTATATATTTTCGAAAAAGCAAATCAATTGGCTGCAAATGTCCTTATGAATATTTCTTTTTTAAGCTAAAAAAGGGAATTAAAAGTATGATATATTTACTCATTTCTACAAATATTCTCTCCGGTAAGATATTGACCAGATATCCACGTAATGTTAAAGATCCACAAACACAATATCCTCAGCTCCGTCATTTCCAACCCGATGTAGTGAAACGCCTCACCGTACAATTGTTGGTGTTTATCATTTGCTTCCTTTTCACAAAGTCCGGGATTTGACAGACATCATGGTACTGTCACCCAGCCCATCATAGTTAGTACAAACACCAACAATGTAGAATATCAAATTGAACTCAATATCGCTAAGCCGACTGTATTTCTGAAGTACGTAAAATCCTTAATTTAATCTTATGTCGACAGATTAATATTTGGCGCCATCATATTGACGGTGCCATTCTGCTATTGTGTTTGATTAACACATGTGATAGAGTAATTAATATGGGAAAATCAGGAATATGAAATTCCAGTGACGGAATTGGATTGACGATAGGAGATTTTATCTCAAGTTTAACACTTTTGTCACCGGAAGTGATCATAGAGCAAACGTATATCGCAATAATTCAATTTTAGGGCATATCAGGATATAATAAGGAAATGTACATAGGAAAAAAAAGTTCATTTCCCCGGGAATGCACATTAATCTATTTCCATTCCCTTCAATTTACTTTTGATTGATGAAAGAAAATAAATATTTCCGCTTGGTATGTTAGATTAGCTTGAACTAATTGTATCCTGTCATGAAAAGTATTAGAAGGTATTTATGTGAAAGAACAAAATATACTAACCATATTATGCATATACATCTGTCTCTCGAATTCGTTTTGCATTTTAATGCCCATAAAGAGCTTATTTAACAAGAGTACCGCCAACAATACATAGTACGCCTGTGAAAAGGTAATATAGGGTTTTTTTCTTGCATCATGATTTGAGAACTTGGCTTCAGGTAGTATCAGCCATCATCAGGGTGTGACATACTTTCTTTGCATCGTAAAAACAAAACAAATCATGTACTCTCTTATGTAATATTTTCACTTGGCATAAGATGTATGTGTACCAAGTATGATGGTCCTTGCCCCCAACGAATCGGCCTGTATCCTGCTATTACGACCTTGACCTTAAGGTATTCAATGTATAATGACCATATTTCATATCTAATAAATGGATGGTGGAATTTTTGTAATCATGGTATGATTTTGAAGGGTTCATCAAATAAAAATAATCCATCATAGAAATTTTCAAAATTGTGTTTACTGCTTGATTTATTTCAGCTAGAATTTAACATTGAAGTATATGGGAAAAGCATGTTTTATTACAATATTTTAAAAAGAAATTATATTTTCATACAAATCTCTTGGTAGAAAGTTACAAACACTTTCTCTTAATGAAAATGTGAAATAAAATTAATCATTGACCACACACATTTTTAGACAATTAGATTTTTCTTATTTTTACAAAGGGCAGACAACTCTTCTAAAAAGTCTTAAGTGCAAAAAGGTCAGCTTCTAATCATTTACCAGTCATGTGAATTTCATCTGCTTCACTTTCATCATTATTTAACAATAAACTTTTATGTTGATCTACACCCTTCAAAATTGTTCATTATCCCTTCATTATACATGGAACACCTTAAGAAACAATAGGATTGATAAAATATTGTTTAAAGCGGGACGCTCGAGAATATTTCACTCATATAGAAACGTCACCATTGCCGGTGAAGGGCTGCAAAATTTAGGACTATGCTCGGCACTTATGACCATTGAGCAGGTAGGGGTCTTTATCGTGCCACACCTGCTGTGACACGGGCGCTCAGTTTTTGCGGTCTCATCTGAAGGACAGCCCTATTTAATCGCCTCTTACGACATGGAAGGGAGTACTGGGGACTTATTCTAACCCGGATCCACACGGGAAAGAAACATCATCCAGGCATCCTCCACTTTGCATAAAGTGTATGTGTACAAAGTTCAATGGTCCTAACCCCAACAGTTCAGTCTGTATACTGCTTATAAGGTTTTCCTACTAAATGAAACTGTGATCTTGACCTTTGACCTTGAAAAATAATAAGCATCTTCCTCTCATCATGTTGATCAAATATACTAAGTTGTAATATCCTGGAGCTTACGGTTCGGTTTGTATCCTGTCCACAAGGGTTTCCTAGTAGGTTTTCCTACTAAGTGATACTACAACCTTGACCTTCAAAAACAATAGGCACCTTCCTCTCATCATGGTGATAAAATGTACCTAGTTATAAAATCCTTGAGCTTACGGTTCGGTCTGCATCTTGCCCCCAAGGTGCGGACAGACAGACGGATGACGCCATACCATAATACTTCCCGTTTTTGACGGGCGTATAAAAACGTAGCTTATTTCTATAAAAAATATTTTCTAACCTACAAGAACAATATGAAACAATAATAAAGTTAAATTAATATGTTAATTAAATAAGAGTACATACGTATTTTGTTCACATTGCGTTTTCAGGGCACATACTTTGTTCTTTCATTTGAATCAGGTAAAAAACCCAATACATGTACTTTTAAAATAGATTTTAGAAATCCAACAAACAAAAAAGTGTAGCAAGCAAAATATTTCAAAACCTATTTCGAAAATAATTGTATTTCAAGAGTTTATGAGAACATTTCATGTTGAAGAAATACGAAAAGAAATTATGGAGTTTTATGCGTCTGTTCTAAAACAATTCCTCATTTAATATGTATAGAAGCAAACATAAACATGCTGTACAGTGTATTTAGTCTTTTAAATAACAATGACTAAGTCTTTTGTGATATTTCACATGACCCAGCTTGACTGAAATGCTAGAGATTCTATATACAGATGATGTCATTGGGGGCATCAATACCCGCACTATGGTGTTTTCCTATAAACGAAATGAAAGCTATTTTAGGGCTATTTATTTTTACGAGTTATCATCATAAAACTTCATGATGTGGAATCCAAACTAGGATAGTTGCATCCTAGGCAAGTTTCATTCATGCAAAAAGTATATTTAGTAGAAATTCTATAAATGATTTTTTTCAAGGGAAAATTATATTCCAAATATTAAAGCTCTCACGTTTTAATGGAGGAATATTTACAGATTTTAACAGGTGCACGGAAGTGAAATATATCAATAGTATTATTAAGAATGACTTTTTATCAGAGTTTACTTGGAGCAATACACTTTTTTCAATTTTGAAGTCAAAACCATTCTGTCTTGAAAATTGGAATTTTGTATATTGTTTGGTCGTTCTTTACATACTGATCTCGACCATGGATTACTCCAATTAACCGAGCAAACTCACTCTCCCGAGGCGTAGCCAGGCGTACGTTTGTACATGTACGCACAAACGTCCACATAATTTTTGCAACAAAAAAAAAAGGGAGAGAGAGAGAGTGGGGGATTAGAAATATCAAAATATTCTAGGTCAATACCATACTTGTTTGTTTTGTCTTTTCAAAGGTTTAAAATTGTTTGTAGTGGGTTCGTCATACAACGATATTGGACAGATCCGTTCTCATTTTTGAGATTTTACAAGTGTTTGTCCGCATTTCGTACAAAAACAGAACAACCCTCAAATATGGCTGCTTAACAAATTTTATAAAGTGTACGAAAAATGCGTTCAGGAAGGTCGAATATACATATCAAAATCGTCTAAAATTCCCCAGCTTCCGGGGGCTTCGCCCCCAGAGCCCCCTCCAGGGCTTTCCCCATGATCCATCGGGGGCCTTAAGGCGGCCCCCAAACCCCCTGCCTACTCTGGCGTCCACATTAAAAGTACCCTGGCTGATCCCACCTCTGGTAGGTCCCGGGGTCCGTGTTTGCCAAACTCTTAATTTTGTGTTCCTTTTAGAAGTTAAGAGATGGATCTCTGTTTGTTATTTTCACCTATTCATACAAAAGTTTTGTGTAAACTATTCAGCAAATCGTATACTTTAACGGCAATATCTGCAACTCAGACTAAACGAGATCATCTAAAAATACCGAACAATAATTACGCTCATCTGTATTACCATACGCTTCAATTCATAAGCTTTTATTTGAAAAAAAAATTAGTTTATTCATAGCTTCTCGCTTTGAAATCCATATTTGGGCCGAGTGGTTAGAGCATCGCGCACAATATCACACGGCCTCTCACCTCTGGTCGACGCGGGTCTGAATCCCGCTCGCGCCGGTAAGTGAAAAAGTTTCCCAGTTTACTTTTGGATGGTCGGTGGTCTCTTACCAGGTACCTTGTATCTGGGTTCTATCTTCCACTAATAAAAACTGGGAGCCACCAGATAACTGAAATATTGTTGAGTGTGGTGGAAAACATCAATCAATCAATCTAATTCTTCATTTTGTGACAGCATAGACAGTTGTTTCTTCAACAAAAATAAAACAAGATACAGTAAAATATCTGTGTCTCGAATGTGGTTTATCTCGAATACCCCGCTTGAGTCGAAGTCGACCGCTGTTCCCGGCCGTATTCCCTATATAAATGATTTTAAAAACTTCGGATATTTCGAACACGGTAATCTCGAATACCCCGCTTATGTCGAAGTATTTTCAAGGTCCCATGCCCTAAATTCACCTGGTTTATCTCGAAGTACAGTCAATTTTCCGCTCTGCTTAGCATACCTGGTGTCGTTAAGTCCCATATTCACGCCTGCGTCTTCGCCAATCGACTGCTAATCCACGCTCGCCCAGGTCGCAATAATTGGTTCAACAGCTTGGGTAATTAGTGAGGCCTTCCGACATTACGGATTAAGTCCACCTCCAATTATGAACTAACACGCCCGATTCCAGGGACGGTCTTTAAAATGATACACGCTATATCATTAACATGTGGTTTAGATAAACGAACGAAATTGTCGAAGTACGCTTGAAAAAAAAAGTAATGCCCATAATTACGAAAACGCATTTGATAATACACGCTTCATCATTACATTAAAAAAAATATTCAAGATCGAATTTGGATATCTCGAACCCCTGGATATCTCGAAGTTTTTTCGAAGTCCCTCGGACTTCGAGATAGAGATATTTTACTGTATATTCATATCTGTCTGTTGGAATTCCCATGACCATTGTGCTCCTTTATTAAGAATTTTAGGTATTACCTGGAAAACAGACGTCTCGTGTCGCGGCAGACATTGACACGTTAGATAACCCTCATTGATACGGCCATGAGCGCTAAGCAGAGATCTAGATTTGTGGTACTTCTTCTACAGATTGTAACGTTTCAATTTGAGTGAACAATTCTCGAAAAGACGAAAAACAAACAAACTAATAGACCATTTCCCCCATTTATCGATTGTAGAACATGCCACTTTAATAAATGCCAGTAAAAAATAATGTATCATTGGCAGAAAGGCCCTGCACTGTCTTTTTCACAAAAACTACAAGAAAATTTATAGGCTAGCACTGCATACTTGAAACACATGGTTCGTGCACATTTCGCGATAACAGACTACTTCATACAACGTCTACATGCACATGTGGGCGCTTATCATGTAATGTACTTTTAGTTGAAGGTGGTCACCGCTGCAAGAAACACCAAGATGGCAAAAGTCCTGAAGTCACTAATCCTTCTCTCCATCATTTCTGGCGCACTCAGGTAAATATTTATCTACATCTGCTATCCGAAGTATATCTTACTCAAAACTCTGAGAGACGATTTTTTTCTATATTGTTTTCGACTGACTTTTCGAATTTTATAGAAGGGCTTTATTATATAACAAATTTCATAGGCACATATAAACAGATATTTCAGTACTGTATTTTCGTCAATTCCGAGGACTTCAAATAAACCTGTACTTTCATGATTTGACCGCTTCAAAATATGTTCTGTTGATATTAGGTCATATCGTGTTTAACGTGTTACGGTTACCTATTTCTTTCCAGAAGAACAGTCACTTATCTATATTACAAATGTCGCAGATTAGGAAAACGTATCAAATATTTTCGACTAATTGAACAGTGTTAATTCTAGTAATACTGTTATTTGATTGAAAGACGATGAAAATACATGCGTGTCTTTGACCAACTTCATTCACTTATTAGCGCTGTAGCCGGGGCAGCTGGGGGCGAAAGTCTCACATTCGCAGAGATCGCCCACCTCGTTGCCGCCAATGTGGATGAGGATCACGATGGAAATCTAACCGTCACTGAAATTTACGACTCCATAGTCCTCAGATTCGACCATGATGGTAAGTTAAAGCATTGCAGACAAACATCCGTATGAAAGGCATAGATAACGAACAGTGATTAATCTCATAACACCCACAATCAATACAAAATTGAGAGGTGGGTAAACACGGACTCTTGGATATACCAGAGGTGGGATCAGGTGCCTAGGAGGAGTAAGCATCCAATGTTGACCGGTCACACCGCCGTGAGCCCTATATCTTGATCAGGTAAGCTGAATTATCCGTAGTCAAAATCTGTGTCACGGCGGATGTGACCAGTCGACAGGGGATGCTTACTCCTCCTTGGCACCTGATCCCAACTCTGGTGTGTACAGGGGTCCTGTATTGTAGATGTGCATCTTGAACAGATTTGATTTACAATTTGAAATACTGATGGTCTTGAGCAACAAAGTTGGCTTAGACCTGAATTTGTATCATCAAAGTGAAATAAATTATTTCTTTAACGCCAGTTCCTAATACTCGATCTTTCAATCTAAGAACCTGTCACTTTAATAATATGTGCTTTATCATTCACTCAAACAATGATATCCATCGTTGTCCGATGATGACTCCTTTAGAATATTCCCCCTCCATTTCGTTTTCTCTTTGCTGATTGTCAGTTTCCAGAGCGCATGCCTTTTACACCAAGGTTACGCTTCAGTGTCTTTTTTGAAATGTAGTATGGAACGACAGATGTTCAGAGTGTTATTGATTAGTTGAGAGAACTGGATGTGTTTTGGAAGATGGGTATTTTCCTGTCTATTTACATGTCCCGCCCAGCGCAGGTTTCCCTGGACCAGAATTTTGTGCACGTTCGGAAAATTTGCACGTGCTAGGATTTTTTTGTTGGATACTCGTTGCAATTGTGAGATTCAAATGCAATGTCGTCAATTCACATGAGTTCACGGATAAGCACTTGTATGATATTTGATTTAAACTCGAATTAATTCGCATTAAAGAGGCCAACTCTAGGTTGGCTTTGAATGCGACGTCTTAATGCTTGCTTAAGGACGGTGGGTGGATCGAGAATAGCGTTGGAGCCAATCCACAGCCTTCCTTAACAGCGTTTCTAACTTCAATGTTGTTGACAGTCCTCCTTTGCATCTAACGGAAACACAGTCTCCTGTTGCACGCTATTAATATTGTTACTAGTTGGGCATCCTTCCAGTCCTGGGGTACTTCCTCCTAATCCACGATGCTATCATGATGTTATGGAGTTCCTGGCCTCCCATATTTAAGATTTCCACAGGAATTCCATTGACTCGTGATTTGCCGTCATACAGCACATTGACTGCTTGGATCACTTCATCGTCCAGCAGTAGATCTGCCACCTACAGCTGGTAAGTGTCAGCTCTATTGACAACATTATACTGGAGTTGGCATGGGTTTTATCATTTAGTAGGTTATTAAAATACTCAGTCCATCTATCAATAAAAGGTCGCTTTTCTCGGTCAGAAGTGTCTCAATATCAGTAGTCAGCAGTGGCGGTAAGCGAGATCTTGCAACTCAGCTGCTTTCTTGACTAACACTCTTATTTTTTAGTTCGCAACATCTGATCTGCAGTGCGAAAGTTGTTTTGCCGATGGCTGGCTTTGTTTGACCTGGTGTTACTGTTCAGCATAACGTTACTTGTCGCATTTCTATTAGCTATGAGAGCTCTTCGCCGCTCTTGTTTTAAAAAACATTCTTGGTGACCAATCCCAGCTTTTCTTGTATTCTTTTGTCAACAATGATCTTAAAAGATGCCAACTGTTCGGATACTGTTTATGGCGCCAAGTTTTTCGCCTAGTGCTTTCTCCAATCCTTTCCGAAAGGTTTCACATTTAAAGTTTAGCTACATCCGTTTTTAAGCCCGCTATCTATCTTTTCTGTGTGGTCTTTTGACTTTCAGTATAGTACTTGCCTTTATCAGTATGTGTGATCCATGCTACAGTTGACACCACACACAGCATGGGTATAGAAGAAGTTAGAGAGATCACGTTGCCGTGTGGTAATATTATCTATGAGATGTCAATGACCAGAGCGAGGGTGCATTCTAAAGACAGTGCTGCTTAACTGTAAAATTTTCAGTGTTTTCCTGGCTGTTAGTAAGTATAAATCAATTATTGTACAGTGTCTGTTAAGAAAGGGGTAGCCGATGGGTGAGTATTTTGTCGTTTTCTGGTTTAGGCTCTTCCGATAATAAAGAGGGGAATTTTGTTCCAGATAGCTAGAGCCACACCCGATTCTCTGCGTTTTTCGGGTGACCTTCCGTTCCAGTAGATGGTATATCCATTTTCTTTGATACAAAAGCTGTCAGGAAGCCTTAGTTTACTCAGAGCTGCAGTGTCTACGTCAGAATTAGCGAGTTCTGTTCTCTTCTAAAACTTCTTTTTTTGGTCAGTTGCTGTTGGTCCTGTCCAGCATGATCCGTATACAGTATTCCATACCGTAATGTTTAATTTGATATAGTTGACCATTTTATCCTGGACGATGTACCTCCAGTTTTGAGTTCATAGTTGTAGAGGTGAGGTAGAAAGATGTGTGTAAGGTTATACTGTTTTGTTAGTAGATAGCAAAACCTTCTCCACTGTTGATTATAATTGAGCCGGCAAGGATACTCCGAGACGAGCCCAGACGCACAGCATTTGCAGTGGCTGGTCGGAGATACAATTGGCCGATTAACAAGCACATCATCACTGTATGGTGTCAGTGCCTGGATCATAACCTTTCAGGTGTTACTGCTTCGGGTCAGAGAAGTCCTGGGAGCAATGATGGTTAAGAAATGGCTCAAAGTTCTCCAAAACCGCACATCTCCCGAAGTGTAGTTCCATCACCAGATGGGTGTAGTATCAACAATCGATCTTGGTGTTTTATAGTTTGGACAAAAAGATTATTATCTTCACAATCATGCTGGATATTTTCGAACATAAGCATACCAACTATATTACTCTTTCCAAGTAAGGATGGTCCATGTTGTACGCAGAGATAAAAAAAATTATAGCACAGCTGGTGGTAACCACCAAAATTACACAAATAGGTGTTTCATAGAGTATCTGAATATCCACCCTTCCAAGTTTCTTGGTTTTTAATTTCGATGGGAAAAAATAATCTTATCTTCAAGCATGTATGTCTAGATCAGTGCAATTCAAACGATTTTGAAATATTATTCATGTTCCGTGCACACGTGACAACGAAATTGTTTTTTTACATTGATGAATAGTAAGCAAAGGATATAGCCTTAAGGTTTAGTCCAAAATAGTTCACGCCGTCTTTACCACGAGATTTTTTCTAATCGACACTGAAACTGGGTTGCTTTTTTTGATAGAATTTACATTTTACAACACTTTTTTCATGTCTTTAGATCAAAACCGTCAAACATATAAACACACATATTTTGCTTTTTGATAATGTTCTTGTTTCCCACATTTAGCTGTGTTGTTTTAGGTAATGGTTGTGCAGGAAAACAAGAGTTTGTGAAACAGTGGAGTCACGATTACCATGACAACCCGCATATCTCGGCTATTTTCTTTGACCATCTTGATTTAGACCAGGATGGATGTCTCACCAAGTCGGACATAGCTTTTAATTTCAGAGCCATGGACAGCGCGCACGGTAAAGTATATCAAGTCTTGTTCTATAAAACTCAATGAATTTTTCAACAATTATTTCTTTCCTTAATTGTCCTTTCCTTTTACTCAAAACAACTGATTTTGATCAAAGTGACATCATTGAGGTGACCTGTTCGTCATGAAAATACACAGGACTTGAGTTTCATTTTTCTTTTAAATGAAAATGAAGGATTAACGTACATGTATGAGTATCTCTGCTATTTTAATTTCAGTTGCGATGTAACATGCATTTCGATTTCTTGATTGGCAATTATCAAAATTAGCTGCACGTGCACCGTAGAACGACAGCGTTTACGATAACATACAGATTTGATGACATAACAATATTACTGCATTATCTTCAGATAATTTTTCTTGTTGATGAAATTCTATGAATTGCACGTTTTCAAAAGTTAAATCGTAAGGAATCAAGTTTTATCGTTTTTACAATATGTCTTGGTTTGGGAAAGTTAACATTTAAAATAAAGTGTTTCGCCGTTTGATTGATTGATTGTATATTGTTTAACGTCCCTCTCAAGAATATTTCACTCATATGGAGACGTCACCATTGCCGGTGAAGGGCTGCAAAATTTAGGCATCTGCTCGGCGCTTATTATGGTCATTGAGCAGGAAGGGATCTTTATCGTGCCACACCTGCTATGACACGGGACCTCGGTTTTTGTGGTCTCATCCGAAGAACCGCCCCATTCAATCGTCTATTACGACAAGTTGAGAACATTCAGAATTTCCTCAATGGACACCTCTAAGGATAGAATTCTGTTTGACTCACGATAACACATATTTGGCTAATAAATGACAATAGTATAAGTTTCTTTCCATGCTTTGATTAAAACCCAACGTGTATTTTTCTATGCAATCTTGTCCACAGATATACAAAATAAGCAAAAACATATCCTCACGCAAAAATACACATAAACGCACGCTCAAAACGCATGCGTGACCTCCTTGGTCGGGACTATGCAAATCTGGATGACAAACGTATTAGATCTAGATAATCCGAGAGTATGGCGCATTAATTATTGATTGATTTGTTTCGTTAAATGACAGATTTGTTTCATTGCTGTAGGTGATCACAGCGTGACAGAGACAGAATTCGCCGATTTCTTGAGAGCGGTTAGTACATTCTCATCATTCACTGATACAAACAATCATAGTATACTGCGTTGTTATATGTTTAACCAATCTAGAAATCATGATTAATGTGTAAATGTGTGACACGAGTGGTTTAGAAGATGGGGTTCATTCACTGACTGAATGCCCTCTATTGAATCTGATTTCAAGGAAAATATTTTTCTACCCTCTGATCAAAAGGAGTTGTAATTAAGAGAATTTAATTTATACTATGAGGTGTAAAGGGAAGACACTGAATGTAAATGTTGTGATATCGCTAATGAACACATTTTATGAAACTCAAAGACATATTGCATATAAAAATGGTGAAAAAGATTTGTTTGACACCTGCTGGAACCGCTGGAATCAATTATTTCATTGAGTGTTTGTTTGCTGTTGTTGTTTATTTTTTTGTTTTTTGTTTGAAAATTATGTTTTTTATAAATTTCAATATATATGTACCCTTTTAAAATATATTAAATAATGACTGAACTCATCTCTCTCTCTCTCTCTCTCTCTCTCTCTCTCTCTCAGAAAATAATATATACATATACCTCTGATAGTTCTTATAAACATTTTGTACAAGTTTCTTTGCAGAATGTATGTATATATATACTGTGTGTATGTTTAAAAAAAAAAAAAAAAAGAGAGAATTTAATTAAATAACACTGGTATCAAAGTTAATAATCAATTACTAATTAATTCTACTTTGCAATTTAAAAAAACAAGAGGTACTGTGAGCAATGCTCACTAAGAATACCCCCCCCCCCCCCCCCCCCCACTTACCCCAATCTCCCAAAGGGTGTTGTTAATAGGTATAAATTACCTCTTTCCTGAGTGTAAAAATATGGTATGCCTTTGTAGAAGAAAATGGAAGCTATAGTCCGAACACAAATCCATGGTATAAACCTATAATTTTGACCTTGAGATCAAAGGTCAAGGTCATAAAGAGGTTATGAATGTATATGACACATAGTCTCATGGTGATACAACCATGTATTATGGTATGACTATGTCAAAACCCTATACTCAATTTTGACCTTGAGGTCAAAGTTCAAGGTCATATAGAGGTCATGAAGGTACCCGACACATCGTCTCATGGTGATACACTCATGTGTCAAATATGGTATGCCTATGTCAAAGAACAAAGAAGTCATGGCCTTGACACGAATCCATTGTAAAAACCTTTAATTTTGACCTTGAGGTCAAGGTCATATAGAGGTCATGAAGGTACTCGACACATTGTCTCATGGTGATCCACCTGTGTGCCAAATGTGGTATGCCTATGTCAAAGAACAAAGAAGTTATGGTCCGGACACGAATCTGCACAGACAGACAGACAGAGTGATTCCTATATACCCCCTGAACTTCGTTCGCGGGGGGTATAAAAATATCTCTAGCAAAATTGAAAAGCTTTTTAAAAAATATAGGAGTTGAAAATGTAGGCGGGAAGGCAGAGTTATCTTATGTAGTTCTTTTATCTTATTGGCCCAGAATTTGATTTTATTGAAACCGAGTATTTCTACAGTGTACGTATAAAAAGAGAGGTCATAGGAAAATTATTGTGAATTCTAAAAACCTTTTTATAAGATAGTCTTGGTGATAAATTAAAAGATAAAACTAGATGTACCGTATACATGTAAATATGTAAAGGGGGGGGATAAAAGACAAACTACCGTACAGAGACCCCGGGGTTGGAAGCATAAAGACAAAATATCATATAACGACCGGTTAGACAAACCACCGTTTAACTGGGGTAGGAGTTCGCGGAATTGTATTTTCCTTTTGCACTGCTAATTTCGATACACAAAATATGATAAAGGGCACCGGTTGCTTTGTTTATGCGATTTTAAAATACGATGCTATTTTGCACAAATCCAAAAATTATTCACGATAAGTTGTACATATTGATGTTCTTTTTGTTAGAGGTTGTATTCATGAAAGGTGAAGATAACGAACAGTGATCAATCTCATAACTCCTATAGGCAATACAAAATAGATAGTTGGGCAAACTATATATTGTGTATAAAAATATTTCCACTACACAAAAACGTCCACACACTTTGGAGAGCGTCCTGTACATTGAATAGATAATAAACATACACAAGAGACGAGTAAAAATGACACGCAGATTTTCATTCACTAGGGATGGTTGATCCACAGATTGTTGGTCTTTGGCGGATTATTTGTTTAACCTCTTACCAGAAATATGCATGTGTAATGATCAAATAGATATTAATTCTCTCTTCTAAAACAAAAACTGCCGATGCCATCTCCCACCATAGAAGTATGTGATCTGGAAAACCCAATCCACAAACACGTCATCCTCAGTTTCTCAATGAACATTAATCAATGTGTATGTTATTTATTTTACTCACAGGTACATCCAAATAGACAAGGCGGGGGTGGTCAGGATGTTGTCGGATAAAGCATACATTTGTTTTAAAGTAAAAATAAACACTGTTTTGAACTAAAGCTGAGTTTTTTATTTATGTAAATTTTATATTCCGCACAAACGATATGTTTAATTAATATTGTAATATTGTACATTGATCTGTATGTTAAAGAAATTCCACTCATTTAAGAATGCGTTTAATATCATACTTAACATAAATATACAGTTTACTGGTTTTACACAAAATGCAGCCAGCCAGAGTTTTTAGATGAAGTTCTTATGGAGTTTGTGATTTGTGAAATATTACTTAAAATTGAATTATAAAAAGTGTAAGGGCACACGAAAGGGAGTTCTGGAACTTATTCATCCGGTTACGGTAGCTCCAGATGATTGACTTCGTAACCGGGAGGTCGTGAGTTCGAGCCCCGCTCGTGCCTTGGCCACATCAAACCTCAAATGTAAGCATAAGTAGTGATTGCTCTCTAGACAATTAGAGATGAGAATCACGGTCTTTCGGATATGACTTTAGAAACGGAGGACCTGTGGGCTGGCGTTGGCATCTTAAAGAACCTCACTATGAAGTAAAATAACAGAGTGATCCGAGCAAAATATAGTAAACATTTTCGCGCTCTTTCAGGCAACACCATATTACCAGAGGATAAACATTCCGAATAAAGCTTATGAAAAGGAAAGAAAAGGGTGTCGGGCTCACGATCACTATACCCTGTAGACCTACATTATGGGTCTGCCCAATGAGCAATCTAATTAAAATCTGATTTTCTCTAACCGTTACACTGGAGAAGGATCTGATAGCATTGCATTTGAGGTCATGCTAATGACCCCAGTCTCATGAATAATTCAATAAATATTCAACCAATCACAAAAGCTTGACCAAGAATCAAGGACCAATCAGGAATCGTTTTATTGACGCGTTATCAGATATTGTAAGTTGACATAATATGGCATCGGTCCATGAAAAGTTTAAACGAATTCCAATTATCAGCGTTAAAGGAAGATCGTAATAGATATTTACATCCTTTATATTTGAGATATATTTTCTGTGGCGTTGTAACATCGTGCATGGCTGCCGCCATCTTCTTATCATTTTCCCGTGCTTCTCGGTTATTATTGACATGTGTATATACCAAGTATATTCCGATATAACAGCAACACTTTCATTTTAGCGAAAGCATTCGTTTGATTGGTGAAATTTGAAATAGGATGACCTCAAACGCAGTGTTGTCAAATCCTTAGAAAAGATCTGATTTTAATTACAAGACAGTGGATTGCCCGTGAGTGTTCTTTACCATTACCGATTAGACAAAGTGGAACTTGTACAAAGAGCCAGTGCTATTAAATATGGATAGCATGTTATATGGGGTAGTGAAAGGCGGTAGAGAATTTCAAATAATGTTTAATAACAAATTCCCAAGATTTTAGATTAAGTGAATAATGAAAGTATGTACATGTACCAACAATCACACTACAATTACGTATTTTTTAAAACCTCATTGTTGCTGCTAAAAAACCCAGAAATATTGACACAACACATATGTTAGTCAATAGAAATATTTTGTATTGGCAACAATATGAGTGTTCTCTTGGCAGCATCGAATATGTACAACGCGTTTTAATTGTAAAATACCCAATACTTTTTTCTTGCATGTTGTGTATAGTTTGGTTGAGAAAGGGCGATTTTACAATATACATGTAGAAAAATTATGAAAATGAAAACTTGACTTATTCTTATGAGTAAGATGAAGACAGTTTACCGTATGAAAAGAAATTCATTTCCATGATTTCTCCATGAAGTCCAAAACAAAACAGTGGGGGAAATTTGTATTGAGTTATACAGTAAAAATTGCTGATAGCGAATTGCTGAGGATGAACAATGTTGATTCATTATAAACGTGTTTTTTTATATCCAATGGGTTTATAACATGTTTGAAAACAACAGGGAATGAAAATCATTGCTATAAGTGTGCTTACTGTAACCTTCTTTTACTGTATAAGAAGGGCAATATATTTCAACTTTTGAAAATAGTCGATGTTTGACGGTTGATTATAGCCGATAAATGAACTTTATTTTCAGTTCATGATGACGATGCGAGAGATACATGTGTAAGACCTTAACAGACTTACTTCTACACGGTAACGGTCTAATTATTATATTATATCGAACATTTCGCCGAAAATTGCAAGCGATGCAGCTGGTGTAAAAAAGAAACCAAGATGGCGGCGTGAGATACCTCGTGAATATTTTGTTTACGGGAAGACATTGTTTATCATAGATAGTGCTTGTGCATGGTACAACCCGAATTTGACGTCAAAGACCTTGATTCGGGTACCGCCCTGATTTAAAGTTTACATTCGTGTCACGTTTAACGCCTCAGGCATCACATGTCATTATCCTTCTTGTACATCGATTATAAAGGTTGCTGAGGTGCATTATAATTTTACTACTGTGTGACATTTCCAATAATCATTGTAACAATAATTAACAGTTCATCCACGCGGGGGAGTTAAATCTCGCTCACGTCACGGCTGCGATTGCAATACACATCACAGCGTACTGATTATTAATACATGATTTTTAAATATCTTTATTGATTTCGCAAATGTTGGGGGGGGGGGGGGAATAGGTCAGAGAATAGAACCATTTCGTTGCAATATATCACAAAATCAATTTGAACAATGTCTTATATTGTACTTTATTCCTCCAGGTATGGTAAGCATGACTCAATAGTCAACTGTTGTATGACAAGCACAAAATCCGACGCCGGAGCTGTGGCGGATTTACACACCTATGGCAAGCCCTTTTACTATTTATTCGAAAAATAAGATATATTTTTAAATTAAAGAGATATCTCTTATTCTTTAAAGATATCTTTAAAATGAAAGATATCTCTTAATCTTAAGAGATACCTTTCTAAAAAATAGACACCTAGAGAGATATCGCTTTCACTTACAGAGATGACTCTTTCACATAGAGATATATCGCTTTCACTTAGAGAGATAACTCTTTCTCATAGATAGATATCGCCTTCACTTAGAGAGATGACTCTTTCACTTGGGGAGGTATCTCTTTCACTTAAAGATATATCTCTTTTACTCTGAGAGATATATCTTTTACTTTAAGAGATATCTCCTTCACTTAAAGAGATATCTCTGAGAATTCTTAGAGAGGAGAGATATCTCTCAAAGTATAAGAGATATATCTTTAATCTTTCTCTTTGAGAGATATATCTTTCCAATATCTTTTTTATTAGTTTTAATACTTAATAAATTCTCCCTAAACCACAAGCCCGCCAAAGCAGATATTTTTAAGTATCACTATGAAATACTTGGTTTTAATCAAATTCTTATAGGAATCTCAAATAAATGCTTAACTTATTATGTGCTTATTAACTTTTTATAGTTTATTTATAGATGATGGCAGGTTTACTAAACCCCAGAGGGATAAAAGCGCAGAGGAAAAAAGTTAGGGAATCACCCTTTCCGCCATTTTTACACTAGAAGTATTTCGATTGGTTAAAAAATAGGGTCACATTATATTAATGGCGAAGTCATTATGATCACCGGGGGAAAAATCTGTTCAATTCAAAGAGATATCTCTTTAAGTTAAAAGAGATATCTATTTTTGAAAATTTAAAAAGTGAACCTTGGTGTACCTGTAGAGAATTCAAAGATATAGTACAACTCTATTGACACCATAACTCAACTCCTTCGGAAATTTGGTAAGGGGGCTTTGATGGCAAAAGCGGACATTGAGGATGCATTCCGTATCGTACCCAAAAATCCATATGACTTTAGACTGTTAGGTTTTTCCTGGGATGGTCAATTTTATTACGATAAATGTTTACCAATGGGGGCCAGTAGCTCTTGCCAAATTTTTTAGTGCCTCAATACAAGTTTGCAGTGGGTCATGTGCGAAAAGTATGGGGTACCTGGCATGTCACATACCGGTATGGTTTTTTTTTTTTGGTGTTTTTTTGTTGTTGTTTTTTTATTATTATCTTTTATTTAAAATACTTATTTCATAATGCAAACATACATCATAACAATCATAATGCATATCATACATCAGAAAGATCAGAAAAATTCATTTTTCCATTTCATATAATGCATACATGATAATAATAGTGATGCATTTCAAAATACATATCATGCATAAGAAAATTGTAATGTACATACATCATAATAATCATAGTGTATTTCATATATACATCAAAATAAATTCCACATCACAACAATCATATAAATTATGAAATTTCATTTCATAATGCATATCAAAAATTCATTTCACAATGCCTATCTATCAGAATATATTCATTTCAAAATTACAAACAGTTTCCTGCATCCTTATAGAAATCGTGTCTATTTTTGCCAATATTGGCAACTACCATATTCTGAATAAGAATTTCATATTTAAGTTTATGTAGGAGATCTTGCTCCAACATTTTCTCCTTCTGTAGTCTACATTTCATTTCATATTTATATATAGTAAAACTTATAAAAGATACAAGGTTATTCAAAATGGATGTTTTTTCACTGATTTCATTATAGTATCCGAGTACAATAGTTTTCCTTGTAATTTCAAACTTCAAAAAGGAGCTAATTTTCTCCCAAATATGTTTAACAATTTTGCATTCAAACAAAAGATGTTTTATGTCTTCATCAAGATTGCATCTTTCACATAATGGAGACACATCTTTGTTCCATTTACTTACATATACATTATTGTTCAAAGTACAATTTAGTAGTTTATAGTTAAATTCTGATATTCTTTTTTCATACATTTTTTTAATTTTTGTGATATAGACATTTTCCCAACTAGAATAACTGATATTAAAACATTTTTTCCATTTATTTTCATATAATGATTATTTATAAACACCGAGTAGTAAAATTTAATTTTAACATTTTTAGCTGATTTTACATCATTTCTAAACAAAAAATGTACATCAGGTTTTATATTAATGTATTTTGATTAATTACAGTCAAATTTTTCTTTATGGATTTTAATTGCCTTTTTAAGCAAAATATATTCACAAAAAATGTTATTTCTCTTTCTCAATTTATCTGCAAAGTACATTATAGTATGCATTTCGCCATGTTCATCAAAAATATCTTTAATATATAAAATTCCACTCTGTATCCAATTTTCAAAACACAATGTTTTTTATTCATATTGAAAGAGTCTGTTGTTCCAGATAAACTGACTAAGGAACTCGTCTCTCTTTAAAGTTTTTATGTCCAGTGGCTTTTTGGATTTATTAAAAGCTGAAAATATATTTCCATAGAAAGGGGGGAGTTTTTAACATTTTGAAAAAATATGAATCTAAAAAGTTATTCTCAGACGTTTTTAAAACATCAAAAATAGAGATATTATATTGCTGCAAAATATTATTGAGCGTTCTATGTGTAACACTTTCTACATCTAATATTCTACTTATCCATAATGCTTTGGCAGCATAGAATTTACTTTCGATAGCAATTATACCAATACCTCCTTGCTCAATTTTGCTTATAAGTGTATTTCTTTTAATTTTTTCTCGTTTTTTCCAAATAAAGTTAAATATTAGCTTTGAATTTTTTTTTGAAAAATTCATCTTTAGGATTTTCTAAAATAAAAGCATTATATAGTATTTTAGAGATTGTCAGTTTATTAATTATTGTGCATTTTCAAAATATTGTAAGAGTCCGTCTTTTCCAAACGCTTAGTATTTTTTCTAGCTTCTCCAGTTTGCTTGTCCAATTCTTTTCGTAACATTCAATTTTATCATGTCCCAGGTAAATACCAAGTCATTTTATGCGGTTTCTTGTAATTTTTACACCATGAATATACGACGAGTCATTTGAATACATATCTATGTATGAGCCTTTTAATAAGCACTCGGTTTTTTCTAAGTTTAGCTTAGGTCCTGCGACATTACTAAAGTCGGCAATTGTCTGCAGCAATTTTTTCAAAGAGTCTTTGTCCTTCAACATGTTAGTACAATCATCTGCATGTTGAGCAATTTTAATATCGTTATTGTCATTAAATGTAGTATCTTTTTGTAATGACAGTCCTTTTATATCATTGTCATGTTTTATTTGTATAGCTAATATTTCAATAATAAATACGAATAGTAAAGCAGATACTGGACATCCTTGTCGAATCCCTCTTTGCATTGCATATGATTTTGAAATCCACCCATTATTTTTAATTCTAAAGACAGGACTATTATAAAGCGTTTTTATCATTCCAATAAATTTATCTCCAAAGTTAAACTTATCCAACGTTTTAAACATGAAATTGTATTCAATTGAATCAAAGGCTTTTTCGAAATCAAGAAACAGTAATATTCCATCTAATTCATTTTGCATGTAATACTCAAAAACATCTCAGATTAGTTTTGCGTTTTCTCCAATATATCGACCTTTAATGTAAGCACTTTGTTCACGTCCAATTACTTTACTCGCTATATTTTGTAAACGATGAGCTAACACATGAGCAAATATCTTGTAATCAGCATTAGTTAAGCTTATAGGTCTATAATTTTTGGCCGGGTTGCACGAAGTGCAAATTCGGTCTATAGTATGGTGAAGTGCGGGCGGGCGAGCGGTTGGGGAAATTTTGTGAAATCAACTCCTCCTACAGTTTTTTATGTACAACCTTGAAACTTTGCAGAAAGTAAGTATATATATTGAAGTTATGCACTAGGTTTTTTGAAGTCTGACCTTTGTCGAATATGGGCGCTACAGCAAAATGTTGTTACTAAAAATAGAGTTCAACTTGAAAAAGGTAAGTGAGATTATCTTTTGTGGTTAAATTTAGTTTCACTACCTCTGAGGAAAAATTCAATTATATATGAATGTCAAATTTTCTGGGCATGAATTGTAAATTTGCAATATAAATAGAGAAATTTTGTTTCTTTATCATATAATCATATACAATTCAAGCACCTGAAGTTATTGTTCATTTTACTTATTATTACTTACATGTAATATTACATATATCACTGCAGTGCTCCAAGTTGCGAGTAAAACGGTCGCATTTGCGACCAGAAAATCAATTTTGCGACTAGAGATTATAATTAAGTCGCATTTTCGCGAGTGAAAAAAATTTGGGCAACCAGTAAAATTTTAGAATCGGGATCGGAAGTTTGAATAAATATTTTCAGTCAATCAAGATGGCGGGAAAACGAGGTTTAGAGCACTTTGGATTTATCAATAGTAAAAAACAGAAGCCTCAGCCTTGTACATGTAACAAAGAAATTCAAGAATCACACGGGGAAAGTTCTGTATCAAAAGATGGCGTAGCAATGTCTAATGAGAAATGCAAAAGTAAAGGAAGAACCCCAGTCCTGAAATGGCGGAGGAAATTTTCGTGATGGCAAAATGTTTTGCAGAATTTGTGAGGCCAATAAGCCAGCAACGTCCACAATTTCTAGACATCCATTGTCCTATTTCGCCACGACCGAGTGTACATCTTTCAAACGTGGAAATGTAACTATTCACGGTAACAGTAAGAGACATGTCGTTGTCCGTGACTGCATTATTAGCAGTAAGTCGAGCGGGGCAACAGATAACTACCACCAAATAAATCCCTACCCAAATTATTTACTCTAAATATTGCAACCCGGCCAATTGAGTCTTTGACCCATTTTTTGGATTATCTTTTTCTCCCTTTTTATAGATTAATGAAATCATTGCGTTTCTTTGAGAAAATGGTAATTTTCCTATTTCTATACTTTTAAGTAAAGACGTATAATAGACATCATTGATATCATTCCAAAAAACTTTGTAGAATTCTGCTGGTATACCATCTTGTCCTGGAGACTTATTATTTTTCATATTATCAACTGCCATTTTGCATTCATGTATACTTGGTATATCGTCACACATTTTCTTTTCATTGTTCGTAATAATTTTACAGTTAATGTTCTCAAGATAGTTTTGAATATTCACATTATTTTTATCGTTACTCGTATATAATGTTTTATAAAATTTAATTAGACAATCCATTATTCCTGTGGTGTTTGTATATTCTACTCCATTTTCGTCTTTTATCCTATTGATCGTATTATTTGATTGCTGTCTTTTTTCAAGGTTTAGAAAGTAAGACGAGCTTTTTTCTCCCTTTTCTATCCATACAGATCTAGAGCGTATGTATGCTCCACTACATTTATCAGCATAATAATCATACAGATCTAGAGCGTATGTATGCCCCACTACATTTATCAGCATAATAATCATACAGATCTAGAGCGTATGTATGCTCCACTACATTTATCAGCATAATAATCATACAGATCTAGAGCGTATGTATGCTCCACTACATTTATCAGCATAATAATCATACAGATCTAGAGCGTATGTATGCCCCACTACATTTATCAGCATAAGAATCATACAGATCTAGAGCGTATGTATGCCCCACTACATTTATCAGCATAATAATCATACAGATCTAGAGCGTATGTATGCTCCACTACATTTATCAGCATAATAATCATACAGATCTAGAGCGTATGTATGCTCCACTACATTTATCAGCATAATAATCATCTATTTCTTTCTCAAGTATACGTTTATAGTTCATATTTATTTCAGAGAAGGGTTTTTATTCTATTTTTTTTTTATTTGCATTTCTATAAATTTTATACGTTTTTTCTTACTTTTAGCTAAATGCTAGGAATAGTTTGTACAATAATTTTTGATGCATATCTTAACATGTTCCCATTTATTTATAGGATCATTAATTTCGCAATTTGTAATTTCTCCTTGAATATATTTCCTTAATTTTCTACAAAAAATGTCATCATTTAATAATGATGTATTTAGTTTCCAATAGCCTACACCTCTAGAGTTTTCTGATGTGCACAGTTCAAATATAATGCCTTGGTGATCAGTTAACCCGTTATTTTCTACGTTGGGTGCTTTACTTAAATATATATTATTCAATGGTAAGCATGAATATTCTGAAATAGATACATACTCTATTCTACTTTTGGGTATATTGTTTCCATCACACCAAGTTAGTCCTTGTTCACAACTTTTTCCAGAATATATCCAACCATCCTTAAGACAAAATGTTTTAATAATTTTCTTTAAGATACCAACACTTTTGTCATTCCTTTCGTAATCAAGCTGACAATTAAAATCACCACATAATATGATACTATCCATATTCATAGCATGTTTTTTAATCCAAGTAATTATTCTCTTTAAAAAATCTACCCTGTCTGTTTCATTGTTTGGGGCATAAATATTCACCAAAGTTATTATCTTTTCATTACATTTGATATTAACTAGTAATTTCCTTCCATCTGTCGATCTATTGTAATTAAGAAGTTCAATGTTACTATTCTTTCTTATTAAAATCGATACACCTCTACTGTATACGGATTCTGAATAGCAATGTAGTATATCTCCAAACCATCTTGAATTGTATAAAAATTCCTGGGTTGTTTTTTTTTTTTTTACAAAATGTGTTTCTTGTAAAAATATAACATCATAATTCACATCCCTTAACCAGTCAAAAAGAATGGTACGTTTTTTGTACATATTTAAACCTCGAACACTTAAGGAGTAAATTTTTAAAGCTGCACTGTCCATGTATGTTTGTAGGAGTTGGCATTGTGTATTTACTAACCAGGATTGCCCTTGTTGCCCTTGTTATTCTTCTTCCTTTGTTTCCGAAGATCCGTTAGGAAGTCGTCAATGTTGGTCTGATTCTCGGTTGATGCACCTCTCCGGGGAACGGATGAGCTTCTAAGTTTTCTGTTTTGTTTTGAGGAAAGTTTTTGATAGATCTTACCAAGTTTGTTTTTTCCAGGCCACTTACTGTGGTTAGTATGTAATGTGGCTTCTGTATCCAGTCTAGTGCCCCAATACATATCGAAGGTTCCCTCAGCGAAAATGGTGTTATTGCTTGAATTCTCCAACTTGGCCCTGACTTCAGCTATTTGATCAACTTTCTCTGTAACGATCTCCTCCATTACAGTCTCTTTGTCCTCACTCCATCCAGGAGGGTCCGTTACTGTGTGGCCGATCCTCTTAGCATCAAGGGCTGTTTCCGCCTCCCTCACCTTCTCACATACCGATATATTATATGATTTTTTTTCTCCATAGGTCCACACCAATCTAATGCTTGCCAGGTTTCATTACAAAACTTCCTAAGTATTTGTCAAGATTCGGGGATACCTATAAAATCAGAAAAAACTGAAGGTCCAACCACTACATTGACAATTTATGGCATTGAGGTTGACTTAACCTGGTTTGTAGGTTGCCAGAGAGAAAAAAAACTGGTGAAAGTAAGAATTAAGTTACAGGAAGCTAAAAATAGAGAGAGAAATTATGCTTAGAGATTTACAACCTTTAATTGGGCTGCTAAACTATGCATGTCTTGTAGTTGTCCCTGGGAGGGTCTTCTTGAGTTAACTTGTGAAATCACCTAACCCCATTTTTTTTTGTAAGGATAACTTGTGAGGCTAGAGCTGACTTAAACATGTGGTCTCATTTTGTAGATAATTTTAATGGGAAATCTGTCATCTTACCAGATATTTGGGCATCTGCTGAAAAGGAATTGCTTTTTACAGATGCATCAGGATCATTAGGTTGTGCAGCTATTTTAGGTAGAAACTGGTTTGCCCTGGGTTGGGATACAATCAATGACATGTCTCAGTCTCAACAACAAATAACAATAAAATAGATGTTCCCAGTTGTATTAGCCCTAGAGATTTGGGGGTCATACCTTGCTGATCAAAAATATTATTCATGTCAGGTAATTTAGCTGTTGTGCAAACTTGCAAGGAGAAAACACTCATGAAGCTGGTTATAAGATTAGTTCTAGTGACCCTCTCTCAGAACATATTTTTCAAAGCAAAGCACATCCCGGAGAGAAGTAATACTTTGGCTGATTCCCATTCTCGAGTTAAATTCCTGGAGGACTTCGGGATAGCACCCCATCTGAATCCCACTCAAACAGTAGTGCCCAAGGATCTTTTGTTGAGTAGGCAGTTGCTGACTGCATCTCTTTCAACATCCACAGCCTTAGCATGTCGTAAGAGTTGGCAATATTTGCTGGCATGGAAGCCAGCACTTTCACTTTCAGTTTCAGTAACTAATGTATGCAACTTCATCGGTTTTTGTTTTCAAATAACTACTCCCCCAATACTATCCTATCTCATATGTCTGCTATCAGTTTTGTCCATAAGATATGTAATGTGCCGGATCCAACTCAAACATTTGTGATCAAGAAAATACTGAAAGGCTGCCAAACATTAGGCCCAAGGAAAGATACCCGCTTACCAATAACTACCCCTATTCTTCAGAAATTGGCAAATGCCCTTGACCACACAGTCAAGCTTTACTCTGTGAAAGTATTATTGCGCGCTGTTTTTCTGATGGCTTTCCATGCATTTCTAAGGTTAGGGGAAGTTACGGTCAAATCTGCTAATGCAGCAGTAAAGGTTTACAAAGGAAAGACATAACATTTGAACACAAATCATCTACATTAGTAGGAGTTCAAATTATAATGCGAGAATACAAAGCAAATAAACACCATCAACCCTTAGTGCTCTACCTGCAGGCAAGCCCAAGATCCCAATATTGTCCAGTGCAAGCTTTGTTTAATTATGTACAAGTTTTTAACCACAAGAAGAGACCTTTGTTTCAAACAATGCGTGGTTCACCAGTGCCGTATTCGTTGGTGTCTTCGCATTTGAAGACTGCAATACAGTTCATTGGATTAAATTCTAAAAGCTTTAAATGTCACAGTTTTAGGATTGGAGCTGCCACTCATGCAGCCTCTACAGGTTATTCAGAAAACGTTATTCAAATGTTAGGCAGGTGGAATTCTGATGCTTTTTGTCGGTACATCAGGATCCAGTCATTTAAATTGTAAGCTCTTCTAAGCACTCTTGTCCCTATACTAGTCAGATATATTCTAAGTGAAATGCCTACTTGGGTTGGGCTACAATCAAAATTTTAAATTAAATAAATAGGTCTACAAATACTAGGCAGATAACACCATATGCAACTGGGACCAAGTCAGAAGTTATCTGTTGGTTCTTGCTTGCACTATTTCTTACAACGTAGAACCCTGATTAGACTATCCCTGGTTCCCCTTTGACTGGTCAGAAGTTGTCTGCAGTTAGGAAATGTGACACACTTTGCTGCATGGACAATGTTGGTGGCATCTGTTGACCGGTCAGAAGTTGTCTGCAGTCAGCAGGGTCAATGCTATGTCATAAATCACCATTTTGCTGTCTGGTTATCGTTGACTACAGTCCAGTATTTTGTGTACTGTTTATGTCATGGCCAAGTATCGCTGTACATATTGAAAAAAAATATGGTTTTATGCTCAATCATATTGTATACATGTTTTGTTACTCTTATTGTGTATTTGAAATGCTTTAATATGAATATTGTGAATATGTTAAAATACTTTTTACGTATCATTTTGCTATGATTTTTTGTGTCTCCTGCCAAGACGCCTTTGGGTGGGTGGATCCAATCTGCGATTGGATTGTGGCTGTTTGTCATTTTGTTTTTACCCACCCTTTTTTTATGGCAGGCAGCTGTTTATGGCATTTGTTGTCTGTTTTGGAATTGTATTAGGTTTATGAGGGGTCAACCTAACATACATGTATACTGTACAGTTCTTATTCTAGTCTGGTTGACCCCCTTTTCTCCTATGTACATCTTGTTGCAGTGCCATTATGGTGCAGGGGGTCAGATTGGATTATATTTTACCTAAGATGTGTAATACTCTTTATTTAAGTCCCCCTTTTCTGACCCCCATTTTTGTACTTGTTAACTATATCTTACTACTTTTCAGTCATTTACTTCAATAAATGACATTTTTCACTTCTATATGGTGTTACGTGTTGTTTGCCTGCTTTTAACAAAAAACAAATTCAGTCGCTTGGCAGGAGAACTAAGGAACATAAAGATATATCTCATTTTACATTGATAGAGAGATGTTTCTTTAGCTAGATCTCTCTCTCTCTCTCTCTCTCTCTCTCTCTCTCTCTCTCTCTCTGAGAGATATATCTTTAAGAGATATATATCAAAGAGGAAGAGATATTTCCCTAGCGTAAAGAGATATTTCTCTATCAACGTAAAAAGAGATATATCTTTAAGTTAGAGAGATATCTCTTTAAATTTTCAAAAATAGATCTCTCTTTAACTTTTGTTTAAAGAGATATCTGTTTTTGTTAAAGTGATATCTCTTTTGGTTAAAGAGATATCTTTCCAGCTTAAAAAGATATATCTCTAACTTATAGCGATATCTCTACAACTAATAGAGATATCTCTCTAGTGTAAAGAGATATATGTTTTATTTAAAGAAATATCTCATTTTACGAATAAATAGTATCCATACGAATCCATAGACACCCCCTTTTTTCGCCACAAATTTACAAAGCATTACTGGCATAAATAGATGTTAAGGTTGAAAACATTCAAACCCCGCATAGAAAATATACTTGACTTTAACATTTCGGAAATCCTGGATCCGTTACTGCGGAGCAGGTTAAAACCGATACGAAAATTTTTAAGATTGCTGATTATTTTTTGCATAGTTTTCAATAAAATAAAGATCATGATTATAATTATACAGAATGCATTTTCGAAGATAACTTGTTTTTATATTGTGCATCTCCATCACGTTTTAGATTTTAACCAAGAAGAGCAGGGACATGCTTCTTGTTTCAATATTCAATATTATTATTTAAGTATTTATATATTTATTTACTAAGACAATATGTGTGTTAATACTTTGGTTTTATTCACATTGTTCATCAATAAATCACAATACTCAACAAAAATGGGGGGAAAAGAGAAATATTCATATCTAGTGGTCAGTCATTCAAACAATTACTTTGTTAAACACCAGTCTGAATCTAAGCACAAGTATTCTTAAGTTGATATAAAAAAAATATGCTGGAATTCATAATTGACAATAACTTCGTAATTTTTGGTGATCAGGTCTTCCAACAGTCTGTAGAAATTCCCATGCGCAGCTCAATAACAGTTTTCTTGGCCCCAATGCTGTCATGGAAATACAGGAGAACCAGCATTCGATTGCCGAGTTGCAGCATGTTGGAGCGATATCTGCATCGAACTGTTCACTGAACTCTGTGCTCTCATTGAGGAGGAACTGTACATTATTCTGCTAGCCCGCTCTCCAAACACCAGGATGTATACGTGAGATGCTGAATTTATCAAAGTTAGAAACTATCGACTTTTACGGGACTCTTAGGCCCATTACATGTACTACCGTGTCAGGCATCAACAAAAGTCGGGCTTTGGGCGGGGGGATTGCACGCTTATTTCCCTTGGCTTGTACACGTACGCTATGGTACGGCTATATTGCTTATTTATTCATTCTCATCTTGTGTAATGCAAAATGGTTAACGTTTACTCATTAAACATCCTGTTGAGTTATGATACAAAGTATTACTATGGTGAAATGTCATAGATCATTGCCCTGCTAGGTATACCTGTACGTGGCTTCAGTTCCCTAAGTACCCATGCACTAACCATTTTTAATTATCTTTCTTCTTCTTTCTTTATAAGACTGTTGGGTCCTTCCCCCCCCCCCCCCTTCCTCCTATTTTTTCTTTCCTGATATAAATTATGTTATGTACGACAAATTTTTGAATAAATATTTCGACTATCTTTATATTTAACAAAATACCGCAATCGCCCTTTATGACATAACAGTACGTCGTTACGTTTATCAATGTATTATGAAAATGCAGAAAGAAGGGGGAAAAAAGGAAAAGTTTATCAAATGTAGGAGAAAGAAAATCGCACAGCTGAAATATCAACATAATATTATATCAAAGATAACATAACTGTATAGTGTTCTAACATCACACCGGTGCATCAAACAAGATTTCACAATGTAATTAAACTTTCGTGTTGTGTAGTTTTCATTTTCTGAAATATTTCTTAAAAGTTAAATGTTCAAGGTCCTACATTTTCATACCTTCAGAATTTTAATTACTTTCCTTCTTATTTTAAAACAAATTATTCTTACTTTGTGTCAAAGACGATACATTGGCTAGATAGCAGAGGGATTAAAGTTCTAAAGACGCCGCAAGATCGAATCCAGTAAAACACAATCAATTGTTCTCCCAGTTTGTAACGATTTTCTTTATCAGTAAAAAAGAGCATTGTGAATATTCAACTTTTTATATTTATCATAAAACTCAAAACATTCTTTAATAAATCACTGTAGCTTATTATACATGTACATACATATACCAACATTCTGAACTGAAACTCAAGAACAACAAACATGTTTACAGCGTAACTTTCAAAACTAAGCCAAAATAAGAAAAAAAACAAGCGAAAAGGGGGCAACTGCTCAGAGCATTTGTTGTGCACCAGCACCAGTCTGTATGGATTACATGTAATTTAGGATCATCATTTATTAACTACACCAATATGAAATACAAGTATTGACATAAAAGAGAAATATGATTTTTCATTAGCTTGTCATAACCTGATTTCGATGTGTACCCCCTATCCACCTGTTTAAGAACACAAGAAAAAGTGCTACCAGCCACTAAGGATTTTTTTCTACATAGAACGTTTAATGAAATTAATTACCGGTGTGATACTTTTAAAAAGGTATAACACCAGTAATTGTCCAGTCCAAATGAACGTAGTCAAATGTAGTATCATATCTAAAAGTTTTTTCCATGCGCGATTTCTTCATTTTCCTTATTCTTTTATATTAATTTTTGTGTCTCAAATTAGGAAATTGTGTGTAATTTGTAGAAATAATTGTTTTCAAATGAACTATCTGATGTCGGGGGTGCACTCTGGTTGTTACACATACAAGTGGGGAAAACCCAAAGATTTGAGGGTAGTCTTGCTTGCGGGTGAAAATTATGCGAAAATGCTGTGTTGGCGGTGTCGGCAGAAGAGACGGGTAACACAAAATATACCCAACCGAATTATGTATATATTATAACAAACTGATTTTTAATGAGGTTTTTTTCTGTAAAGTAGTATAATTATAGTGAAAATATAATTACCTGAGTAATAACAAAAATTACAATCAGAACATCGCTCGGTCTTTTCGCGTCAAGTCAAGAAATAAAAAAAGGGTTGTTTTTATTTTACTTGATGGACAAAGTCGAGCCATGTTCCGATTGCAAAAAAGTTGATACGCAGAAAAAATCTAATATTATTTACCAAAGTCTGTAACTACCGCTATTTAATTCAATAATCAAATAATAATGATATAGCTTTGAATATAGGCGTGTACGTGATTTTATCTCTATCAAATTAACCAAACATGGAATTTAAACATACTTCTTTTGGGACTGAACTGCATGTAAAAGAATTTATTGATTTGCTGCAAAAAATTTTTTTCAGTGATAGTTTGACAGTGCATTAAGCTAGTCGAAATGCGTTTACTAAATTCCTGTTTGAAATTGTTCATAAATAGATTTTTAAATCACCGTTGTTTGTTGTGGTTTTAAACTGTCTTGTTTTTTACAACAAAATCGATCGTGAAATGCCCAGCAAAAATGCATATTCTAAAATCCTCATGACGAATCTTCACTAAAATAACGTTTTCACGTTAGCGACCTGTCGGTTCTGAGAGCTCTATGCGGATACCACCCATACATTCACTGTGTCATCTACACAATTTCGTGTCACAATTAACACCACAGGCATATATGTAATATCCTTTTTCTAAATTGATCATTTCTGGAGATTAGAGGCTACATGTCTTTACACCAATTTCCCTGCAATTTACAATTCGTAAGATCGAAAACATAGATATTCAGAATACTTTATTCATAGGTGAAACTTGTATATAAAACGGGCATACAAACTTGTACCTTTTTAACTTCATTTTCAATCTTGCAGCTGTAAAACAGATTAAAGAGATCTGGGACAAATACTGACCCTGTGCGAAACCAGGATGCAAGTATTACTTCAGTATGATCTAGACTTTTTAAAGTACGCCCCCCCCCAACCAATAACGTTACAGGTTACTAGAACAAAGTACCAAAGCTACCAGAGTGGCGTTACCAAAGTGATGATACCAAAGTGACGATTCCCGTGGGGATCCGGGTTGGAATAGGTCCTCAGTACCTCTTGCTTGTCGTAAGTAGCAACTAAATCCTTCAGATCAGTACGCAAAAACCGAGGCCCCGTGTTAAAGCAAGTGTGGCACTATAAAAATCCCTCTCCGCTAAATGGCCGTAAGCGCCTAGCATAGGCCTACATTTTACAGCCCTTCACCGGCAATAGTGACGTCTCCATCTGAGTGAAAAATTCTCGAGCGGGACGTTAAACAATATACAACCAACCAACCCACCTACCAAAGTGACACCATCCTTTTTCACTATATTGAGACATCATCAGCTATAGGTGAAGTACACTGTACCACAAATTCAGACCCAAAAAAATATATGTTGGTTTCCACTTTCATTTTAAACATTTTGAGGGTCGGTAGGTAGGTATAGGGGTTTTTCTTATTTTATAGGTTGAATTATTTTTTAATGATTTAGTATTCTACTATATGCATAAAATACAGTGATTATCTAGTAATCAAAAGTTATATGATGAATCAAAACATTTTTTTCCACTGTACTGTAAACAAAAATTGTGTCTGTGTTTTTGGAATCTGTCTAGTATTAGTGCATAATGAATAACTTAATAAGTCAATAAATATACTCTTGTTGTAGTGACGACATTCGCAGTCCAATAGACAGCACAAAACTCCATGGTGTCATTGGACTAATCTCAGCTGAGATTCTTTGGACTGACTCTGCCGCCGAGCGTTTGTGTCTGGAAATTCAGTAAACTTCAGCCAGTGCTAGCAATTACTGTACACCTTGGCAACAATGCTATTCACTTCAAATAAGGTATTTGTTTTCTATCACTATTAGTCATGCATTGCTTGCCATTTAGATACATATGTAAATCCCCAAATAAAGCCAATAACTTATTTTTTCCATTCAAAAAAATGGGGTCCATGACGTATATTGTGATGCACCTAACACCTGAATTACTAAAACCTCGACTCGGTCTTACCAAGCATAATTTTTGTCATTGATACACTTTTGATGATTTTTTTAAAGAATTTTTAAAGAAATATTTTAATGGTAATGTATATTTCTTTAATTTTAGGGAATTCATGCACATATTTCATCAGATTATTATATGAATTTTATCATTCAATAAAAAAGATAAATAAATGCCAATAACCAGTAATGAAAATACCTGACCAATATACAATACCTGACCAATATACAATTCATATTGTTGCTTGATAGTTGACAGGGTTCATGAATTTTATTTATGGCCTTCCTTGACTGCATAAATAAAACTTTAAAAGTAAATCTAAGACAAAATTTATGTTGGTAAGGTAAATTAGGGTTTTTAAAAGTTCAGGTATTTAGTGTGCCCCGATATACTGTCATGGATGCTATAATTTTGAATGAAAAACAAGTGGTTGTTTTACTTTTGAAGTTAACATAACAAAACGGTAAGAAATGCATTGCACATAGTGATGGAAAGTTAGTTTAAAATACAAATAACTTAAATGAAGCAGACAACATTGTTGTCAAGGTGCACAATCATTGTTTGCATCGGCTGAAGTTGACTTAGAAAGATTTATGAAGGACTGTCCCGATATTCGGCAGCGGCTTTATTCCAAATATCCAGCCGAGCGGAATCTCAGCCATGACTCTTCTTAGCCATGGTCTTGGTTTTTGTGTGTAAGATCACGATTACTATTTTTAAATAACGTTTGAAATTTAGGTGTCAGAATGGGATAAAATGTGTTAGGGTCGGTAGAAAGTTTTAGGGTCAGTCGGGAAAGTGGTAACCAACATATATTTTTTGGGGCCTAGAGCTCAGAGCCGTAGTAGTGAGGGTTCTTTAACGTGCCAACGCATGCCGTTTTTATGTCAAATCTGAAAGACCCGTAACTCTCTGTCCTGCATGTCGAGCGTTTGGTGAAGAAGCAATCACTACCTATTTTTAAAATGTCTTGGGTTTAACGCGGACATCGCACGAGCGGGGATCGAACCCACGAACCGCCCGGTTACGAAGCGAACTCTACCCCTGCGCTACTATAACTGGTAGGATGGTGACAAACAATAGGAGATGGAGGAATGGTGAGTTGGAGTTAGGGTAGTGATGATTCACCACCCACCCATGTGTACCACATTCTTAACTTTGATTCCTAGACACCCTAAACTTCATGCAGGAACTGAGGTTAATTGTGGTTGTACTTGTGCTTCAGGAAACATGTGTTCTTGTTTCTAGGGTCCTCGTCGGACGGAAGCAACCTCTAAATCAAGTACAAATCAAAGTACATCATATGCAGCTGTGAAAAATATTTGTGTATGCTAAGTAGAATAAGTTACAATATTATATGAGTAACCAGCCCGATCAATGGCAACTTCCTTGTTCTAAACAGCTAGCCTACGTTATTTTTCTCATGACTGATAATTGATATCAGGATATTAAGGAAGTCCATTATTTAAAAAGCAAACCAGATGAAAATATCAAGGAAATCTAAATTGATAAAATGAGCATTTATTTACTGATTTAGCTATATATAGAGGAACAATATTCACACTCTGCCGTAAATATTCTATGTATTCCAACTTTAGAAAATCCGGTTACTGTACATTGCAATCTCTCTCTCTCTCTCTCTCTCTCTCTCTCTCTCTCTCTCTCTCTCTCTCTCTCTCTCTCTCTCTCACCTCCTGAAGATTTTATATGAAAGTATGTTATTTACTAACTACTGTAATATATATATAGAGAGAGAGAGAGAGAGAGAGAGAGAGAGAGAGAGAGAGAGATTGCAATGTACAGTAACCGGATCTTCAAAAGTTGGAATACATAGAAGATTTACGGCAGAGTGTGAATATTGTCCCTCGGGCTTCGATTTACAGTGGCAGTTAATAAGTTGAACATCAAAAAAGGATTATGTTCATTCCAAATGTATGACAAAATAAGAGTCAAGAATGTTATTTGTTATTTATAAAAGAAATCCAATTATCATTTATTTCACCACTTGTATATAACGATAGGTAGGTACATGTAGGTGAGTGGGTGGATGGGTATTGCACAATTTCTGTATGATTGATTGATTGTATCTTGTTTAACGTCCCTCTCGAGAATTTTTCTTTCATATGGAAACGTCACCAATACCGGTGAAGGGCTTCAAATTTAGGCTTATGCTCGGCGCTTACGGCCATTGAGCAGTGCATGAGGGTTCTTTAGCCTGCCACACCCATTGTGACACGGGCCATCAGTGTTTAAGATAATCTCCGAGAACCCGTGATATTCACACCTAATGCCGAGCGTTTGGCGATGGAAATGTCACTACCCGTTTTAACGACTTAGGTCTGTTGCGGCCGGGATTTGAACCCCGACCTTCCGCATGCGGGGCGAACGCTCTAACATCTAGACCACCGCGGCGGTATGTTTCTCCATAGACGGTTAAATCAGCAGTGTAATATAGTATACAATATATACGCTTTGAAAATCGTAGCTGTACACATATTTCTCTTCGATAGAGTAACAAAGGTGACACAACCCTGTCAAACTAACCACAAACAATGGGAGGGTAAATCAAGTAATTGATACCGTACATGTTTTCCGTAACTGTGTGTTCGAATGATCTTGCTGTACAGAATGAATGTAATTCATGAAAATGGTTTGGTGCAAAACCTTTTAAGAAAAATAGGGAATTTGCTTTCTTAACATTCATTATGTCACAATTTTCAAAAAAGGATACACTCGAGAAAAGAAAACATTTCATCAATAAAAAATATGCTAGAGTTCCTCATTGACCATATCTTCGTGGTCTTTGGTGATCAGGTCTTCCAAACGTCTGTTAGAATTCCCATGGGCACGAATTGTGTTCCTTTCTTAGCTGACCTGTTTTTATATTCTTATGAAGCAGAATGTATTCAAAAACTTCAACATGAAAAGAAAAAATCTCTTGCTTTGGCCTTCAATTCCACATATAGATATATCGACGACGTATTATCTATTAACAATAATAATTTTCATTCATATGTCGATTCGATATATCCCTGTGAACTCGAAATAAAGGACACCACATATTCGTCCATTTCTACTTCATACTTAGATATTATATTGGAAATAGATATTAACGGCAAACTAACACCTCAACTTTATGACAAACGGGATGATTTCAGCTTCGCCATCGTCAACTTCCCACATTTATGTAGCAATATTCCGTTATCACCTGCATATGGTGTTTACATCTCTCAACTGATTCGATACGCAAGAGCTTGTTCAGCGTATGGTCAGTTTTTTAATGAGGCAGGCTACTGACAAAAACGTTGATGGTGCATGGGTTTCAACAGTCTCATTTAAAGTCAGCATTTCGCAAATTATATGGTCGTTATAACGATCTACTTTGCCAATACAACCTATCATTGGGTCAAATGTTGTCTGACTTGTTTTATACCGATTGTTAGGCCGTTCTTGGCACACTGATTTTGACTACGAATAACTTCGTTTACCTGATCAAGACATAGGGCTCACGGCGAGTGTGATCGGTCGACAGGGGATGCTTACTCCTCCTAGGCACCTGATCCCACCTCTGGTATATCCAGGGGTCCGTGTTTGCCCAACTCTCTATTTTGTATTGCTTATACATATAGGAGTTATGAGATTGATCACTGTTCGTTATTTTCACCTTTCATCAATATTTACAGCACATTTGTGCACTCTTACTGAAGTATTCGGGATCCTAGAGTTTTCCGGAATGCAGTCTGGAATACGTTGCTATTTTACTTTTTGTAAACTTCTATTCTATGTGAAATCAGAATGAATGTATATTTACGGAGATTACTTCCGTCTTTTGCTTGTAATTTTGGTTTACGTCACAACGTTGTGAGTTCCGCCATCTTTTTGTATGAGCCATTTTTTGTTGATTGTCAGCAATTTTCACATTGCGAAACCCACCCACACCACTTGTATTACTGAGTTTTCTAAGCAACGCATATTAATGTACGTCGGAGTTTACATGTAATACATGTTCTTTATTTTTAGCTTGCAAGCAAGTGATTGAGTTTACAATTTGTATTTGAATTGAGCTATGTTCTTTGTGCACTGCAAATAAAGTTTAGAGGCCCAGACTTTTAATTGTTATATGGAGTAAACTGTCTTTTTTACAATTAATGACAAGTCGTCAGCTAAAGTGGGACAATTGATAGGGATATCTACATGTAGTACACCAGTATTTAAACTACTCGACTGTAATTCATGAATAAGATCATTAATGAAAACAAGGTATAAAAAGGTAGAAAGCATACCACCCTGTCTAACACCTTGGTTAATAGGAAACCATTCTGACTGGGTTTGGTTTACAATAATTGAACTCATTGTATTTGGTAACATTGGTTAATAAGTGACCATAATTTATCCATAATGCCAATATCGTATAGCTTAACCATAAGACCAGGCCTCCATACCGTGTCAAAAGCTTTGCTAGTATCAAGAAAACACACGTAAACATCACTACCTTGTTCCAAGTTATGTAGAATTGTTTCATGTAGATTGAACGATGCTGTCAGGCAACCTAATTCTTTCTGGAAACCTTGTTGTTGAGTATTGGGAAAATCTTTCTTGTGTAAAACATACTTAGTAATACAATTATAGATAACGTTTTCAAAAAGCGTAAAAAAGCAAGGCAATAAGGCTACAGGTCTGTAACTGTTTCAAATTTTTACGTTTATTGCCACCCTTATATAACGGAACTATCAGACCGCGTTTCCAGTAGACGGAGACATGACCACAATTTACAATTGCGTTAAATAACTTTAGAAGACAGGAGATAAGTAGTATATCGCCATGTACTATGTGTTCATTTGTCAACAAGTCATCTCCAGGTGCTTTCCGTAATTTCAAGGTGTCAATAATGGTGATTATTTCTTTTAATTTAATTTTGCTTCCCGGTATGTAACCGAAGTCTAGCTCATTCTCGTTTTTTAAATGTTGGAACTTCTCGATCTTCATTTGAAACTCGTTGTCAAATTCTCCTCATCCAATGGAGTCTTTATCCAATGGAGTGTAAAGTTTCTTGTAACTTGTAGCAAATGTTTCCGCTACACCACGTGGATCCGTATGAATCACTCCATCGCAGATCTCAGGATATACTCTTGACGATCTAGGCTTCCTGCGTTTAGTCAACTTACAGAACAACTGAACATCAACTTCAGCAGCTTGATCGATATCACTATATACCTTGCTAATATAGTTCTCATGTTCTGTGTCAAGAGCTTTACGAAATTGACTCTTTGCTCGCTTATATTCACGATAGGAAGAGAACTTCGCTTGGTTAACTCTATCGTGTGCAGATGTTTGACAGATTTTGTCCAATCTGGGCGTGTATAGGGATTATACGACGAGAATGGAATAGACGATTCAGCACAAGATAGCAGTATTAACAGTAGCTCATTAGCGAAATTTATCAATGTCCTCATCTCCTCTGAGTACAGTGTTAAATAAATCTCGCAAGTTGACCTGAACAAGATTTCCATATTCTACAACAAATTCAGGGGTAGCCTTATGCCATGTGGGTAATTCTGATTGAGAATTTCTTTAAAAGAGTCTCTTCGAATTTCGAAATTAAAAATCGCTTTGATTGGTAAGTGGTCTGATGTAATGGAAATAGGGTCGATCCTTCTTTAAGAATTTTGTAACTTTTCATCCATTTAAGAACATGTTTTTCAAACAAAATATAATAAAGAGTAGTTCTCATTTAAATGAAGGGAAAATGCTCACTCTCAATAACAAAGTCTTTGTTTTGGATACATAAATTACATCTTGAGACAAAGTCTGATAATAAAAGAGCCTTGGTATAGGGTTTGTGTTACATGTATCAATTAAGCTGCCGTTAAAATCACCTGCAATGATAACTTTCACGTAGTTGGAATAATAGCTGTACAGATTTTCAAGAATATCAAGTTCTTGTTTATATGCATCAATATTGTTCTCAGATGGCAAATAATTGAAATAAATACCAAGAATGTATTAATGGTTACCATTGTGATCATCAAGTTGAATACCTACAATTCGGTTTGTGTTATAACAACTAATTTCTTTGACAGAAAACATCAGCGATTTCTTGTACATAATAGCAACACCGCCTTTTCCAGTAAACCCCGAGTTGCAATGCAATGTGCTTTCATCAATTTTGACAAAACAGACATAATTTCTATGAATACTGTCAAGGTAATTTTTCGTGCTTTCTTTTAACTTATTGTTTTTATAATAAAACACAAATGACTGCATCTCCATGTATGAATGCAGTCTGTTTGACGATAACAAAGATTATTTGTGGGATTGTAAATGAAGAACTACATATAGTTTGAATATCCCTTTGAAGTCAGTGGAGTAATAATCATAAATCTCGAGACACTACTCTGTAATTCGACTATTAGTTGCTTACAAATTCTAGTCTGATTTGAGGTGAAGATCAGCTTGAGAAGAATTCCAATAAATAACAAAAATAACGCTTTTTCCCCTATTCCTTTCTTATCGTAGCATGAATTAAAACACGTGTTTAACTGACTATTACTTAAACACGTGACTGAAGGATGGGTTCTTGTCCTGCATAAGTACCGTACTGAATTAAGGTGTACTAAGTTTATCATTCAACGATACACAATCCTTGTCATAATGAGGGGGTGATAAGTATATTTTCAAAAGCATATTTTCCTATTGTGATTGTTGATAATAAATAATGAAGATTGAATTCGATAATTTTTCATTTTTATTGGTCACAACATAAATACAGGGAGCGATTTCATGAACTTAAATAAATGAACTATAAATGAAGTATTTAAAACGATACTAAATAATTGATCATCATGTGTTAAAAATCCAAAAAACACAAGCACGTAATTATCAAATGCTGATAACACATTAAAAAAAATCATTGACTAAATATATAAAATCTAGACATTTTGCCAAATATGCATATGTATGTCAAGGAAACATTTTGCGACTGTTTCATGTAGAAGTAAAAACAAAACACAGGATAATCAACAGCTGCATGTAGAAGATCGAAATAAAACTAATACGTACAAAATATGCACAGTCATTCTTCAACAAAGTATATGAAAATCTGCATAAGCAGGACATACTCTCCAAATAAAATACCTTAGTTTTATACGCTGTGTGATAAAGACGACAAAATGGTGATCAGCAACAATACAACCCTTGAAGCAAAACTAAAGTGATACCATCTTTCAATGCCATTACAGGTAAAATGAAAGAAAAAACTCATTCATAAATAAAAATAAAAACAAATTCAACAAATCATACAACTCCTAGGTATAAAGGTATGTGGAAAAAATTGGATAAAATGTCTATTCAGTGCCAGTGGCCGCGGGGGTCATATCCACACAGGTAAATAAAATAAATAATTTTGATACCGTATATCAATTGTAGACAACTAGAGACAGATAATTTCCTCAGAAGGATCAGAATTGTTTTGCACTTAAAACAATACAACGTATTTTAAGCACACACTTCAAGGTTCACAACCATTATAAAAGTCAATTAGAATAAAATAGCATCCTAGACATCCGTACTGCTAGCTCTGTTTCCGAACAGCCGTACAGGCCACAGAGACCGGGTCCTCACTTCTCCCCCAGTATCCCGAGGACGGGTAATACTTTAGTACGGAAACCATCACCTCCACCAACTCGCATGCGTACTCCACCGGACTCCCGTTCAATTCAAACACAACGGAGGACTTGGTACACGTGGTGGATGGTAGTTGTCGAGGGACGCGTTCCACGTCTTCGATCATTACTGTTGTCCAGGGGCAGATAGAGCTAGTGTCCTGTCTTTCTGAATCGTCATAGTCTGCATAATCAAGTGGCCGGATGGGGGGATCAAATATTCGACACCCGTGACACCTCGACACCGGATGTGATGTACACTGCAGAGCAAATAGTGCCACTGCTATAGTCATTTTCAAAATGGAGACCAGCCTAAGATTCATTGTTTGTAGAAATTGGTGCTACTTTGCTTACTAAAACAACTTGATACAACTCCTCTATATATAGTGTTCAAGCCGGTTCTGATCATTTCCGCAAATTTCCCGAATAGGGGAGCAGACCTGTAAAATTAAAATAGCGGATATGATGACAAAGATTCATCGATATACGTACATAGTACAGAATTCAAATGCAATATTTTATGACGTATGTTTTGAAGGTAGTAGAACAATCGTGTGAAATATTTACTAATTAATTAGCTAGATCGATATCATTCCATTCTTTTTTCATGTTCCCTTTCCTTCGTTATTTCTCTCTCTCCCCCCGTGGTTTGTTATTCGTTATCAGCATATCATTCTTCGTGCCATATCAATATCTACATGGAGTGTACTTTATATAAAAATGCAACAGAGTGGTTGTTATGATTAAACGCTGCACAGCGAAGAATCAGGCTTAAATACCTGTTGTAAAATTCAAATATTTGATATAAAACATTTTTACCAATTATATTTCAAACACTTGCACATTATGCTTTATCACGCCTTTTCAGGCTTTTTAATATAAAGATAGGTATAAAAGCATGCAAGCATTCATTTTTTGATACTTGTACAGCAGATGAATTTATTCGAAACTCAAATTGGTATCTGTGAAAGCGCGACATAAATCTTTTCATTCCGCGTTGTAATTTATCAATGAAATAGAAAAGCCCACAGTAAATATTTTCACACCGCATTGTTGTAAGTTATCAATGAAATAGTAAAACACGACATAAATCATTTTAATACCTCGCATTGTCGTAATTTATCAATGAAATAGTAAAACGATACGTAAATAATTTCATTGTTGTATTTCATCAATGAGATACATGTAGTAATTGATGATATAAAAAGGGACACGTGTTTTGTAACAGGTAAATACGATGTCATTAAAGTGTTTTCAAAATCACCCGTTTCCTTTACACTGCGGTCAGTGACTCATCGGAGAAATCCCCATCACTTATAGCGGGTTAGTTTCGATTGTCCACTAGTGCAACCAATGGGAAAGGGTTTATAAAGATTAGAACCACTCCCTAACAGGTCATGAATTCGGGGCACAACGGGTGGAATGTATCGCTAGAGTGCCTGTTACGTCAGTTACACTTTTTTCAAAAATAAAACGCAGTGCAGTAGGAAATAGGATGTTTTGGGGGGATACAATAAGCCCTAGATTCCGGAAGTAAAATGCTGTTGGGAGCGATGTAGAGGGAGAGTATGCCGTCACATTCTTATAATTGATTAATTTATTTTCAGAAAGAACTAGTCTACAATACCTGGTATTTACGTGCAATATAAAAAAAAACAACTAATAAATAAAATACCCCCACCCCCCAATAAAATAAACCAAATGAATAAAGAAATAAAACCTCATAAGCTACCCGTGATGTACTAAATGGGTGTCTTTAGAATGAAGAGGTAATATTGCACTAAAATTTCAATCTTACTTTTTTTATCATATCAACTGATCGATTTGTGTTCTATGGCCCTCTCAATTAAAGAATTCGTAAATTATGTAACTTAGGGCATGCTGATGATGAATTTCGCTATATTCTTGAAAGTAAAGAACTATCGAATTTAAGAAAGAAATATTTTTTAAAATGCTAGATATTGTACATCACCAGATGTCATCAAGTTTTGCTTACTTGTGTCGACTACTAAATTTACAAGATTAAATCTATGTATGTTTATTTTATAAATATATGATATAGTTGGATAATCTGCCCTCCATGTCTCTTTCCATTATAACATACTTTGTATATATTGTATATTTAAGTCTACAGATTATCTCGTATATACCTCTGACAAGTGTATAGCTATAATGATGTGTATCTTCCTCATGTACCGTTAAATGGTTTGAATGAATAAAATGTCCCTTCAATTGTTTTTCAATCACATTGATGGATCACCTGATCACTCATTTATAACATTAAATCATCTTTACAAGACCGTGACATTACTCGACCAAGATACTAAATGTATTAGTGCACGTAGTACTCGGTGACCGCAGCTGAAAGAAGTATACATGGTCTTCTTAATATGTCTCATGACTGTGTACATGTACACTTCAACTTATAGCAGATTCCTGTCTTATTTTTGTCCGACACATTTTTTATATTCATTCGTCTTTGATTAAATATCCAATATTTCTTCATAAGTATAAATATACCCTGAGCTGTAACCCGATTTATGACATGTTCATGAATAAAATATTCTAAAAATCAGTGGATCGACACCACCATTAGGTTTTTTTTCTAGATATTTTAGAAAATCGTCGGGATTTTGTGTGGCTGTGTATCTTCAATCCTTCTTGACATGTTTGTAAAGTGAGATTAATTGCTTGCGGATTTTTTGTAGGTTGGTTATTAATTTGCCTAAAAAGTGCTTACTAAGATTATTTCAGTGGCAACTGTACCTAAATTCATTAGTAAATAAATAGATACATCATTCACAGAACACATTTCCTGACATTTTGTACATGTCGTAATACTTTTGCTTATTATGATTCATAATATTCATTACTTTTCTGGACGTACGTTTCTATGTACGTAATACGTTTGTTTGTTTTTTTCTTTTTCTTTCGGTTTTATTTTAATTTAGGAAATACTCTAGGGTTCATTATATATATATATATATATATATATATATATATATATATATATATACATATATATACACCATGTCAATACGTAATTTTGAACATAATTCTTTTAAAATGATGTTCATCTTAGGATGGAAAATTAGTTTGTTTTTATTTTTAAAAATCAACATGAACAAAAAGGGTCTACGCCTTACTTATACGGTATTCATGAACTTGCGATCAATTTGATATCGTTCCTTTTTCCAGATATCCTATGGACATTAGATATATTTTTTATATTCAGAAAAAATACTGCTGACCTATCAAATGTGAAAACTAGAGATGCACTGTCATTTAGATGTCTAAAATCTATTTTGTAGTGTGGCAACTTCAGAATCAAACCTGGGGTTCTTGTTTTAGATGATAACATTCGTGTACATTATCGTGATGTTGTTTTTATTGAATGGAATACAGATGTGCTCAAATCAAAGGTCATTCAAACGATACCAGCTGGAATCGTTGAAGGACCATACTAGGTGTGGCGTTATTGCACTGTACCTCTGGACAATTACAAGGAACACATGAACTCACAAGACCTGGATATCTAAAACGGTTTTCCCCTCAGTTACCAGAACTTCGTAAGTCGAAATCCACTAAAAAAAAATTAATATATTTGTTTTTCTAGAAAAAGTTCTATTTCTAACTTAGTGAAACATGAACTACCTGGAAAATTTAACAGCCAAAGGATTTCCGATAATTTAATTGAACTCTTGCATTCGTAACAAAGACGTCGCTACATTTCTTCAACAGTACCTGAGCGTGGTAGAGGAGCGGAATCTAACCAACCACAACGGTATATATATGTCAAATGCAGAAAACAACCCAAAACGTGTTAGTTTGTACCTGTACAATGTTGGGGGGTTTTTTTATCCCTAGAAATCAATGCATTCTAAAAGTGCATATGACACCAACGTGTTGCACAATAAGAGAAATAAATGCACTCCTTGACCCGCAAGTATTTGCAGGGAACGCTATAACCACTTAAAATAACAAAATAACTTAATTCGTAAACAAACACTATGTGAATATATATATATAAGCACTAAGTTCCAACAACACCCGATACCCAGAAGTGTCGAATCCGGATACAAAATCAATTACAAAAAAATATACAAAGCACTAAAATGACCAAGAGGCACGAACAACCAGATTGTCCAATTTCCTTCTTCAGGACAAACGAAAAGAATCAAAAGAATCACATAAAGTGGCCAATATTTACAGAGAAACAGAGAATAATAATAAAATAACATATAAATACACCTAGTACTACAACTACACTAAATCTTCAAACGTATTTACACCGCAGACTACATGTTTTTGGTTTTTAGGCTTGTGTGTTAAATATAACGCGCTAGACAGCATATAGCACAATTGTTTTAGTGTAAACGGACACAAGTTAAAACAATGGCAGATTAAGACAATTGCAAGTAAAGGAAATGCCGCGACAGTTTAAAAAAAAAAAAAGACAGACAAAAACAAAAGATGCACATTAGATACTTTCCTAAGGTTGAAGGTGAAATGAGTAAAATGTACGAGGCTTCACAACTCTTAAGAAGGTCCCTAGTTGAAGCATAATCTTTCATGTCAACGGTCCTCATCACTCCTCAGGCACCATTAAGACGGAATAGCACATCAGAGAGATCTGATATGGATGGAAGGTAGAGGACATGTACAACAATATTTTGAAATTGAAAAAATTCAGATTTGCCTTGTCTAATTAAAAAATGCAGTTTTAGTAGAAAGTAATTGGGGGGGGGGGGGGTATTAAAACCCCTGCTAGACTCGAACACACGAACTACAGATCAGCAATTGACACGTTAACCTTCTGAGATTTTCATTCAAGTTTTAAAAGGAACTCAGCCATTATCACGATGTATTATTCCTCCTTAGCAGAATGTTTCTGTCAATCACGCGTTCTCGCATTTTTTTCTGGATGAATGGATAAGTAAAATATTTATTTTCTGTGTATTTCTTCGTGTATAACACTCAGGTAGATCCTGGACACACCAAGTAAATAAAATCGGTTTTGATACATGTAAGTTAACGCCTACTTGTTTCAGTTCAGTGTATTAGCACAAAACCACACGGTTTACAGGCGTGTATAGTAAAAGCTGCAGAACTGTAGCTCTTTGAGAAAATATTTTCTCAGAGAGCTACAGTTCTGCAGCTGGTATAGTAACCTTATGGTCAAAAATGCATGGGGGTGTTTGAATTAACTAAATCTTAACTTTACTTACTCTTAGGTTAGGCGCGGCTACGGCATCAATAATCTAACCTTAGATCTAGTTTTTTTTTTTTTTTTTTAAATACATCAATAAAATAAAAATATTATTAAAAGAATGAAGATTTCTATCGAAGTTTTGGCCCAAAAAAACTGTATTAATGTAAAACTTATACGGTACCAATTTTGATGCACCAGATGCGCATTTCGACAAATAATGTCTCTTCAGTGATGCTCAGGCCGAAATTTTGGAAAGTCAAAGTAATAATAAACTTGTAAGAGCTAAAAGGAAAACTAGAGTGCCAAATACTGGAGCCAAATTTGTCCAAGGATAGAGCTATGCATGAGATAGATAATCCTTAATTTTGAAATGAATTTATAAATTTTATCCCAGCAATTAAATATACATCCGTATTTTCAAGCTAGTAACGAAGTACTTGGCTACTGGGCTGTAGAGACCCTCGGGGACTAACAGTTCACCAGCAGAGGCCTCGACCCAGGGGTTGTAATGTAAAACATTAATTAATAGCAACAACAACTGCAAAAATAAATGTATTAACGAAAACATTAATATTTTTCAGAGAGCTACAGATCTTTAGAATCTAGATTTTAAAAACCATATTGATAAAGTCACAATAAAATAAAGGTATTAATAGAAACATTAAAGCACCGATGCATTTCCTGGTTGCTCCGTGTTTGACTCGATGCCAATTTCAAGGACAAGGCCACGCTTTGACTGAGTTTTGTTCTTAGTACAGTGTGTTGTGAAATCAGTAGCACGGCACTTGAAGAAATACATATTGACCGGTTTTTAATTTCTGATATGTCCACAATATAAACGGATGATCAATCACCAACAGACAAACTAGGTCATGAAAATGAAAGTAATGCACCATACGGTGGTATATAACTGCCACAAATACAATATTGATTTCTGTAGCGGAATACCTGTTTACGTCTCATTTTAGTTTACACGGTCACCATCAGTGACAATTAAGTTAAGGAAGTGTTTTATCAGCTCTTTTGTCAGACGTTAATCTCCATGTTTTCCACTTGGTTTCTGCTTCATTACTCACTAAATTACGAACTTCTTTCATCGTCTTCCAGAAGAAACAAATAGATGAAATAATTTGGAAAGATTGATTGATTGATTGATTGTGTCTGGTTTAGGCCATAATAAAAACATTCCTAGATTATCCTCCAAAGTTTTTGAAAAAAGAATTTTATCTTTTTTTTAAAATATTTTATTTCACGAAAAATGGGCTAAGCACTCGTGTAACATTTACATGGCACAGATAACAACACACCTTTTTTAATTCAGTAGTTTATTTGACTTAATTGTGGCAACATATCATAAATGGATCCTCAGATCGCTTTTGATACTACCGACATAAGAATATTGAATGCATCATTGATAGTACTCCGAGTAGATAACACTAATTCGTCTTCGTTTTGTGTGTATTGAATGTAATGTCCTAAAATAGAAGTAATGTCACCAACCGTATACTGTGGGTCACAGGACACGAAATTTCCATCCTTTGATTTTCCTGGTGCTACCGTATGTATTTGTGCTGATGTGTTAATTATAGTTATTGTCATCAATCGGAAACGAGTTATAAATTTTCCCAGAATAAAAGCCATTGTACAGTTCTAGTAGGGTGTATGTATCTCTAACTACACAGCTATAGCGTCCCTTGGGGATCCGGGTTAGAATAGGTCCCCAGTACCCCTTGCTTGTCGTAAGAGGCGACTAAATGGGGTGGTCCTTCGGATGAGACCGCAAAAACCGAGGCCCCGTGTCACAGCAGGTACATGCGAATATGTAGGGACAATCTTGAAATATGGGCCAAGGTGACTCATGTTAGCGATGTGGCCCATGGGCCTCTTGTTTGAAAAAAAGGTTGTTGAACTTACTTTGAGGAAATAAAACATAGAGGGTACATTATTTTCTCGTCGAACTCCTAAAACATAGAGGGTACATTATTTTCTCGTCGAACTCCTCACACAGTTTGCAAGTGGGAGCCTTATTCTACACTGTGTTTTATGGGTATTGAGAATATGCATATTACAAGGATTTGATTTTTTTAATTTTTGAGAATATACAGGTTGGTAAACTTAATCAGTTTTGAGGATATACACTGTATTATAAAGTGGTTATATGGGTTGTCTAACTCCTCACACAGTTTAAAGGCTTTGTAAAGAAAGTGAATATGTGCGTAGTGCAGATGTGTTAGATTCTCAACATTTTCAAAAATTTCTTTGATGTTCGAAAAAATTACAGGTTGTAAAGTTAGTCAGTGTTTGGGGGAGTATTAACACACAGAGTCACTGCTGGACTCGAACCCGCGATCTGTGCTACAGCAGTCGACGCGCTAACCTACTGGGCTAATCAGCTAGGCAATCAAATCTAAAAGGAATAAACAAATATTGCTGATATTCATATTTTCATCAATGTTTTAAAAGAAGTCAGCCAATATGGCGATGTAGTATGCCTCCTTCAAAAAATAACCTCCGCGGTGATCTAGAGGTAGAGCGTTCGCCCCACATGCGGAAGGTCAAGGTTCGAATCCCGGTCGCGACAGACCTAAGTTGTTAAAATAAGTATTGACAGTTCCACTGGCCAAACGCTTGGCATCAGATGTGAATGTCACGGGTCCTGGAAGATGACCTTAAAAACGGATGACCCATGTCACAGATTACCTTAAAAACGGATGTTCCATGTCACAGTGGGTGTGGCACGCTAAAGAACCCTCACTGCTCAATGGCCGTGGGCTCCGAGCATAGGCCTAAATTTGAAGTCTTTCACTGGTCTTGTTGACGTCTCCATATGAGTGAAAATTTCTCAAGAGGGACGTTATTTAGGCCTTAATAAAAAAAAAATCCTAGATCTTTGGTTGAAAACTACGTCTTAAATATAATCGGGTTCGGTATTCAACTTGTCATTTTAAACTTCCCGCGATTGTCATTTTCTGTCAACGTGATCTTTGAAATGGACGGAACACATACAAAGTGGTGTTTACAGTTTTGTGCATAAAGCAAAGGCCAAGAGTCGTGAAGGACTGGTTTGGCTGTTATTGATTGATTGAATGAATGTTGTTTAACGTCCCTCTCGAGAATATTTCACTGATATGGAGACATTATAGCGGGTGACATCTCAACCAACCCTGGGCCGATTAAATTTCCCTGTGTGGCCTGCAGTAGACAAACACGAAAAAATCGGAAACTTTTGATATGCACACATTGCAATATAAGATGTCACCTTAAATGCTGCATGGACAACTCTCCACCCGTTGCAGCACAATGGACCTGCAATGCATGTTTATCTATTGACAACCCCGCACCCAGCATGGAAACAGATGCTGACATGATGCCTGAAACGATCGGGATCGATATCTCAGAAGATGACAATTACACTTCCGGTGTAAACAACGTGGAAAACGACCATGACATCTGGGAGAACTTAGTAAACGTTAGAAAAGCGAATCCAGCTAAGCTTATCTGTGGTTATTTAAACATAAACAGTCTCGCAGAAAAGTATGATAAGATCCAGGACATAATACAGCGAAATCTCGTCGACATGCTTTTTCTGGCAGAGACTAAAATCGACGCCTCCTACCCCGATGCACAGTTTGTAATTGACAATTACATTATGTGGCGAGCTGATCGGAATAAGCATGGTGGAGGAGTACTAGCCTTCCTCAGGTCCGATCTGGCTGGAGATCGTAAGCCTACCTTTGAATTTAAAGACATAGAATCCGTGGGAATAGAGGTAACATCAAATGGTCACAAATGGTTATTTGTTGGAACATATAAACCACCGAATATGAATGAAAATGTTTTTAGTGACGATTTTAGCAAGACTTTAGATAGAATTATAAGTAGATATGACAACTGCATCGTTATTGGCGATTTAAATATCAACATGCTTGACAAACAAAAAAGCTTAATATTGTCTGATAAATGTGACACTCATGGAGCTAAGAACTTGGTGAAAAAGGCAACATGCTTTACCAAAATTGGTAAACCATCCCTACTAAATGTCATTATCACCAACGAAAATTCAAACACAGGCAAAGTATGTAATTTTGGTTCAGGAATTAGTGACTGCCACACTTTTATCTGCAGGTTGACATAACAATATTAGAGAGACAAGCAAAACACAGATTATGTAGAAGTTTTAAACATTTTGATGCTGAAAAATTTGCAGAGGAATTAGAAACCAAATTATGCTTATTGTGTGATGGCAAAGATGTAAACAAGTGTTATAACGATTTTAGCAACTGCTTTCTAGATGTAGCTAACAAGCATGCCCCACTGAAATCAAGAAAAATCCAAACAAAACAAGTCCCATACATGAATAAAGAACTTAGGAAGGCAATATACAAGAAAAAATGTTGTTTAATTAGTACCAATCCATAAACTCCTCTGAAAATTGGGAAAAGTACAGAAAACAAAGAAACTATGTAACCACCCTAAAAAAACAAGTCTATAAATCAATACTTCATTGAAAGATGTGCTGGAGGCCCAAAATCAAAAGACTTTTGGCCAACTATAAAACCATTTTTAACAAACAAAGGATGCACCACACAGAAAGACTTAATTCTCTCGGAAAATAACACGCTTGTAAACAGCCAGAAAGAAGTATGTGAAATCTTTAATGACTTTTTCATAAATGTTGCTAAAAATATTGGGGATGCAGAACAAGTAGATGAAAATCACCCAAGTATACAGGCAATAAAAGCAAATAAAACAGAATTACCACAACAACATCCATTTTCCTTTAAAGCTGTCACTGAAGACTTTGTAACAATAAGTATAAAGAAAATAAATATTTAAAAAGCCACTGGTATTGATGGAATTTCTCCAAAATTCTTACTCATCGCTTTACCAGTTATCAGCAAACCTCTAAGTCAACTAATTAACATGTCCCTATCAACATCAACTTTCCCTAACCAGCTTAAGATAGCACAAGTGACACCATTACACAAGAAGAATAGTTCATTAGAGAAAGGCAACTATAGACCTGTTAGTGTTCTTCCTGCAATCTCAAAAGTTTTTGAAAGAGCAATTGAAAATCAGTTAACAATGTTTTTTTTAAATTGTTTTCAATCCTTTTTTGGCAGCTTTTTGGACAAGTTTTGGATGTCAGTCAACTTTATTAAGAGTAATTGAAGATTGGAAACAGGCATTGGATAAAAACGAGCACACAGCAGCAATTTTAATGGACCTTTCTAAAGCCTTTGACTGACTTCCTCATGAACTACTTCTTCTTAAACTAAAAGCATATGGTCTCTCAAAAGCAGCACAAGAGATGTTAAGTAGCTATCTCTCATGTAGAAAACAGTGTGTTAAAGTAGGGGAGCACACCAGCCTATCCTCGGCCCCTTACTCTTTAACATCTTTATCAATGACCTCTTTCACTTTGTAAATAAATGTAATCTCTACAACTATGCAGATGACAATACTTTATCAAAATCAGACAAATCTTTAAATCATGCAATAGCAGCACTTCAAGATGGCAGTAAATCTCTGATTAAATGGTTTAAATCAAACAAAATGCAGGCAAATCCAGAAAAATTCCAAGCTATCTCTGTTGGAAACGAAACACACAATGAAAACATAGTTTTTGATTTAGACGGGATAAAAATTTCATGTGATGAAGAAATAAAATTGATGGGCATTACAATTGATTTTAAACTTTCTTTCAACACACATATTACCAATATTTGTATAAACGCAGCAAGGCAATTAAATGTTCTTAAACGAATAGGCAAACATCTTAGCAAATTAGGTAAATTAACCATATATCATTCATTTATTATGTCAAATTTTAGTTATTGCCCGTTGACATGGCACTTCTGCACTGAACAAAACACCCACAAAATTGAAAAGATTCAGGAAAGAGCTCTGAGGTTTATCTATGGTGACTATAAAAGTACTTACGAAAACTTATTAAAACAATCTAAATTGCCTTCACTAAAAAAACAGAAGAATGCGAACAATAGCTTTAGAAACTTTTAAAATTATCAACAAAATGTCCCCACTTTTTTTTTACAAGATCTAGTTGTTATAAAAAAAAAACATTCATACAATTTTAGATATACAAATACAGCGGAAGTACCAAGACTTAGAACAACCAGGTACGGGATTAAATCTTTTAGATATGAGGCAGCAAAGCTCTAGAACTCTTTGCTAAACGAAGCAAGAAATATTACATCATATAATCTATTCTCAAATTATATTCAAAATTGGTGTGGGGAATTAAATTGTAAATGCAGCTCATGCAGATTCCAGCCTCTCCTGTCTAAATCTTAAAGTGTTGATCTAACTTCTAACTATGCTTCTAAGCTGACATGTTTACTCTGCTGTCTCTTAGGTATGCATATTTATTTAGTCTATGTATATATATGTCCATATTTTTATGTTTGTGTTGCAAACTTTCTTCAGTGCTGTGCATCTTAATGTAGCTAGTCCCTGTGTATATGTATGCATGACTTGTGATGTCTGTATACATGTATGCGTCCTGTTTTATTTCAAATTTCTGTTTTTATGTCTATGCATGCAATTATATATCATTAGTGCTTTGTGTTTTATGCTATATAGTCGGTTAAAGAGCTCTTAGATCATGTTTATTGTTACCTGTATATAGTTCCGACTTTAAATAAAAATTACTTACATTGCCGCAGAGGGTCTGCAAAATTTAGGTCTATGCTCGGGGGTTATGGCCTTTGAACGGGAAGGGATCATTATCGTGCCACACCTGCTGTAACACGAGGCTCGGTTTTTGCGGTCTCATCCAAAGGACCGCCCATTTAGTCGCCTCTTGCGACAAGTAAGAGGGTACTGAGGACCTAATCTAACCCGGATCCCGGGTATAATAAATACGTCCATTAAAGAAGTGTGTACGAGGGCTGATATGGGGACCCCAAGGCTGATATGCAATATGATATGCTATGGATTTTATAGTTAATGTCACATCATCCGTATCGTGCAGTGCAGAATCGGGATAATAATCACCAAGTATACATTATAAATAAAGAATTAAGTAAATTCAGACATAATGCGTTTTTCTAGTTAACATAGTTTTTCACATTTGTAATATTTTAAACATCGTTATTTATACGTCTACTTAAACTAATGAATGACTTGCATCATGAATGTTAATTAATCTAAAGAACTCTTTCAAATAGCGATATAAATGATAGCTTAGTTTAAAGTTAGCCCCTTGTAGTTTAAAATACAAATTAAATCTTGCTACTTATTTTTAGCTCATTGACCCTAGTGTTGAAATGTACATTATTTTTTGCTGCCCGACCTAATGAAGAATAAAATATATTCCTCCAGAAAGATCAATAATGGACTCGCGGAATGCGGAGGAAAATTAGATATCCGGAACGAGGTACCATAACTTATCTTATCGCGACATAGTGCAAACTTCCAGTAACTTCTAATGGACTGAGACGAAAGTGAAAAGTTTTGCAACGAAACATGAAGTACGTGGATTAATTTTGTACTTACCTTGGCATCTCACATGAAATTCTTTGTGCACAATATTAGATTAATCTACTCCGCAATTCATTTCTTTCCCCCGCAAAGGAAGGAAGGCATATGGTAAAACACATAACTTAATGTTGTAAGTTGATTATGATATGTAAAAGTCATGATACATACTCTGATCAGAATGATTATGTGACGGGTCTTCAGAACACACCATTGAGTACGTGCTGATTTACATTTACAGGTGCATTTAGGTACATTTAGACAGCACGCTTCCGAATAAAAATAAATTTTTGATATTCTTGAGTACGTTGATGTATCAATGGTAAGTTGTTTTTTTCCAGTTTCGAATAGTATTAACAAAACTGTTACTGTCGAGGGCCTTTGAAGATGGCAGACTGATTAACAGTATAAACAGAGGCTCAATCGCGGACGACTGCGTCGGGGTTATTCCCGCCGTTTACCCGTGGCAGACAGTTGAGGGTGACTAATATTTCTAGAACAATATGTAAGTCTATAATATGTACAGTGGCGGATCTAGAGGAGGGAATTGCAACCCTTTCTATTATATTCATGATAATTGGCAGACACGTAGAACCGGGAGAAGGGGGAGGGACTCCCTTTTTTTTTTATGTCTGGGCTTTTATATTTCAAAACAACATTTTCGAGACTGAGAAGGTTATCCTGCAACATACATGAAAACAAGAACTTAATTTCTATTCTTCTTCGGCTCAGAAATATACAGCCGATCATATACATGTAGCTACAAATTAGGTCACTGTGATATCATGACAGTTTCCGAAACGGCCTACAGTTTTTATACGTCTGTCTTTAGACGGGACGTATTATGGTACAGCGATGTCTGTACGTCCGTCCGTCCGTCCATCCGTCCGTCCGTTCGGGGTTTTCTCTTTATAATTTCATTTCCCTTTCACATATCACGCTGAAACTTGCTGTGTAGCTTCTTTGTGGGTCACTCTAGATCATACTGCAATTTTGGAGGGTACATAATTTGTCCGCCCTACTCCTCCCACAGTTTTCAAGTGAGGACCTTCTTATTATGTGGAGTGTTTGTATGGGTACTGAAGATGTGCATGTGGGATGGATTTTGATTTTCTACAATTTTTTGAGAAATTTACAGGTTGTTGAACTTAGTCTATTTGGAAATTAATATTCTTTGGAGGGTACATAATTTGTCTGCCCAACTCCTCCCAGTTTTCAAGTAAGGACCATCTTATTTTGTGGAGTGTTTGTATGGGTGTTGAAGGATTTTGATTTTTCTTCCATTTTTGAAAAAATTACAGGTTGTTGAACTTGGTCCATTTTGAGGAAATCTCGATTTTTAAGCTAAGATCCTTTGTTCATATGAAAGTTTGTCACAGCCTCATGATGGCTGATACTACCTGAAGCAAACTTATACAAATTATAGCACAAGAAAAACACCCTATGTAAGCATTTCACGGGCGTATTATGTACCGTTTGCGGTACTCTTGTTTGCTGGCGTAATAGGTGAAATGGTAGAGGTATTCTAAACCTATTTCTAAAAAAATATTTCAAGTACATGTATTCACATAGTTTGATGTTAACGAATTATACTAATTGCTATGCAATATTCCATTATCACGTGCATATGGTGTTTATATATCTCAACTGATTCGATACGCAAGAGCTTGTTCTCCTTATGGTCAGTTTTTAAATCGAGGTAAGCTACTGACAAACAAGTTGATGGTGCAAGGGTTCCAACAGTCTCGTTTAAAGTCAGCATTTCACAAATTTTATGGTCGTTATAACGATCTAGTTTGCCAATACAACCTATCATTGGGTCAAATGCTGTCTTACGTGTTTCATACCGATTGTTAGACCGTTCATGGCACACTGATTTTGACTACGGATAACTCCGCTTACTTAATCAAGATATAGGGCTCACGGCGGGTGTGAACGGTCGACAGGGGATGCTTGCTCCTCCTAGGCACCTGATCCCACCTCTGGTGTGTCCAGGGGTCCGTGTTTGCCAAACTATCTATTTTGTATTACTTATAGGAGTTATGATATTGATCACTGTTCGTTATATTTACCTTTCTTTAAATACATTCCAGTAAAACTTTTCTGTGCATCGCCATGTTTACATGTGTATCGCTCTCGGATTGCAGACTGGTTTATACTGAATGACAAATGTTCTTCAGTCATTTATGAATTTGTTTTACAACATATATTGATTGATTTTATGACTATGAAATTGAATTATCAATCATCGACTTTATTGTTGCATTCGCAAAATACGATTGATTGATTGATGTTTTCGCCACACTCAACAATTTTTCAATTATCTGGTGGTGCCCAGTTTTTTATTGGTGGAAGAGAGAACCCAGATACAATGTACCTGGGAAGAGACCACCGACCTTCCGAAAGTAAACTGGGAAACTTTCTCACTTACCGGCGCGAGCGGGATTCGAACCCGCGCCGTCCAGAGGTAAGAGGCCATGTGATTTTCAGCGCGATGCTCTAACCACTCGGCCACGGAGGCCCTCGCAAAATACGAAGTGCAAGCGAGATGAGTATCAATTTTCTCAATATCAGTTATTACGTATGAAGGTATATCGCAGAATAATGACTGCGACATTCCTTTGATCTTTGCAATAAACATGGTAGAATTGCCATTATTTCACATTCAAGGTAAGATATATTGGTTCATGTTGCCTCCCACTCCTACTCCTGAGTAGTTGTACTGAATAGTAAGTAGATACATCATTTTTAGCAGGTTCAGTGGTTTGTTGATTACAACACATTGAACGCTCATTCATTATTTTGATTTTACGTATATAACATCGGCTATTGATTTAAAGTTTAAACGAAGAAAATATAGAGTCTTTAAACCTATAATAAAAATGCTACAAAATCTCGTGCTTTGCTAAAATGAACATTTTCTCCCAGAAGATACTCAGTGAAGATTACCGCTGTAAGACATGATTGCCGTTTCTTAAAATTTTGCTGCGCGGTATGCAAATATCTGTGCTTTGTTGAGAACTTGCATTATTTCCACAAATATTTCTAGTGAAATTAATCGCAAAGAATAAAGTCAAGATGATCACTTGGTCAGAATTTTTACCACGTTTTATACACACGAACTGCGATTCTTCCTCAATTTTCAGACTCAAAAGAAGGGGATGCGTATCAAATATCAATGCGTATTTTATTCGGCAAAACACGGTATATTTCATGTTTTACTTTGTTTAACTAAAACAGTGAAAAGCTAATTTTCCTGTAAGTCGTGAATATCATGTTATTTAAAGTGGTGATATTTACTTCCATTTAAAAATATTAAAAGTGCCTAAACATGTGAGCTTTTTTTCACATAATACACACACAGACAATTAAAGAAATGAAATTAGACTTAGAACACCTTATTTCTTTCAGATTAGATTGTTGTTCTCTGGAATGATGCCAAGAACGTCATGACGTTACGTTGATGTTATAGAATATACAAGTCCTTCAAACGCAGAAAAATACGTCTTAGAAGTGAAGGAGGGCTATAAAGTTACATATTTTTAATCATCTACCTATTATCAATCAGAATCTGCTAAAAAGTGAAAGTGGGTAAAAATTACCCTTTTGTCGTGGGCGCAATCACATGTATGTTACAGGTTTAAATTGATGAATAATTGAAGATATGTTGTTAACAATGAATGCTTGCTGAAGTTTGGGGAAAAGATTATCTTTTAAGATCTACTTTCTTTTTGTTTGGCAAGAATTTTGCCATATATGTACAGTGTATTTATATTTTTATGCATTTTTTAAATATAAAAGAGATTTGAGTACTGAAATAGCATATTGTTGACCAATTCGTTACTTTAAACGGAACAGCCAATACACCCTTTGACCTTGACGACGCTCCATATTTGGTAATTATTTGGCGGACAGGTAGGTAGTAATAAAAAAACCAGATTGAACTAGTTTGCAACAAAAATGTATCTATTGTGGAGGATGAAAGCAATTTCAAATTTCAATAGAAAAGATTCATTGAATGTAAACATTAATATCTAATATCCCTAATCAGATTCGACCTGTGCATGGTGATGAAGGTGTTATTAACTTTCAAGACAAAGAAATGCATTGGTGGCTGTTTTGTACCGTGGGTTGATGTTTGCAAGTTAAAAACAACATTTCAAATTGCAAATTATCTATTACAACATACGCCTAACTATACTGGAAGCAGATTTACAATGTATGAATTTTGCCATACTTTATCAGATGCATGTGTAGCAAATTGTAATTACATAATGTACATCCATTTCTCCATGGGTGCACTGCAGCTGTAAACAATGTGCGTACAAATCTGTCTAAATATAGTACGTCAATTTTAACGACTAGGGATTTCAACAGAAATGAACTATATAACATAAATTCTGTCTTTGAAGAAACATAAGGGTATAAACTGCACCGCTTCACGCCGGTATACATCTGCATGAAACGCTACCCCCCTTCATGAAGTATGCTGGCGTGAAACGTCACAGGTCATACCCTCACGTGTCTTCAAAAGGAAGTAATATCTTGTGAACACCGCCGCCACACACGTGTTTTCCAAGATGGCGGACTGCATCTTCAACAAACTAGAAAAGGTAGGCAGTGAGGCTGTCTTACATAGCAACATCTGGAACGATAAAAATTAGTTCTCCAAGTATTTTATTTCACAAATTCCCCAAAAAACCCACTGGTAAAGGCGCTAATGCCCCAACAGAGCAAATCAACCTTGAACTCTGCGAACCCCCTGTTTGAATGGTATCGTTTAGAATTGTAAATCATGAAAGGTTTATACTTTGGATTTAAAGCATTGGCATATAGATGCCACTATCAGTTTGGGTCTCTTGAAAACTACAAGTGCGATTGGACAAATAAACTATCAAACAAGAGTGACAAGAATGTTGACGAAATTTTCATTCAACTATTTTGCATATAAGAAGATGCCAAACTTCTCTAAATCCATTTCTACCTCACAACGCACTTAGTCACTATACAAGGGGCACACTACGCTAAATGGACACAGCAGGAATTTGTCTATTTAAAGAGTTTGGTAGATTCACATTGCGATAAACTACACACACTGGTTGAACCAGCAGACCAAGGGAACAGCGATGAAACGGAACCCAAAAAACTACCCACGTACGTTACTAATAGAAGGGAGAATGATTATGCATCCAGGCTTGAAAGAGTCTTCGATGATGCTGTACTGAAATTGTAGAATTTCAGTACAAGATTCACAAGCTAAATACTAGAGGCGCTGACATTACAAAAAGTTACAGCAAACACAAATACAAACAATATATTGGATGCTATAAGACATTTATAAACATCACAAAAACACCAGGTACATGCATATGACCAGAAATTTTATGAATCTAAACTTGAGGGGAAAAGCCAAGAAATTGAAAAACTAAACAACATAGCCCAAAACTTGTCTGCAAAATTAAGCAGTACTTAGGATGAAGTGATTCAACTGAAACTAAACTTAGCAGCAGTACTAGATCCCAGGGACACTTATGGAACTCCAAATATTAAAAAGAAATAGCTTTACTCTCCCTCACGTATTACTTATAGGGACTTCCAATATCAAAGGTATTGTTCCAGATAAGCTTACACATGCAGCAGAGGTACACACGGAGATTAAATACACCATACAAGATGCTACAACCTTTGTTTCAAACTTCAGCAACTCCCCCAATGTCTTGGTTCTACATGTCTTGTGCCTTACTGTGAATACTAACAAAACAAAAATTCTTATCTTCAATAAAGCTGGAAGACATACTAAATTCAAGTTCATTTACATGCAACATGAACTGGAATGTGTACAACAATATAAATATTTAGGTGTATATGTTAGTGTGTCTGGATCATTATCAAATGCACAAAATGATTTGTATAAAAAGCGTCAGAAAGCTTATTTTAAATTGCAGAAAGACTTTCTTTCTGTGTAAAAACTAGTATGCATCTATTTGACCACACTATTAAACCTATCTTGTTGTATGGTAGTGAAATTTGGGGTACATTCAATCCTTATGCAGCTAGATTTAGAAATTAGAATGTAAGCTTAGAAAATATATATTCTAACTATATTGGGGAAAAACTTCACACCAAATTTTGTAAATTTATTTTAGGTGTACATAGGAAGTCTTCCAACTTGTCAGTATTGTCAGAGTTGGGAAGACTTCCGCTAGTAAAGTCTATATTCAGTTAAAGGCTTCGCCGTGTGGTAGTGGTTAGAGCATCGCGCTCAAAACCACACGGCCTCTCACCTCTGCTTGGCGCGGGTTCGAATCCCGCTCGCGCCGCTAAGTGAGAAAATATCCCAGTTTACTTGCGGAAGGTCGGTGGTCTCTTCCCAGGTACATTGTATCTGGGTCCTCTCTTCCACCAATAAAAACTTGGCGCCACCATATACCTGAAAAATTGTTGAGTGTGGCGGAAAACATCAATCAATTGATTGGAAAATTGTGAAACATTTCTACTACTACAAGATGCTTACTTACAAACTAAGATTTTCCGTGAAAATCAAATGCCCTTTTGGTATGGTTCACTCCAGCAGATTTTGAAGAACTTTCCTAAACTTTCCAATATTGACAATTACACCTCTAAAATGTCAAATAATTCTTTAAAAATGATTGTTAAAACAAACTGCATCAAAGTCTGGAAAAACAAGATGTTGGAAAATGCTGGAGGCAAACTGCGCACATACACAGTTCGTAAAGCAAACTTTGGCATTGAGTTATTAAATTTGATGAATAATTTTTAATAAAGGAGAAGTTTGATTAAATTCAGAATATCGTCACACAAGCTTCATATTGAATCGGGAAGATACCAAAGTAACCCCCCCCCCCCCCCCCTGAATTTAGAATATGTCAAAACTGCGATAATTATAAAAAAGATAGGCAACCCTTACTAGAATGTATTTCGAAATCATGTACCAACTTCTTTACACTAAATCTTCAAGAAAAACTTGTATGGTTGCTGTCCTGTAAAAATAAAGGGCGCCACCAATCATCTCCCAAAAGATTATTTGGCTGCTGCGTAAAGGGAAAGAGTTCTGAGAATCAGGGTTATTTTATGTCGAAAATGATGTTGTTTTGACCCCTATTTCGCCCCTGGGGTGAGCTTGAAAATTCTGAAAACTTATTGCACATCTACAGAACACCACCAATTACCTTCCCAAAGATGATTTGCCTACTGCCACTGCGTAAATTGTTAGAGGAGTCCTGGGAACCAGGGGCTTTTTTTTTTTTTTTTTTTTTTTTTTTTTTTTTTTACAGAAAACACGTCGTTCTTTTTACCCCCATTTGGGTCCCATGGTGAAAATAAAAATTCCGAAACCTTATTGTACATCTACAGGACACCGCCAATCATCTATCAAAAGATGATTTGGCTATTGCGTAAACTGTAAGAGTTTTGGGAACCAATGGCTCTTTTTTTAGGAACAACATCGTTTTTTGACACCCTCCTTTTACCCCCAGGGTAAAACTGAAGATTCTGAATCCCTACTGCACATCTACAGGACACCACCTATTATATTCTAAAAGATTAATTGGTTACTGCTTGCATTAAAAGAGGAGTTTGAGGAAAAAGAAAGTGTGATAGATGGTTGGACAGACCAGGGCACAGGGGCTAAGCCCGTTTTGGGCCCGAACTCTTGTGATACCATAAATATATCTATGTTTATGGTATCACAAGAGTTCGGGCCCAAAACGGGCTTAGCCCCTGTGGACCAGGGTAAAAACAATATTCCCGAACTTTCTTTAGAAAGTGTGAGAATAAAAACATACGACTCTGTCATGAAGATAATATCAAAGGAATTCCAACACAAACCGTTTCAATACAGTACAAATTCCGAGAACACCGATCTTGAACATTTTAAATCACGATTGCAAAGCTGAACCAGTGGAAGATAGCCACATACTAAATCAGAATGATAACGGTATACCTGAAGAAGATGGACACATTTTAAATCAGAATGTTAACGGGCAGTGGCGGATTTAAGGGGGGGCGCAGCTGGCGCCCCACCCCCCTAAAATTTTCAAATTTAGGGTAAATCGTGGTATCTTGTTTAGAAAAATGTACTAAACGATAAAAGAAGCAATGATTTCTTCCACTCCCGGAGAAATAAATGACAAAATCTTCTGATTTCTTGAATTACTTCATTGGGAGAACTTAATTTTTTTTCCAAAAACCCTTAAAATTTGCGTCATTTTACTAATTTTATCTTATTAGAAATGATAGAAAATAGTACAAATGACTAAATAGGAGACATAATTCAAGCCCTATGAAATCTGTAAAATCCAGGAGCTTCAGGGGACTTCGCCCCCTGGATCCCCACCAGGGCTTTTGCCCTGGACCCACTGGGGGCCTCAAGGCGGCCCCAGACCCCCTGCCTCATAAAGTGGCGCCCCCCGTAACCGCAATTCCTGGATCCGCCCCTGACGGTATACCTGTAGAAAATTGCCACATTCCAAATGAGAATGATAATGTATACCTGTAGAAGATAGACATATTCTAAATCAGAATGAATAGATGTCTAGGTGTTGCGTGATTGGCTAATACCAAGAGTGACATTATTTGGAATAGAAAGAAATACTAGAGTTTAAATTAATTGTTGGGATGATAAATCATCGCACAAAATCGAAAAAATGACTGAGTAAATCGCCATGGTAGAGGTATGTATGAATTGAAGTGTGCAAGTCACTGCAGACCATAGCATGTTGTAAATGATTGATCGATTGTATATTGTTTAACGTCCCGCCCGAGTTTTTCACTCATATGGAGACGTCAACTTTGCCGGTGAAGGGCTGCAATACTTTATGCCTATGCTCGGTGGTTACGGCTTTTGAGCAGGGAGGGATCTTTATCGTGCCACACCAGCTGTGACACGGGGCCTTGGTTGTTGCTGTCTCATCCGCCCCATTTAGTCGCCTCTTACGACAATCAAGGGGTACTGAGGACCTAACCTAGATCCCACAGGTCTACCGATATGTAAAGCAAAACAGTTGTATGCGGGTATCAATGTCTTATGACAGCATCTAGTTTTGCACTCATCGTCTTGCATACGGGTACAGGTGCGTCTCACCAAAGCAAAACCGTTATTACTTAAAGCTTGATAAACCTTTCACTTATTATTATTCTTTATTGCTGAAGACATACGTCTTATGGCATACATGTTTACAAAAATAATAAACAAGTTAACAATTGTATAGTATAGTATGGCATGGCATGACATTACATGTATATGGTATGTTACACAATACTGATGTGAATTTATAGACAGAGAATGCTACATAAGTAAATCATTACGTAAATTAAAGGCACAGTAAAGATATTTCCCCAAATTACACAACTCTTTGAAATTTTTTACACTTAATAATTGTATAAGTTTAAAAACAGATGGGTTTTTCCAATAATACTTCTTGATATATTTCCTGCGCAATTCAATAAAGTAAGGGCATTTTAAAATGAAATGAAATTCATCCTCAATATCTAAATTACAAAGTTTACAATAGCGGTTATTTCTTGCTACATTACAATGACGTCCACTCTCAATGGCAAGATTATGCGAAGACATTCTAATTCTGCTAATATGTTTTTTATAAACATGTGGTATAGCCTTCATCAAGTAAAACTGCAATGAAAAATAGTCATAAATGTACATATAAATTTTACATCTTGGTGAGGAGTTGATTTGTTCAACAATACTCTGCACAAAAATATCAGAAATTCTTTGCTTAATTATTGGGAAATAAGTATTACAATATACGCCATTATATTCTTGGTTACACCAAATATGACCCAAACCTATATCAAATAGTTTGTTTTTTATATGGATAGCCCAATTAATCACACGATTTCCACCCTTGTCTGCTTCTTCAAGTAAACTTTTGTAACATGTTTTCAAAATACAATTTTCACTTTGTAATAATTTAAACCAAAATTTAAAAATTCTAAACCAGCGAACAATGTTCATGGGCAGTCTGCCTGTTTCTACATACACCATAGCATTATTTGTATTTTTCCTGACACCCAGTACAGACTTCAAATATTCCAAGTGCACTTTTTCAACATCTTTTGCACTATGGCTACCCCAAACTTCACAACTGTAATTAAGTATACTTGCAACATATGTATCAAATAAGGATAACATTGTTTCTGTGTTTAAATACATTTGGCTGACTTTAGATTTCAAGGAACACATTGCTTTTCTGCCCTGGCTGGCCAATTGCTTTTGTGTGGTGCTAAATTTTCCATTGTAATTCATTAAAACACCCAGGTATGTGAATTTATCAACAATTTCTATAGGCTCCCCATTCAGATGCCACCTTTCATTAATGATAAACCTTTCATGACTTGAGGGACAACATTAATAGATTGTATTTTCGGGGTGTTTGGTAATTCATGTTACCACCACAAACGCCACCTACTACATGTAACAGACCGACTGTGAAATCGAACTAGTTCATGCCTACATATTCGATCCATAAACGGAGTAACATTTATATAGTGAACTAGAAACTCATTGCATTTGTAACATCATGAATTTTCCTTTGATTTACTTTTGCAAAAATATACTCAGTATTTCAATATTTAAAAGTATGCCTTGATGATGAAACCCCAGGGGAAGAATATTTGAGGTCAGATGGTGTGGAGAGATTTCATACACTGTGTGTTAAACGAAACAGGAGTACCATCTATGATTAACGATAATACTAGAGCATCGTTCCATTTATTGCATTTCTACAAGTTCAGTTGAGGAGCACATTTTTCCAATAATATGCAGATTTACGAACAGGTAGCATTTTTGTATGTTTTTGTTTTCTTCGTCACAGATACACCCTGTACAAAGTAACACATTGCTCAAGTACATCTAAGAATACATAAAGAGATTAATGGCAACAGATATTATGGAACATTTAAGCCCTACCTTTATTTGGCGATCAGGGTTAGAAGGTCTTCAGGTCCTTTCATTACAAAAACCGATGTAATGATTTAACATATTTAAGACATCTTAAGTACTTGGATTAAGTCTACAAATGTTTCAATACCCAATGCGTTCCACTGACCTCCATGTGAACCCGAGTAGTGGTCAGTTATTCTCTCTTAGAGGGACTTCACTGTAACAGTATACAGTTATTGACACAATCTATAACTGTTTTGTTATACGCTTTCAATTTTTAGGATGTTTTACTAGATGCACATGGATTGTTGACTTCGAACTTTTAACATGACAGAGGAATGTATACATTTATCAACTCATCCACTAGTTTAAAAGAAAACCTACGTAATATCCAAATTAATAATCAATAATTACATTTTTTTTGTGTTTCTGTTCTGCGTTTTATCTAATAAATTCTGCATTTAGTGAACTTCGCCATAATGTAAACAAAGCGGCAGACCGAGAATCACGTGACTTACATAGCCAATAGAAATAAAGCAGACTATTGTTGACCGGTCAATAGACCACGAGTGTGAGAATTGGTTTAACAGTAAAAATGTTACTTCTAAATCGTATTAGTTTTATATAAGAAATATTTTTAGGTGTATAACAATCAATTTTATAGTTATTCCTAAAGGCAGGCTACTGACAATTAGATTACAGGGGTTTCAACAGTTTCGTTTACAATCAGCATTTTACAGAGTCGATATACTTAATTGTTAAAATGATCCTATTTTCAAACACAATCGTTATTAGGTGGAATACTGTCTAACGTGTGTTTCATACAAATGTACAATTGTTAGACCATTCTTTACATATCAATTTTGATTACGGATTACTCCGTTTACCTGATCAAGATAGTATGGAGCGCCAAATTAACATAAACTCAAATAATTGAAGATATCTTCAATTATTTGAAGATATCATCAATTCATTTGATGCGCGCAACAATTGAATTAAAGATCTCTTGAAATAATTAATGATATCTTCAATTCTGAATTGATGCGCGTTTCAATTGAATTAATGATCTCTTCAAATGAATTAATGATATCAACAATTGAATTGATGCGCGCTACAATTCAATTGAAGAGAGCAATAATAGATATAATGCGCGCATTAAATCAATTGATGAGAGCAATAATTGAATTGATGCGCGCATTAATTCATTTGATGAGAGCAATAATTGATTTTAATGCGCGCATTAATTCAATTGTTGCTCTCTTCAATTGAATTAATGATATCTTTAATTCATTTGAAGAGAGCAATAATTCTTTTAGAGAGAGCAACTATATAATTAAAGATATCTTCAATTCAACATATCCACAATTGAATTAATGATATCTTTAATTAAATTGTTGCTCTCTTTAAAAGAATTGATGCGCGCATTAATTCCTTATACAAAAACATTGTAAATGATTTAAAGATATCTTCAATTGAATTAAAGAGATCATCAAATTATTTATACCGAGCTCTAAATTAATTATTGCGAGCAATATTTCTACTAAATTGATGCTCTCATCAAATGAATTGAAGAGAGCAATAATTGAATTAATGCGCGCATCAAATCTATTATTGCTCTCATTAATTGAATTAATGCGTGCATCAATTGAATTAATGAGAGCAATAATTGAATTAATGCGCGCATTAATTCAATTATTGCTCTCATTAATTCAATTGATGCGCCATTTAATGAGTGTAATCATTGATTTTATGCGCGCATTAATTCAATTAAAGAGAGCAATAATTGAATTGATGATATCTTCAAATAATTAAAGATATCTTCAATTATTGGAGTTTATGTTAATTTGGCGCTCCATAAGATAGAGGGCTCTTGACGGACGTAATGGGTCAACAGGTGATGCTTACTCCTCCTGGGTACCTGGTCCTACCTTTGGTGTTTTCTGGGAGCCGTCTTTGTCCTGTTCTCAATTTTGTATCCTTTATCAGGTTGGGAACACTTCCCCTATAGCGAGATATTCTCGCTAAAACGTGATTATCCCTCTCTAGCGAGAATAAATATATCGCGTACAACAGAGAAAAACATCCCCGGAGTACATCTTTTCGTGATTCACGTGAAAAGAAGAAAAAGTGCTAAAATGTTTGATACTTCTGCAAATATACGAATCAAAACAAAAACACTCACGATGTGTATTGGATTTCAGACTGCTTCCCTCTTACGCAGCAACTTTGATATGCAATTTCATTACTATGTTGTCAATTTCATAGAAACAATTCGCATCATGTTGAGTGTGTGTCGCACTTATTCAGCGTTGCACGGGATTTGCCATTATTTTCAATAAAGACGCCAAAACTCCTGTTTATGGTCATGTTTATTTCTCGCTAAAGAGGGATAATCGCGTTTTAGCGAGAATATCTCGCTATAGGGGAAGTGTTCCCAACCTCTTTATAGGATTATGAAATCGATCGCTGTTCGTTATTTTAATCTTCTTAATGTACGTGTAATTTTTTTTTTACATGATTTCTGTCTTTGTACATATAGTAGGCTTGAGAGAAGTCGGATGTCCCGTGTCACAGTAGTTGTGGCACGCTAAAGAAGCCTCACTGCTCAATTGGCCGTAAGCGCCGAGCATAGGCTTAAATTTGAAGCCCTTCATCGGTATTGGTGGCGTCTCCATAAGAGTGAAATATTTTTGAGCGGGACGTTAAACAATACAAAATTAACCATATTTTCCTCTGTCAGTCAAAAGACATTAATTTGAATTAAAATGCTAGATCTGTCTCTTTTCTTCTTTTTGGGGGGGAGGGGGGTGTGTGAAAAAAGCAACAATGATGTATGAGATTTTATCAATGCTACTTTTATGCTAATGAAGCAATACATATATAAAGTTCGTTGTCAGAATACCTTCCATCTATTCAAAGATATTGATCCCTTGAAGGTGCAATCACTTTCTTTCCAATCTTTCATTCTATAAATCTATCTTTATTTCTTTATATCTGTTCTTTCTTTCTTAAAAGATAGAGCTACAATGAAACATGAAATATTTCGCAAATTATCAATCTGCCGTGAGGATCCGGGTTAGAATAGGTCCTCAGTACCCTACCCCCGGGATCCGGGTTAGAATAGGTCCTCAGTACCCTACCCCCGGGATCCGGGTTAGAATAGGTCCTCAGTACCCTACCCCGGGATTCGGGTTAGAATAGGTCCTCAGTAACCCTTGCTTGTCGTAAGAGGCGACTAAATAGGGCATTCCTTCGGATAAGACCACAAAATCCGAGGTCCCGTGTCCCTGCTCAAAGGCTGTTAGCACCGAGCACAGACCTAAATTTTGCAGCCCTTCATCGGCAATGGTGACGTCTCCATATGAGTGAAATATTCTCGAGAGGGACGCTAAACAATATTTGATCAATATACTGACTGTGAATGTACTTAGATAAGCACTTATTATATGTGTACATGTACTTTTGAAACATTGTCTTCATATTCAAGAATAACACTAACTTTACTATCGCGTTCTAAAATTGTATCTTTCTGTCTTTCCTATATTTCTTGCAGCTACAGCGTTTTCATTTTTTCAGTAGGTCTCAAGTGTGATGTAGCAGATCTAAATCTAGCGAATTCACTGGTATATACATGTACCTCTGTCAACACGATTCCTTTGTGATCACATGGAAGGTAGTTGCACTTCGCACAAGAAATTGTCATTCTTTACTGGGTAATAAATTTTGAATACTGTCAGTTTCTCTGACAGTTGATTCATTTTGATTTGCACTGTGATTATTTGGATGCATTTATTATTAGTTTTTGATCATCCTTCGTATTTGAATTTCATTGAAATATCTCAACTTCTTTAAGTAATAACGCAAATATTAGGGCGACTCGTAAGACGTTTTAGTGAGAAGCGTTAGTGTGTAGGAGATGATTTCCAATTGCAATCGATCAAGAGAGTGTACATGGGAGAGTCTTCGACATAGGTCGAAAGAAACACTTCTAGAATAGTCCATTTTCGAGTTACCCTATTCCGACAGTATTCTAATATTTATTTTGTGATTTTCGATACATTAAGGATGTACTCTACATCGTCATAATGACTGACTTCCTTTTAAAAAATGGGTGACAATATGGATATCAACAATATGAATATCAGCAATATTTGTCTATTCATTTAAAAAAAATCCTCGCTTAGCTGAGTAGGTTAGCACGTCGACTGCTGAACTGTAGATCGCGTGTTCGAGTCCAGCAGGGGTTTTAAATTTTTCTCAGATTGCTTTCCACTAAAACTGCATTTTTGACTAAATAAAGTTTTGAAAGTTTTCAATTTCAAAATATTGTACATATCCTCCACTTTTCATCCATATCAAATTTTTCTGGTGTAGCATACCTCTTAAGCGACACGCCACTGTCGATAAAATTGTGCACATCAGAAACCAAGTTCGTCTGCCGCAAAATGCTTATGCTGCCGAAGGAAACTACGAAACGACGGGCGAACCTCAACTATTCCAATGCGGCTGCTACTCGGGGTTATATCAGCGAAACATTAATAACTGTGTATCAATGCTTTATTCGACACCAGACTCTCTCAAACAAGATAATTCGATTTCCGTTCTGTCATCTGAGATGCTATGAGGTTTGAGGATTTCATAAACAGAGTTGGAAGATTAATGGAAGAAAAAAAGTTTGCCTCCTTCAATTACTGGAGACGACCAAGAGTTCGTTTGAAAAGCATGAAAAGGGGATGTTTTACAAACAAGGTCTGAAAAACGGCACAAACACAAGTAAGAATAGCAAAGAATTCCAAAAGGAAAACGACGTGAATGTGGATACCCACAGTATTTAAGTAAGAGGTCAGGCCGATGTTAATCCCATACTCTGTATATATAGCAAAGATTACTGTTGGTTGTAATGACATGATAACAAAAGAATGAGGTGTACATAACGTGAGGATCCAGGCGGCTGATAGAACTTTCTTTGTCGGCAATGGCGAGGACAAACCTGCCTGCAGCGTTTAAGCAAGGTCAGGTAGAAGCATCTCATTACAAATGAGAATCTGCGAACTGCAGAACCAATAGTTTTAATTTAAAATCAATGATTGAGCGCACTAAATTCATATGAAGCGAAACAATGTTAATACGGGTGACACTTGCGCAACAGCAGCGATACTGGGTAGGAATTCTGCATCTCCTACCAATACTGTTCCAAATTATAAGCAATTGCCAAAGGGTCAAAATTAAGTAGTACTATCACATCTAACCAATATCTGTATGGGCCTGTACCAACCATGTTAATGGATATTTTAGGTGCATATTATGCATTTCGATTTTTTCATTTCCAGAGAAAAACCTATCCATAGCCCTTACGCTCTTCATCAAAATTGTTGCAACAAAGGCATCCGTATTGCAGACAATTACATAGTCATCAGCAACAAGCGATCATTGCAAAGAGGAACCTAGATAATATCCGAGGATAAGATTTTTCCAAATTAGATTACAGGTATAGAAATACAAGGTTTAGAAAACCCGGTTACCTACGTGCGGAAAATGTATATTTTTGCTTTGTTGTTCAATAAAATATTGCATCATATACCTTTCACGATGTGATGTGAAAGTGTGATGGTGTGTAAAGATAATGACCCTGAAGGTAGTTTATTACTACATGTAAATAGGTTTAATATAACTTATCAGCAGTTTTGTCAATTCAAATCGAGGTCTAGTTACTAAAGCACTTGTAGTGGTATTCCAGTAAGAATGACAAATGGAATGACTTCAGTTTCTCCATCATCAATTTCATACGTTTACAGAGCTATATTACATAATCACCTACATATGGTGTTTATGTCTCTCAACTGATTCGAAAACACGAGAACATGCCCAGTATATAATCAGGAATTTCAACAGTTCTTGGCACACTGATTTTGACTACGGATAACTCCGTTTACCTGATCAGGATATAGGACTCACGGTGGGTGTGACCGGTCAACAAGGGGATATTTACTCCTCCTAGGCATCTGATCCCACCTCTGGTGTTTCTAAAAGTCTTAGTCTAACTTTCCCCAGACTCTAGCTTTCGAGACCTTGCACGAGACTATAGAAGTCTGTGTATGCCCTACATTCAGTATTTTATTCTTTGTAGGACTTGTGAGATTGATCAATGTTCACTTTTCATGTGTCAGGTGATCAACAAATAACACACACGGTTACAAGAGTGGGGTAACTCTGTCCCAACAAAACTAATATAGAAAACATTGTATAGTTCTTTATAATAACTCCCGGTCTGATAGATACAGCGAATTATCATCATCGCAAACGAATGCAGTAAAAAGGCATCTGATACGGTATTCTACTACTTATACTACACTGGTGAATGTAAAACGTATACGGTACCAATTTTGATGCACCAGATGCGCATTTCGACAAATAATGTCTCTTCAGTGATGCTCAACCGAAATGTTTGAAATCCGAAATAACTATGAAGTTTTAGATCTAAATATAGCCAAAAACAGCGTGCCAAACAAGTGGAGCCAAATTCGTCCAAGGATAAGAGCTATTCATGAGGGAGATAATCCTTAATGTAATTTAATAAAACTTGCTATTCAAGTGTCAAAATAAAATCACGACTTTAAAAGAACACAACAGACACCAAATAAAGAAACAGAATGAAAGATCGCTAAAAGATTCTCAAGAAGCCTACATCACATTCTGCGCAAGGTGCTGGACATGCACGTTCACGATAAATCACTACTAAAGGTCAGTCTGTATGGATATACTCAGTAAGCTATATCATGTATAGGGTGAAGAAAACGAACAGTGATCAATTTCATAAATCCTGTAAAAAAAAAAATAATACGAAATTGAGAGTAGGTCAAACACAGACCCCTGCACATACAAAAGGTGGGATCAGGTGCCTAGGAGGAGTAAGCATCCCCTGTCGACCGGCCACACCCGCCGTGAGCCCTATATCTCGATTAGGTAAACGGAGTAATCCGCAGGCAAAATCGGTGAGTAAAGAACGGCCTTATAATTAGTTTGAAACAGATCAAACAGTATTCGACCAAATAAAAGGTTGAATTTGCAAATTAAGATAAACAACATGTCCATAAAATTTGCGGAATCTTGACTTTAAACAAGATTGTTGAAAACCCATGAAACATCAACTTATTTCTCAGTAATCAGCCTCAGTTTAAAACTTAAACATGCACATAACATCAGTTGGGAGACATAAACTCCATTTGCAGGTGGGAATAGAAAATATAGCTGCATAGATGGGAAGTTGACGATGTAGAAGCTGAATTCATCCCGTTTGTCATAAAGTTGAGTTGTTAGTTTCCTATTAATGTCTGAGTTCAATAAAACATTCAAATATAAAACAAATGCGGAAAATTCTTTATCTCGAATATCTGATCGACTTATGAATTAAAATGAATCTTGTAAAAACATTGTCGATATATCAAAATATTGAGTTGAAAGTCACATGAAGAGTTTTTCTTTTCTTTTTTCATGTACAAGCTTTTAAATAAATTCTGCCCAAAAAGAATACCAAAAAACCCGGGTCATTTAATAAAGGAGCACAGTTTGTGTCCATGGAAATTCTAACAGACTATCGGAAGACCTGATCACCAAAGACTACAAAAATATCGTGAACGAGGAATTCCAGCATAAACTAATTGTGTGTAGAATCAGAGTGGTGTTTAACAGTGTAATTTTTGGATGACTGATTACAAGATATGAATATTTCCTTCTTCCATTTCTATTGAAGAAGCAACTGTGTATGATATTAAAAAGTCAAGTCTTTAATTTATAGTGAGGAAAAGTAATGTAAAGTATTGAAAAGCCGCACGTTTTATTGCTGTTAATTTTAGAAAATGTTAGTTATTTTAAATTTACTAAGAGTTTTTCGGATTTTTTTCCGAATCCACATTTGATTAACATCACTACTCGCATTTTTTGTGGCAAAGTAGGTCTACATCTGACGTTTCTCCTTCATAGCAGTTAATATTTTTGCGAGGAGCAGAGATAGGATTTGGTAGACCATTTACTGGATCCTGCAATGTATCTTTCTTCGGAAGGGTTTTTATGAAGATTTGAATTATAGGCACAGTAATTCAAATTTCTTCGTCCTATTGACTGGTATATTCGGCATATTAAATGGGTTTAAATTGAAGCGTGATTTTGATGAAAGGGTTCGGTCGGTTGTTTTACGTCCCGTCGAGAGTTTCTCAATCACACTGAGACGTCACCAGCTGTAGGTGAAGTACCACAAATTCAGACTTATGCTCAGCGCCCATGGTCGTAGCCGTGGGGATTCTTTACCATGCCAACGCCTGTTGCGACACAGGATCTCCGTTTTTAAGGTTATATCCGAAAGACCCGCGATTCTCACTTCTATATGCCAAACATTTGGCGCGGTCATGGCACGAACGGGGCTAGAACTCACATGTTCTTTACGGGATTTGTGAAATTGATCACTGTTCATTATTTTCACTTTCATTTATCACTTTTCGTTGTCTTCACTATTTCATTTAAATCGAAATAAAATTCGTTCCCACAAAATGAAATCCGTTCCCACGAAATAAGATACTTTCAATATTCACTTGTCGAAGGACCACTAAGCTTATCACCGAGCCCATAACATTAAATCACTAGTCCAAATAAAAAATCAAAACTGAAACGTTATTTTGCTTCATTCCTTTGGAGCATCATCGGACATATATTAGCAAATAATCCCTAGCACGTAGTTTGTGACCATGAACTTCTCTGCTCTTATTGCATGTAGCAGAGAGTAACCCGGCTATATTCGATGTTATTTCTCTTTTTAAAATCCATTGCTTTTTTCGCTGACAATACAGGGGCTTTAGTTGAAGTTCACCGGGTGCAGCCCAAATATTGTAGACCAATATTTTGTGTGCATGCATTAAAGAATCTTCAAATAAATGAATTTTTTTTTCTTATTGCTAACAGTTTTCTCCATAACAAACCTCTTGATTGTCTAAAATCGGAATCGTTGAAAGTGCATGGAAGACCCAGTGTGCTAATTTCCCAAGTGGCAACAGATGTTCATTGCACTTCAAAATGAAAGAACACGAGTCACAAATTATTTGTATAATTTATGAACTGAAATAACTAAACTTGTTATAGATTCATTGTGGATTGCATAATTGCAAGATATATGGTGTGTATTAATGTTATGGAAGTTAATGTAAACTTGATTTTAAAAAATTCGTGTAAAAATTAATTTAGTGGGAACTAAATAGACTAGTAGATAACTAGTAGATTCGTGGAAACGAATTTTATTTCATGAGAACGATTTTTTTTTTAAATCGCTTCCACCGTAGACCTATTAACTTTTTGAAACGACTATATATATATATAGGATTAAACATTCTTTTTGAAGAATTTATCGACGTGTAAACTCCGGACATTTTACTAACAAACTTAACATAAAAGTACTTCGCACTTTTATTCAGTTTGTGAGTAAAATATCCGGAGTTTACACATCGATAAATTCTTCAAAAAGAATGTTTGATTCTTATAATTCTAATTCATTCACAATTGCAAAAATTTGAATATTTTCCCCGCACTATGTTATTTGTTTTCAGGCGTGTATGAGTACATCGCGTTTTCGGATTTATTGATGTATAAACTCTTGTTCAGCTTTATTTTTGTCCAATCAAAACAATTGAAATAAATAACATTGAAATTATATATATATATATATATATATATATATATATATATATATATGGACACCTATCAATAATCATGTCCATATACATGTCAGTTGTCCCTTTTCTATACTAGATGGACACTTAATTAATGTGTAATGTTTACATTTGGAATTCTTCCCTTTCCTATAGTTTACCATGGTGTATGTTTGTTTGTTAGTTTGTTTGCAATAAAGCGCTTAGGCTATATGTATATATATATATCATAGGCGTAGCTTGGGTTCGAATATTACCGAGGCAGAGGGTCTGGGCGGCGCAGCCCCCCAGAAGCTATCGACATTTTAACAACGTAAAAGGTGTTGTTTTTTTTTACCGAGGCAGCTGCCTCGGTTGCCTCAATGGAAGCTACGCCACTGTATATATATATACCTACTTATTCATTTCACGCTTGACGATTTTTAAAAGAATAGAAACCTACATCTTATCATTGTAAGCTATATTTTGAATTTTATTTATGTTGACATTCATCTGCATAAATCAAATGCAAATACAAGACGATCCGACAAAGTAGTTTAACAGTGTCCGGGAAAACTACATTTATTCGTCGATGAATTATGGTTTTGAGTGTTATGCTCATAAAGGTGCTTCCGATGAAGACTGAGTGGCAAAGCATGGAAAACTGATAGGTACAGATAAGTATTTTGTCCAGATTGTTTCATTAAGAACAGCTTTACCACAGGCCTTTGTAAAACGTTCTTACCCAGTAGATTTGGTTTTGGAGTTTTTATAGGATTAGTTTTACTTCACAACCGTTAAGACTAAAGAGAGGTCGCAGCCAAATACTGTAGTTCACTTCTGTACGTTTGAAATCATTTGTCAGTGTTGGTAGACCATTTAATGAATATTCAAGGGACCTGGTTCTAATTCCAGGTTTATAATTCTTGATCCCTTTTCACATTTGATACTATCGACTTGTTTCTAGGGCAGACAGATAAAAATGTGTTCTACTCAGTCTATAAGCACAGGTATCTGAATTTTAATCAGTAAATAGATATAAATAGAAAAAAAGGAAAAAAAACCTCTATATCTATATATAATATGTCTTACGGCGTGACTGTGTGTGAGGGCGAAGCAAAAGGTATTGGCATTAGTATCTAGATCTATAACAGGACAAAAATTATCCCGAAGTTAGCACCTAACGTGTGAGGACAGAGCTCAAAGTATTCTAACTTTAGACATTTTTGATCTGCCTATTCATTGAACACTGGAAACTCAATGCAACTGATGTAAACAGTGCATTGTGACGTCATATCCAGCGTCGGTGATTAGCAAATTCACAAACGTAGGAGACATGGTACCTACAATCGTATTACTCGAGGAGTGATTATATATGATGAAGAAAATAAGATTTACATGCTTTTGCGGATTTTATGTAACATCTCAGAATGACGTGAACTTGGGTACACGAGATTCAAAATGGAGAAATACATGTCCACACGCTAGTATTCGAATCGATGCCATTGGGACCAAAATTTTCAAGTTCCATAAGTATGGTTTAATTTTTCATTAGTTTTCTATATTTTCCTTTTCAACACGTATATACGTGTTACCTATAGGGAGAGCTCCGCTCTCACGGCCCAAAGGGCCGTGAGAGAGCTTTGCCCTCTATAAAATACATGCCTCCTGCCTCGATTCGAGTCCAATTTTATTATTAAATTCGCCGAAACAAACCTATTCTGCGACACAGTTAAGCTCAGAAATGATTTTCCTTCTCATCCGTTGCTTCAGAGGTCTAAACTCCCTCGCAACAATCCAACAATGGACATATTTTAACGCTATTTTGAATATTCCCACCAAGGCTTGACTAGCATGTTGTGACGGTACATATATCCGAGCATAAAACTAAAGAGAAATAACCCCGATTATCAATTATGAAATTTTTCCTATTATTCAACACTAATCATGGGCATCAAGGGAAGGAAGATGGGGTGGGAGGAACATCCTTAGATTATAGTATCTTAAAACAGGCATATAAATTGATTGATTAAGTACTCATTATCTATATTGTAAGACTTTGACAATTATAGAAAATGACTTAGAATATATATATATAAATGATTTTTGTTACAATTTTGTGTAGTTTCTACAATTTGGGGGGGGGGGGGTACCTTTGGAAGGGGAAATATTCATGTTTTCAAAGGTCGTAAGGTACCCTTTACCGGCAGTAAAAAAAGAACTTGGATAAATCAATGCTTAGTATGTAAATTCTATAAAATAAACTATCATTAAATTTTCCGTTCAAATGAAGACTTTCATGGCGCAATATTTTATCTCCGGAATTTGAAGAGTTCCTATAGCTTGCTTTTTAAGTTAGTGATATACAAGTAGTTGTGTGGAGATACAATGTATAAGTAACTAGATAAAACAGACTATATTAGGAACTCTTCAATATCAGGAGATAAAATATTGTGCCATGGAAGTCTTCATTTGAACCTAAAATTACTAGTGATAGAGAGATAGTTTAACTGTCAAATCACTTATTTGAATTGAATAGCAGTGTCAGATAGTGCATAATAATTGCTAGTATTGGCCGAAGCTGAAAGTAAATTTCCAGACATGAGTTATGAAGGACTGCTCTGAGATTCGGTGAAGGCGTCGGTCTAAATATTCAGCCAAGCTGAAGGTTAGCTGAGATTAATCCTGTGCATCCAAGAAAAACACCTGAGGAGTACATCTAGTTTTGTTTAATGTGAAAAAAAAATAATCCGATACTACTGCAAATATATAAACCAAAACAAAGTACTGATGATTTGCATTGAACTGCAGCCTCCTTCTCTCTTCTTAGAGGAGGAGCCACTGAATTTTCCCCTTTTCATTACTTGAACATAATTATGGGACCCACAGTAGAAAAAACTGTATTCATTTGTTGGATTGGACATTGAAATAACAAATTCCAGAAATATGTGTATCAACTCTGCAATTTCTGCAAGTATAGCTGGTGAATTGTTAGGTTATTTTTAGAATGCAAGCAGGTCAGCATTATTGGATGCCCACGGTTGATTGTCTTTACAAAAAACTTTTTAGCTCACCTTAGCTGAAAGCTAAAGTGACTTTAAGTGAGCTTTTCTGATTGCCTGTTGTCCGTTATCTGTCTGTCTGTATGTAAACTTTTCATATTTTTTACTTCTTCTCCAGAACTACTGGGCCAATTTCAACCAAACTAGGCAAAAAAGCATCCTTGGGTAATGGGATTTCAAGTGTCTTCAAACGAAGGGCCATGCCCCTTCAAAGGAGATATAATTTTTAAAAATGCAAAAATAGGGTAGGGTCATTTAAAAATGTTCTAGAACCACTGGGCCAGAAGAGCTGAAATTTACATAAAAGCTTCCTAATGTATTGCAAATTCAAGTTTGTTAAAATCATGACCTGCGGGGGTAGGTTTGGGTCAAAATAGGGGATCAAAGTTTTACAAACAAATGAAAAGGGAAAATCTTTAAAAATATTCTTCTCAAGAACCACTGGGCCAGAAAAGTTTACATTTACATGAAAGCTTCCTGACATAGTGCACATTCATGTTTGTAAAAGTCATGGCCCCCGGGGGTAGGTTGGGGCCACAATAGGGATAAAAGTTTTACATGTGAATATATATAGGGAAAATCTTTAAATATGGGCCAAAGTGACTCAGGTGAGTAATGTGGCCTATGGGCCTCTTGTTTCTTTTTCCACAAAAGTGTAATCAATGCCGGATGACATGAACTTATGGGATTCTTTACTCCCTCCTCCTAACTATTTGAATTTAGATTTTTATCTGTCATCAATCTTTTTATCTTACCCCTAACCACTGACAGCTGTGACCAATACAGCAGTCATTTTATGATAACATACAAGTGATGCAAGAATCTGTTGGACTGCTCAAATAGAATTACTAGTAAGCAATAGCTTCAGGGATTTATTAAAATATTAAATTTCTGTGGTTACAGCTAATGAAATTGCAGCAATCTATTGTAAATTAGCATCATTCTGTTAAATATAACCTAACATTTTGAAATGGAATTTTATACAGGTTTTATTATGACATTGATGAAATACATACTCTATTTAAAAATGAAATAATGCTTTCGAAAATGAATTTTACTCTTGAATATATATCACTATCATGTCGTTCAAAATTGAATGCGATGCACAGTAAATACCAAAATATACATTTTATGTATAATGTTTAAATGAATTTTACAAATATTTGTTAATTTTGTAGTTCAATCAAACTTATTGGGAGTTTTTAAAAACTCTAAAAGAATTTGAGTACTGTACATTTACATGTACCATCGAATATTATAAGCAGAGAATAGTGACTTACCAATTAGCTGGTGTGCATAATGTGTATCTGTATCAGGATGTGTCCTCTATCTATTTCCATGAGATTCATTTAAGAAACTTTCAATATTTGATTTTCCTTTTTTATGATGATGAATGAGCAATACTTGATCATTTATATGGTGGCATATTTTTATTCAGGTAAAGGTCATCAGCATTTTTCTATAAATAGCTCACTGCGACAAGCTCATAAAGACATAATTAATTTTCGCTGAAGATAATTAAATTGGTAGGCAGACCAGTGATGGCTAAGGAACTTCCTAAGAAATTTTGATGGTGATTAATAAAAAAAAAGTGTTCATGACTTTTCTATTTTATGTGCTGAGTCATCTAAACACAATTTTGTCTCATGACGAAAGATTAAGGAAGTAAAAATATGTTAAGGTGTTAAGTTGTGTGTATTTCTCAATATCGTCATTTCTCCAATGTCTTGTTTGTAATAAGTAAACCTTTGTTGTTGTTTTTCTCCTCGGTGAATGCATTGACATTTGTCGGTGACCTTTCAGCTTGACATAAAAGCTTTTGATATGAAAATCACAAAATATGAAATATAAGAAATTAATATATGTCAAGGTCATTGGAATTAAGGGGAATTATGGGATACAATGGAAATATGAGATAAATTTTTTTATACATATTCAGATTAATTCACCAATTATGCATGTTAGTCCTTGCCTTTTATTGCTTTTATATCAAACAACTTATACATTTATAATTTAAATGACAAAGCCAGCAGTGACTGGCAAGATTTTAGGACAATGACCTCTCTGCAATGTATTTTGTATTAGCTGTATGTAATGAAAAACTTTAGCATGACTTGATGTTTTATATATTAAACAACATTCATCATACATATACTTGATAACAAAGCTACATGTGAAGTATCAAATCAATCAAGCAACAAATGGGGCCTGTAGAGTGTCTTCAAGTTTTTTTTAATCCCATAGTGACATTGAACTTTGACCTTTCGACCCAAAATATTTATGTTTCTTTTTCTCTTTATAACAAAGCTACCTGTAAAATATCAAATCAGTAAAGCAAAAACATCAAGCCTGTATAGTTTCAACAGGCTTTTTCTGGGAAGTCCTGTACAGTCAAACCTGGTTATCTCAAACTTGATTGGGCAGAGAATAAACTTTAAAATATCCAAGAGTTCAATATATTGAGGTTAAAATGCATAAAGAAAATGTAGTTGGGACTTCCAACTTACTTCAACATAACCATGGTATTTGCAATATTGATGTTTGACATACCGAAGTTTAACTGTAGTGACTTTGACCTTTTGACCTGACAAGAGATTTAGGGGGCCCGGGCTCAAATCCTAGTCAGGTCCATTGCATTTTTTCCCTTTCTGTTATAGTTTATTGTCTTTTGAACAGAAAATCAAGGTATTTCATCAACAGCTGGTACAAGTCATAAGATTGTAAAGCCACTTCAACAGCTGTAAAAAGAGAGAATTCATTGAAGCGGGAAGTTGGTCATGTCAGACTTGGGTACAACAGATAGCATAGAGGAATGTGAAAAGGAGGCTGGCCAAGAGCAAGATGGGACCCAGGCTGAAGCCCAGGACAAGGAGGATGAGACCCAGCAGAGGGAAAATGAGGCCCAGGACAGGGTAAATGATGCACTAAGGGATGATGAAAAGAGCCTCAAAGAAGGGGAAAAGGCATCTATAGAAACTGGGAATGCCAAGGACCTTTATGACTACACGAAACGAGAGGAATTTACATCAGAGATTTACAAAATAGAGATATGTAACCTGCCTCGTTTTGGATTTAAGGTATTATAGTACATACAAGGGTCATTCTTTTTGTTATACATGAGTCTGTATGCTTAAACTGTAAATTTATGACATTAAATTAAAAAAAAATCATTTATGATCAAGGAACTGAAAAAGAGGCTAGCTAAACTTGATGTGAAACCTGTGAAGATCAAATCACTTCCCAGGGCCACCTATGCCTTTGTAACATTCAGGTAAAAATTAAAAAAACAACATGGTCTAAATCAAGTTACATGTTGTAGCCCTCATTAACAATTACTATGTCAAAAACATTTTCCATTATTATTAGAAATGAGGAAGAAAGAGAAGCAGCTATTTCAAAAATTCAAGGACATGTATGGCGAGACAAGAAGCTAACAGCAAAGGTTCCTCTCTCTCTCTCTCTCTCTCTCTCTCTCTCTCTCTCAACCTCTCAACCTCAAGATTGCATGTATTTTTAGTCCCCTGTGGGTGGAGCCAAACTAACATAAATTGTAAGACATAGTTTCATGATTGAATTAACTTCTTAAATTTTTGTTTTCCATACTTTTTTATCACTATGCTTTGATTTGTTTATAGGAAGCTGAAATTGAGTATGATGTTTGCTACTGTATGTTTACATATTAAGATTAAGTTTTGTCACAGTTTAGTGATTTTTCGAGATTGATGGTACTTTGTTAGGAATGTAGTTTCCCAGACTTTTCTCTATAACGCCTTAACAGGAATCAGAAAGAGATGTTGTTACTGAATGAGTAGATATGCATTAGGTTTCACTTTCTTTACAATTGAATTATTAAAATTGTTGTAAAATTTAGTGACATGGTTGATTGAATTCTTGTCCTCTGTCTAGTTTTTCGTGAGATGTGTGTAATTTGATGAGGTTGTCCCTAACACAGCAATAGAACTGTCTAGTTCTCCTTGAGATGTGTGTAATTTGATGAGGTTGTCCCTAACACAGCAATAGAACTGTCTAGTTCTCTGTGAGATGTGTGTAATTTGATGAGGTTGTTCCTAACACAGCAATAGAACTGTCTAGTTCTCTGTGAGATGTGTGTAATTTGATGAGGTTGTCCCTAACACAGCAATAGAACTGTCTAGTTCTCTGTGAGATGTGTGTAATTTGATGAGGTTGTCCCTAACACAGCAATAGAACTGTCTAGTTCTCTGTGAGATGTGTGTAATTTGATGAGGTTGTTAATAACACAGTAATAGAACTGTCTAGTTCTTTGTGAGATGTGTGTAATTTGATGAGGTTGTTAATAACACAGCAATAGAACTGTCTAGTTCTCCATGAGATGTGTGTAATTTGATGAGGTTGTCCCTAACACAGCAATAAAGCTAGAGGCTGAGGATACAAATGATGAGTTTTTTGATGATAAAGACATGATCATTAACAAGTTTTGAAAATAACATTTAAAGGATACAATTGAAATTTCAAAGGGATTGCATGTTGAATGTTAAGCAAACGACTTGAATTATGGGACCGGTAGCTGACATGTATTGTGATGCCATACTTACAGAATGCTTGTTTATTTTAGAAGGCCAGTGCAACTGCAGACCCATTACTCAAAAAAAGAAAAGCTGATGGTCACGGAGGTTAGAGATAAGCTAATGCTTCATGAAAAGTATGATGGTGTGAAGCATTGCAGTTCACACCCTCATGTATTGTCAGTTATGATACAATTGTATGATTTATGTTTTCTATCTACATTCTACTTTCACTTCTGTTGGAATTCTCAGGTGTTGAAATAGTCTGACTATATTTATCGAGATTCATACACACACTGTTCACAACTGCAGAGCATTCATGAGGAAATGGCCATCTTTTTAATTTGTTAAGAAATCAAATGCAAAAACATTGGAATAGTAAATATTTATGTATGTACAGTGAAACTTCTCCAAACCGGCCCCTCAGAAAACCGGTTCTCCCTGAATATCGGCCGATTTTCAAAGTCCCGGCAGAAACCTTAAGATTTCCTTACAAAGAAAGTCTCACAAAACCGGCCACCCCTGAAAACCGGACATCGGCCACTTTTTAAAGTACAATTGTTAACAAACATGTGTAAATTACCCTTATAATACTGGCCACTATTTGAAGACTAGAAAATTTTGGCCAGAGGGGTGATTAAGACCAGCCAGGTGTGTAAAATGACTGACCTACCAGCCAGGTGGGAACTTATCAACAGGAGGTGTGAAAAACACAAGTGGCCTCTATTAGTTCTATAGTTTACCTGTGCTGTCCAGGGTGTTAATTGGTGCTTAGCTAATCCAAGTGACCCTTTCAAATTTCTGTAGGAAATGTTATAAACAGATATGCACATATTGAATGAATACAATCAATACGCCATATTGTTGCACCATGGATATAAGCGGTAGTTAATAAACAAGAAACCCATGACTGTTAATGATAATTTTCAATAGATAAATGATTTTTGGGGGGTTTCAATAGACTTAAAATTCCTAAGAAACATCTAAATTAAAATTATATATTTACTACTGTACTTTTCAAAAATGTCAAAACGAATTTGTTAACGATATAAGCAATGGACGTAAACAGAGTTTTTATAGGTAAGAGGAATTCCAATAATAGGCATGTGTGTTTTCTTTATGTATCCTGTTATAAATTTTTAGTTAAAATTAGATGATTGCAGCAAGGCTCTTTCTTGTAATAATTACCTGTAGGTACAAGCTGACTAGTTTGATCTCCACCGATAATTGATCATAGATCCCCATATCAAAGTGAGCAGTACCTACTCTGTGTATTAATTGCAGCAATCAAATGGCTTTGTGTTTGTTTTGTTTATTAAAACATAAGCCGAAATTCTACATAAATGCTGCTAGTCTACAAATTTCTATACATATATCAAATACAGTTTTATTTAAACGGACTGTTTTTCCATTATATATGCATGTCAATGTAAAAATGTTTATTCATGTTTAATTAGTTTTAGTGCTATAAATTGAAAATAAACATTAGTTTTTATTTCCAATAGTGAAATAATAGTCCTTGAACACCATATTATATGGTTTGTGGTATGTCAATGAAATATCTAATAAAAATTGAGCTGAAATGTCTCTAAATGCTAAATTCCCGGTATACCGGCCACCCCTCTAAACCGGCCGTTTTTTTCGGTCCGACAGCTGGCCGGTTTAGAGAAGTTTCACTGTATATATACAAAGATACATATATGAACAATTAATATCATTATTCTTGTAAAACCATCTTTATACTGGATGATCTTTGTCAGATACAATTTTATCATGATACCTAGAGTCGCCATGCTTTTTAGTCTCGTTAGAAGTATAAGAATTCTTTAAGCACACTAAAACTGATGTCTCCCCTTCCATTTTCCATAGCTTTTAAAACCATTTTAAGGGATCATCTTTAAAGTGCAAAAGGTCAAGGTTCAAAGTGATCATAAATGGCATGTAACAAACTGTCTTATCATGGCTTACCCACATACCAAATACCAAAGGCCTATGTCAAAAGACAAAGTTATGGTCAGACCAAAAAATACCCCAAAATTCTATTTCACCTTATATAAAAGGTCAAGGTCATAGATGATCAAAAATAGCACCTGGTGCACAGTCTTCTCAGTGTAGTAGTTTTTCATTTGTCACAGACCGACCCAGTTTTATATCGTGTAAAACAAAACAGTGACACTGCGACATAGTCATTTCTGTTTTTCTTGAAATGTCATATCTTTGTAGATGGTGAACCATTAGAGAAGAGAACCTGTTCAACTACTGAGAAAGAAGATGAAAATTTATCACCTGAAGACAGGTGAGTAGTGCTCAAGAGTTGCATGAGAAAGATGAATGACTGTTAAGCACAGGTATGTCATCAGAAAGTTAATCACCTGTGAATGACAAAGTCCACCAGGAAATTATTTTCATTGATTGTAGTTTTGCTCTCAAGTCAACTTCAAACGTGTTATGTGGAAAAATTTTATTGTAATTCAAAGGATGAGTAGCATTTTGTATTTTTCCAGAGTATGTCTACCCTTTCAGTGTCTGGTGTACTGTAGATAAGATAGTTATCAGTGCTTGTTCATATAATTTAGTGGGATATCATTGCATTTTGATACATGGTCTTAGTTGAATCATTAGGGACCCACCTATTAGTGGTGTTCCAATCATCGATTATAATCAAAATCAGTCAATTGTTGGCAAATTCTAAGTGCTCGATTATGAAAATTTTATTCCAATTAATTGGTTTTTAGATTTTGGTTTTTTTTTAACGACTGTAGTTTTTGAAGAATATTCCTGCCATGACCTATCTATTAACCTAAAAGTTTTGTTTATCATAATGGTGGTGCACGTGAAAGCGAAAGTATCCATACCCGGGGAAAAAAGCATGTACGCATGGTCAGATAGATGTACTTTGATTCAGGCATATAAACGAAGAACCATCCATCAACAAAGAGAATCTTGATATGAGCAAAGCCATGTCTGAATTACGTGAAACTGCTTTCAAAGGCTGCTATTACTCTTCACGTGCGTATCGTGTATTTGACTGGTGACAATAGATCTGATTTGTTTGTTTTTTTAATAAAATGAATTTCTTTCGATCCTTATATTTCTTTACTGAACGTTAATTATATTTTAATTATGCCGGATCATCGTCAGTTAAGGACATGTAACTTTGATATACGGGGATATAACTGAAGAAAACGATATATCTGTTTTTGGCATGTAAACCCTTCTAAATATCGCATTGACTTTTATATATGTAATTAAAGGATATTAAGATAGTAAAAGAATATTGACAAATTCACAGAGAAAATATTAATTTACACTTTCAGCAATAGAAACAACAAATATAAACGTGGAAAATATTTATTTACACTTTTTTAGTAGTTAAATGACTTTATTATAGAATTTCTCTATGTCCGATTATAATCGATAATTAGTTAGTTACAGTAAAGCAATCATCGATTATGAAATTCTCGTTGAAACCCATCACTACCACCTATAGATGGGAGTGTTATATTGATTAGCTTGTGCGTGCATCCATGCATCAACAGTTTTCTAGAGACTTTTTGAGGGGGCTATCATTGCAACTATTTGATTTAAAATATATTCATGAACTCGTGTCAATGGATTACAGATCAATAAATAAATTTATCTCTATGTGGAAATTATATTGCTCTTTAGACTATGATGTAGCTCTAATGACTAAAGCACGAAAAAAGTCCAAGCTGAAGCTACACATTTGTCTTGAAAATTTGTGTTACAATCCCAAAAGTCCCTCATCAAAAACAATGGATAGTCCAAAGTCACATCTCCTTGATTTCCGATTACAAATTTACGTAGTCTTGTGATCCCCCTACACAATGCTGTGCGCCACATTAGGCCTAATGTGTAATGAAATGTAGTACCGTAGCAAGACTATAAATGTGTGATGTCACTGTCTCGGGTTTGATGTCATAATATGCCTAAAGCAGTGGCGGATCTAAATTAAGATTTGAAAAGTGAAGTTAGCATGCACACACATGATGATGAAAATCAACCGTGCCACTTATAATATGACAGAGTTCATTGTACATATAGTATAAGAAAACATTTGACATCAAATGATCGTAGGCTTGTGAATGGATTTTAATATTTCGTTACAACAACAAAAGGAGAAGGGGGGTTCAAATACATAGGTACTTCACCTACAGCTGGTGATGTCTCAATATGAGTGAAAAATTCTCCACAAGACATAAAAAACAAACAATTATGCGAATGCTGAAATATTTAAGTGTAATTGTGTTAAATTAGAATATGCCATTGCTACATGGTAATTGTTTACAAAATTTCAGAATAATCACCACCTTGCTGTTAAATAGAGATTTTTTATCCTATTGATTGATTTTCAGTACGGTACATATTTTTGCCATTTACATTTAAGGGTGACAGACCTAATTCATTTCTACAATAGAGATTTTATTCAAATTTTGATATAAGGTAAAGCATGCATTAATGAGTTAAAATCAATGAAAAAAAAACAAATGAAAATCATATTTGATTCTTAGCAGGAGGCGTTTCAAAAGTTGGCTATGAAGTAGTCGTAATTGCAAAGGAAATATAGGGAAATTTCCAATGTGCAATATAAAAGTTAAAATTAAAATAATTCTACAATAGAGTTTTAATCCAAATTACAGAATGATTTTAAAAAGACAATAAGCTTACTAATTGTAAGAAAAAAAGTATGGGTCATCGGCAATTCTTTTTCAGGGGAGCATGTCAAAGGACGATTTTTGGCCAGTTTTCAAGGAAAATGTCATTAAATAAGAAATGGATAGGTTTTCTACTTGTAGTTTCATACTTTTCCTTTACACTAAATAATTATATGGATTAGGAAAAAGTTCACCAATCATATGTAAACACTGAGTCATTGCATAATATTCCAGGGGTGGTGTCAAAATATGTAATGTTTGAACTGTCACAAATTCAATAAATCCGATATAGAGCTCAGTTTGCAGCTTAAGACAACGGATTTGTATATAGTGTATATGTAATGTGCACAATTTGTTTTCATTTTCATAATCTTTAACCTTTGTAAATAAATTTAAAAAGTTCAAATGTTTGAATAAAAGCATACATATTCTATATTGATAAGAGATCAAGTACATAACTTATCGGACAGTTTCAAGATAGGATCTAACATGTACTTCAAGTGTCATCATCATTTATAAGATTTTTCTGATGAACACTCTCAGAAACAAAATGGACTTTTATTCCCTGAAACATTTTTATAAGTTAAGCTTAAGAGTAGCATACATTTATTTTGATACAGGATTTCTGACATTTCATGTACTTGTATTGAATGTAAATGCATATATACATGTTTATGTAATACGTGGTACATGTTGATTGGCAATTGCAATCTCAGACATGAGTAACTATTTAAAGCATTATTCTACCTGAATGTATTTTTCTCTATATCAAAAAATGACGATAAGCCGACTATTTTCGCCAAAATATATGTACCTCTGCCGTGTGATCGGTTCTGTGCTAGAATGATAGTCTTCAAACTATTCAATGGCAGCATCGATTTTCCGTGCAATTCGGCATTGTGACGTCAAATACAAAATATTCAACGTCACAACTATAGCAGCTGTTCCCAACATTATGACGGAACGATTTGCTTTGTTGTCGGAAGAGGAATTATTTTAAGATATCTATCCAATGGGTAGGGGCAATACCGTGTTTATTGTCAGCCGAGAGAGAAACTAAATTTCGCATGTTCGTAATGTGATGAAACAATTGCAGCGACGTCCCAATGCACAGAGACTGTAAATAGCGATGTTCACGGCTTTCTGCGCAGAAGTGCAAAATTTCGAATTAGGTCTGTCGTCCTTAACTCAAAAATCTTAATGAATTCCATTGGTAGAGGCTATGTCAGGCACACATATATAGGGGGATGGATGGTCCGAACCCACCAGCCCTGAGCTAGGTAGAAAATAGATATATTTACCTATTTGTATGTGCTTCTAGTTGTAAAATATTAAATGTTAGTCCATAGTTTTAATTGCATTGAGTGGAAGCCACTTCCCTGGAGGAAAATTTCTGGATCCACTCATATACCGGTACATGTGCTTAGCTTCATCAACAAATTAGTGAATAAGGATAAATTTTTAACAGTTCTCTACATAAGGGATGGCGACTGCTAGTCATAACTTTCAAAGTTACTTAAATGAAGATCTCTTTCTTTAAAGTGTTTTTCAATTAATCATCAAGAAAGATTAACAGCTGATTTATTAGTACCCTATCTGTTCACAAAACCAAAGGGGACTATAGCTTTCTTGTCTGTCCCTCTGTCTGACTGTCCCATTGGTATTCCAGACTTTTTCCATTTTGCTTGCAAGGATTCATTTGAAACTTGCAGTGTAGTTTCAGAGTGGAAAACTACAGATAGAATTTCATAACATTTGATGGACAAGTGTTGAAGAAATTAATCCTTTTAAAACATGAATGAAAATATAAATATTAGCAATATTTGTCATTTCATTTCAATTACCATTGCCTAGCTGAGTAGTTCAGTACGTTAGCACGTTGACTCCTGAACTGTAGATCACAGGTTCGCGTCCAGCAGGGGTTGAAATTTTTTTCAGATTGCTTTCTACTAAAACTGCATTTTTTGACGAAACAAAGTAAATTTAAAAGTTTGCAATTTCAAAATACAGTATTGTTGTACATGTACATATCCTCCACTTTTCATCCATATAAAATTTCTCTGGTGTAGCATTCCTCCTTAAAAATGATAAAATGTATGATAGCTCATAAAGTGTCAGCAAAGTTTCTCAAATAATGATTTGGAAGAGGAATCTGGACTTGCATCCAGAATTATCCTTGCAGCTCTTTTTTTTTTTGTAATGATGATAAATATTCTTTCCATACCAAAGTTTATTACCACAAATAGTCAAGCAGTTGTTAAAGCTGTATGACCCGATGTTCATGTATTATTTTTGTACATAATTACTTTAAAGCAGATTAATTACTTTACAAAGTTATTAACTTTCCCTTAATTACATGCTTTAAAACATCTGCATGTAAAAGAAAACAGTATGAATATTATTTAGAAAATAAATATAGTGGCTACATATATAAATCATCCCATAATAGACGTCTATAAATAGACCCACGCACGTCAGGGGAATCCCAACATGATGTATTAACTCATACGCAACTGTCTAGTTTTAAGGCTGAAAGAGCGTAAAACAACGAATTACTAAGAGGTATTTGATATTTTTATTTCTATTAAACTTATGGTACGGCACTGTTATAACAAAATACACAGCTTTACACAGATAAGACCACCGATGATCTGAAAGTTTGAACTGTCACTTGAAATGGCAGAGTGACGCGGTTATTTGTAAACATCGATTTAAAATCAAATTATTTGGGTTAAAACAGATGAAATAATTTATGATATGTCGTACAGTCTCATAACTACATACGTGCGATGATTTAATAGCGTTTTTACGAGATGGAAAAAAATATTGTAATTCGGACCATACAGCTTTAATAGACGGCAGAATATATATATTGTAATCAAGCTTTCTGGTATGTAGTGATGTGTGATCTGTGATAATGTTTTTACGTGTATTTATTACTTTTTCCCTAGAACATTTATGCCAATAGTGTTTTAGCTTTGAACATTTTAGAGTATTTTTTTTATACTTTGCATAGTGTTCTACCAACAAAAAAAAAAAACCCTAATATTTTATTTTGATAATTTGAAAGATGTAAGAAATCAATTTTTAAAAAAATAAATTATGGTTTTTTTTATTGTTGCATTCCTCACCGCTACCCTTGTAAAGTGCCTTAGAGTAATTTGTTTTATATAAGGTGCTATATAAATTTTATTTATTTTTATAATTATCATATCGGTAGAAACTTTTTTATCTTGCGTAGTGTAAATAATTTGTAGTTTTTGTTTCTGCATATCGAGTCAATATGATTGGTGGAAAGTAAGTAGTATTACAAACAGGGTGCAAAAGTCCTTTATATTGAGTATTCTATGCAGATATGAGTGTTATTGAATATTTCCCCCCACATATTTTTTACAAAGATGGTGACCCAGGTTTGATGCTTTTTGAACTGCATCGAAACTAGGCAAACAGTATGTTGCACGATGATGGAGTACAGATCAATTTTCTTGGTTGTTTTTATAATTATAGTTATCAGACCCAAATTTACTGTGTGAATTTAGAATATGATCTACATGTTTATGAATTGATAGTTCTGACCAAGACTTTCTCATCCCTGATAAAAACTACATGTACTCAACTGTATGAACAATGAAACATCAAACTAATTTGATACAGGTAGACATGGTGATTTGGTACCAATGTTTTAGGTCACGGTTCAAGTTAAAAAACATCAAATGTACATTTTCTCGAATATTATGTAAAACAAGAAAGGGATATTTCAAATAAAACAGAAAACTTATAAACGGTATAAGAAGCTAAAATTGTAATTATAACAAACATACCTCTTAAACTAGTATGAATAATGCACGTGTGTTGATATCTTATACATGTAAGGGTATACTGCTATTCTTACTAGGCTGTCAATATCTATATACACTCAGGGTATATTCTTAGGCAAGTCACATCATTTTTCAATCTTGACAAGCAAAATATTCCATGATCTTCAAAATCCTAAGGGGAGAGTGGGGCACACTCGTATTTTGATGAATGGTTTTTATTCATAACTTTCAAGCTAACATTCGGAGGGGGGGGGGGGGGGGGGAGTCACCTAATATATCTTTACTTGCATTATAAAATAACAAATGATTATCGTCAAAAAAAGAGGGGGGAGGGGGTGATTCTACATGCCTTATTGTATTTAATAGCTTGATAGTTCTATATGATAACAATATATTAGTTTATATATAATATATAATGATATTGCAGTATATTTTTTCTAAAAGTCTACTAATTTTTTAACATGCATAAACCTCTCCTCAACTGATGTAGGTCTATTTCAACAATTCACGTATTACACGAACGGCACTTTCAGATTCTGTTCTTCACTTACTAAGTGAAGAACAGAATCTGAAAGTGCCGTTCGCGTAATCATAAAGGGTCTGTCCTTTTCAAAGTTGTACAGTAAATAAATTGCCCAACTTTGAATCAAAGTTATCAGCAAAACGTATCATATATATCATTATATCCCCCCCCCCTCCATTTTATGGGCTTGATTAACATGTAAAAAAAATATAAAATTATTAACAAAATCCCTAAAAAAGATTGGGCAGTGCTGTTGTGCTAAATGTTCTTCATGTAAAAAATACTTATATCAGGAATATTGCTAGAACTTGAAAACGAAACTTACTTTCAACATTGAAATTAACGTTGTGATATTCCGTAAAATTCACGGGGTTTATAAAACTTTCAATTATCAACAGCAATTACTTACCAAGCATGTGCTGTGTACTTTCTGTTTTCTTCATATATCTGAAAGTGTCCATTTCTTTGATTTGAAAGGGTCAGTTACAATGAAATGACGCTACACCGTAATCCACAGTTAGTGGAGATTAAAAGCTTGACCAAATCATGGCCGTGGAGTGCAGGATGGGGCCTCAATAGGGGATCAAAGTTTCACATAGTATTGTATTGGGAGAAATCTTTCTCTCAAGACCAGCAGGGCCATGATTAGTCATATCAATATGCAGGCATCATCAGGTAGTGCAGATTCCAGGTTATTCAAAGCACCTAGAGGGTAGAGTGGGGCCATTAAAGGGGATTTAAATTTTTGAGGAATTTATTTAAGAATCTAATTCTGGGGCCTCAATAGGGGAAATAATTTTCCAAGTGAGGGGATTGTAATCTTTGACAATGGGATGGTGTGGGAGGCTAGATGTCCCTGTTGGAGAGAGTACAATTTTTTTTTAAAAATTGAAAATAAGATACCCTGTATGAATTGTGCATGTACAATTTCATGTTGATTTCTTGTTTGTTACAGATTGAAGAAGGCCGTGAGCCCTTTGTGGAATATGCCATATGACGAACAGTTAAAGGTAAAACACGCAGTCACAATTACAGAATAAAGCATTGCTTACTGTTGATATATGGCACTCATTGTGATGTTGAAATTTGATGTTGAACATGACAATTTCAGTTGAAATCAGAAGAAGTTGGACAAATGATGAAAACTTATGCCAATCAGATCTTCAAAAACAATGTAGACCTCAGAAATTGGTTAACAGAGCAAAGGTACATTCATCTGTCGATAGGATCCCAATTAACATCTGTACATGGCATTGTTTATGTGCTTCAAGGTTACGGTACAGTGTCAATTCAAGAGAACAGAAGATTTTGATTGCTATACCTAGATGGATTTAAATCTATAGCAAAAAGAGATGAATGTGTAAAAGCAAAAATTTCAGTTTTACCAGGCCTGGAGGTTATAAAACTTTTTTTAGCATGTTTTCATACTCAAACTAAAACTCTGTCCTCTAAATTGTACTCATACTCAAAAGTGAAGGTTATACAACTTTTATAAAATCATTTTCATACTCAAATGAAGTACATGCTCAAACTTTTTCAAGTATGCTTGAAGCTTGCTCAGAGTTGTACTCAAAACAAACATGGCAGAGTATGAGTATGAGTACGGTAAAAGTTTTATAACCTCCAGGCCAGCTAGGCTTCTCACAAGTTAACAGGAATATCAGTTATTCTTGCATTGAAAGGAATTCACAATATCGACTGCTGAACTTCAGTATTTTGAACATCAATATCTTGGAAGTAGATATATCGAAAGGAGTTGGAATTTAAGTCCTAACTACTTTTTCTAAATGTATCTTAATTGAACCCTTTGATATCTCAAATTTGTTTTTGACCCCATCAAGTTTGAAATAATCATTTTTATGAGGTTTGACTGTATCTCATTTCCACAGGAAGAAATACAATGGCCATTGTTGTGACCTACTTCCAATCAAGCCATCTGTGAGTACATGTACACTTAATTTAAGATACCAATTTTTGTGGGCATAAAATTTCGTGGTTGTAAACAAATAATGCAGCTATCCATTCCCACTCTATGACCAAAACTTTGTCCTTGATACAGTAAAGCACACTTATAATGAACACACTTGTAATGAATTCAGGCATATTACAAAGTGATATTTATTCCCCTATGAGAGGAAAATTACAAAAAATGTTTATATTAGATGTTAGAAGGCCTAAAACTTAATGGTGCTATGATGTAAAATAAAAAAATAAAAAATATTATACATGTAGTGCCGTTTTTGGTTGTCAAGGTGGCTTGTCCCTGTACCACGTTACATCATACAATATAAATTAAAAAATTTCAGCCAATGAAAATTGCATGTTACAAGTAAAATTAAATTATTCCCCTATTAGAGGGAAATAACAAAAATGTTTATATTAGATATAATGAAATTTACTTTCCCAGAAGGTTTGTTATAACCGTGCTTTACTGATCTGAACAAAAACGGCAAAAATTGATGTTCAATTCAGTAAGAGTGAAACATCAGCACATGTTTTCATTGGTGATGTGCATTTTAAGAATCAATTTATTATACCCCCCCGCAACAAGTTGTGAGGGGGGGGGGTATACTGGAATCGGGTTGTCCGTCTGTCTGTCTGTCCGTCTGTCTGTAGACGCAATGGTTTCCGGGCTCTAAAGCATTATCCTTTCCACCTACCGTCACCATATCATACATATGGACTACCCATGGGATGAAGATGTTCCCTATCGATTTTGGGGTCAAAAGGTCAAAGGTCACGCGCACTGGACATCGAAGTAGCAATATGGTTTCCAGGCTCTAAAGCGTTATCCTTTCCACCTACAGTCACCATATCATACATATGGACTACCCATGGGATGAAGATGTTCCCTATCGATTTTGGGGTCAAAAGGTCAAAGGTCACGTGCACTGGACATCGAAGTAGCAATATGGTTTCCAGGCTCTAAAGCGTTATCCTTTCCACTACAGTCACCATATCATACATATGGACTACCCATGGGATGAAGATGTTCCCTATTGATTTTGGGGTCCAAAGGTCACGTGCACTGGACATCGAAGTAGCAATATGGTTTCCGGGCTCTAAAGCGTTATCCTTTCCACCTACAGTCACCATATCATACATATGGACTACCCATGGGATGAAGATGTTCCTTATCGATTTTGGGGTCAAAAGGTCAAAGGTCAAGCACACTGGACATCGAAGTAGCAATATGGTTTCCGGGCTCTAAAGCGTTATCCTTTCCACCTACAGTCACCATATCATACATATGGACTACCCATGGGATGAAGATGTTCCCTATCGATTTTGGGGTCAAAAGGTCAAAGGTCACATGCACTGGACATCGAAGTAGCAATATGGTTCGGTTTGTCATGCCATTTGTTTTTTACACTCAGAAAAGAGGCAGTTTATACCTATTACCAACACCCTTTGGGAGATTGGGGTAAGCGGGGGGTATTCTTAGTGAGCATTGCTCACAGTACCTCTTGTTTTTGCTGGCTAGTAGATTAATAGATAGATTAAAAACTTACGAATATATCTGTGATTAAATTTCTCATCTGCAGCCTGTTGAAAGTGGATATCGAAACAAGTGTGAATTTACCATTGGTCAGGATGTGGACAAAAATGGTATGCATCTCTAGTCTCACAAAACGATTCACCATTTCATGACATCATATTTATATTTATAGAGAATATAGTGTCATGATTGTGTATGTATGTCTGAGTGCACATGTTTGCCTGCTTGTATGTGCATCCGGAACAATGTTGTTCACTCAATGTAAAAAGTATTATTGCATATTTTAGTGTCATGCTACAAAGATAGCAAATCATAAGAAAAAGATGTGTTTTCTGTGTTGATATTGGGGTTAAAAGGTTATAGGTCAAGGTCGTAGTCAGTAGATAATACATGTTACCTCGGGATGCTACGATTTCTTGCTTATTTTGTCAACACATACATATATATGATTTTAAAAATATTAAATATGCTATTGTCTTTAACTGCAATATCAACAAATTAAAATGAAGGCTTGTTCTTTGACAGATAACACGGTTGGGTTCCGATTTGGTCAGTACAAAGATGGAACCAGCTCTGTTGGTGAGCCACACTGTCTGTCTAATATACCGGATGCCATGAAAACTGTTGTCAAGGTGATACCCAGATTCCTTTATCATATTGTTTCCATTTTATTCTTGATGAAAAGCAATGTCCATCAATAATTGTATGTGCATAAGATATTGGAAAATGATAATCCAAAAGTGTTAAGTTATTATCTAAAAAACATTTCTTATTTATTTACATGATAATTTCCTCAGATAAATTGGCATTATGTTGAATCTTCAGTGTTTGATTTATCTAACTTTGATGTAACCCTGCAGAGTTTCCAGAACTTCATCAGAAGTGGTCCATTTGGAGCCTTCAATCCAGAGACACACACCGGGCACTGGCGAATGTTGACGGTGCGAACAACACGCTCGGACGTCATGGCCATCGGTGATTTTCACCCACAACAGTTGCCCCCTGTAAGTATGGCTTCACTGAAGTAAATTAGTATTTCCTATCAGAAAATGAAAGTTTATTGTATTTGTAAACCATGGCAACTGCGAATAAGGAATGATGAAATGATTTATTGATAAATGTTTAGTGTAATGGTCCATTGTCGCATTACTGTGATACATACAGCCAGAAAATATGTGGATAATTTATATTTAATATGTTGTAATATGCTCACTATAAGAATTTATGAATGAAAGGAATTGAAATCCAGTACTAAATGGCTATTTCTTGTTGTCACTTTACATTATAACAATCAATGGCATAGAAGTAGATCATGCATTTAACATGATATTGTTGTAAATTTACGAAACCTGCATGAATGCTGAATTCATGCTTTACTTGAGAATGTTTGTTCAGCAGTATGGTTTGAAACAATGTTTTGGTTTTCTTTGTATAAATTCTACATACAGGAAGAAATAGAGAAAGAGAAGACTAGACTTCACGACTACTTTTCCTCAGAGGAGGGAAGAGAAAGTGGCGTTACCTGCCTATACTTCAGGGTATACTCGGACAGGTAAAAGCAATGACATCATCGTCACAATAACGAGGATGTTTTTATATCACGAGATTCCAAGATTATGTATTGCAATTTATTACATGTTTACCCTTTAATCCAGTGGATATCACCCATTACATATATTTTAATTATTACACTATGTATTCCTAAGCCGTGAGTGTTATCACAAATGTATGTCAATTTTGCAGTTTCTTTATAAATAAGTCAGAGAGCAAAATTTCCAACACTAGTCTTGTAAAGATCTATTGAAAAGAATGACAGCTGCATTCGGAATTCTTGAGAACACAATATTAACAAATCAAAGTGCTCGCAAGCATTTAATTAAAAAATTAGGTGATTGAACCTTAGCTCACAAGTCTCTAAATGTTTAGGATTCAATAAAATAGTGATTTCCAAGCACTGTTCAATGTAAATCAAGTTAAATTACATGGTGTTTTTATCTTTTTAATCTGCAAGGAGTAATTTTTTCAATTTCTAACAGAGAAATATGTGGTATAGACATGGCCTAACTTACGTTGGTGTTTGCTGATTGTGGCTATATAAAGGATTACTCACAGGTGCTTGTTTCTGTAAATAAGGTACATTGTATACTAATAGTGTTACATGTACTATTAACTAATAGTGTTATTATTAGTATACAGACACCATACCTTATTTACAGAAACAAGTGCTTGTGGAATCACTGTCTAGTTTATTGAGTATGTGAGATGATTAACTACAACAGAAAATATAATAATTTGCTTAACGGCGAAGCTGCATTGATTTGTAGGTCATCAGATTACGCATATTAAACATGGTTTCTTGGTCATTTGACATACCGGGGTATGTATTATATATGTTTGAGATAATGGGGTATATAAATGGCATTTCATATGAAGATTTTCTATGACTACCAGAAAGAGGCAACATCTGTTGCTTTTTAAATTTTACCCAAGAGGTCAAGGCCAGCGACTCTTGACTGTGAGCTATGAGATGTTTTAATAAAAACTCTCACCCTCCTTAATGCATTTCCCCCTGTGTCAAAGTGTAAGGGAATCTTGCTTGTATTTAGTTTTGTACTATTGAAAGATCTAAAATAGAGCTCAAAATGTTATTTACTTTGTTGTTTTTTCATTAATGAACAGGATGACAGGCAACACAAGTGAGCCGTACAGACATGTAATGGGGAAAACTGTGAGTCATCTCTGTATCATGTGATAGTCACAGACATGTAATGGGGAAAACTGTGAGTCATCTCTGTGTCATGTGATAGTCACAGACATGTAATGGGGGAAACTGTGAGTCATCTCTGTGTCATGTGATAGTCACAGACATGTAATGGGGAAAACTGTGAGTCATCTCTGTATCATGTAATAGTTACAGACATATAATGGGGAAAACTGTGAGTCATCTCTGTATCATGTGATAGTCACAGACATGTAATGGGGAAAACTGTGAGTCATCTCTGTATCATGTAATGGGGAAAACTGTGAGACATCTCTGTATCATGTGATAGTCACAGACATATAATGGGGAAAACTGAGACATCTATGTATCATGTGATAGTCACAGACATGCAGTTTAGTATCTGTCTAGATGTTACTAGAGATACGTGTGTATCTGTATGTATTAAGGTAGATCTATACTCGGCCTTAAATGGACTCAATCATGAAAAAATTGCCTTAACAAGATAAATATACATTCCAGTAATAGATAGACATTGAAAAACATATATGTTGACATGCTATGTTCGTTGTTATTGCTTCTCAAAAGTAAGCACCCCATCAACATTAAGGAAAATGCACTCCTCCTTCTTTATTTTTCTTATTAATTATTATTTCCCCAAACAAATGGGCTGCAATAGGCAACATAGACTATATACCCTTTATTTAATGGTATGTAATCATTTATTCTAATAAATTGGAATAAATATTTTCACAATGTATACTTTATGAGCCCAAACATGTGAAAGGAAATACTGTAGGAGATACCATTTGACGTCAATATTGGTCTTTTCCCTAATTTTGATGGACTAAACCTTGAATAAATTGTTTTTGATTTACAGATTATTATCTTAGAATAAGGATTTGAGCAAGAAAATCATATGTTGACATATTATTTTAGAAGCTATCAGCTCTACAACAAGTACACCCCCCCCTTAAAATCTTGAAAAATTATACATTATCATATTTTCGTTAGACATGTGAAGTTTGAGCATATTTACAACCTTGAATAATAATTTGAACTATGCTAAACTATAACTATTATAAGATACATGTGGTTTACAATTAAATTTTACGTTTTATCTGAAAAAAAATTCTAGAGAGGCTTTGCACAATTTAAATGTAAAATGAAAGTAACAAACTGAATTTTTATGATTTTGCTTATATGATTAATGTATACGTGTAATGTGTGATATATCTTATATCCTGAGACAAAGTTTTATATGAATCTCTACAGGTCATGAAATCATTTACATGTACATAAATTGGATGTATGTACATGTACACGTACACCACTTACACCGGTCTAAGTAGATGCAATCTCAATAAGGAACTAATAGATGCTGCCCCAATAATTTTGAAAAAGGAGAGAGGATGAGGAAAAAATTACAAATTCATGACGGTCGGTGAAATAAAACAAATTATTTGCAGCTGATCTTTGAAGCTTGTGTCAATATCAGTAACATTGTAGCAGCGAACACAACTACGATATCTGTGGTCACTGGAGCAGCAAAATGTGAACTTTTCTTTTTTACACAGCGTACCATGTATTTTTTGATGATAATTTGGAACCTATTTTAACCCGGATCCTCATAAATGAAATATTATCATGATGCTCGTGGAAATCTGAATTGGTCTGACCCCCCCCCCCCCCCCCTTCCCATCTGTCTCTAACCCCCCCCCCCCCCCCCCCCTTCCCATCTGTCTCTACCACCCCCCCCCCCCACTTTCTGATGTCCCGCAATTCCATATGTTGAACACTTGGATCATAGTAAAACTTTTACATACATGAATAGTCAATGTACACTGAATGCCTCACGGACATGTACAATGTAACTGACACAGACCCTCATCCACCAAAATGTTGTTTGTTCTTCAACCGATTTTTTTCTAAAGCTATAATCATCTCTATCTCCCCCCTTTAAAAAAAACACACCACAAAATCTCAACTTAAGATTTGACTGATAAGAAGATAAGAACACCCAGGAAGGAATTGATATCGGATATTCATATCTCGTATCGCCATGTAAAAATCAAATGGATATCGTTAAAGTATCACATTTCGGAAAACGGAAGCGTGGTTCCGCATTTACATTTGATGGTGACGTAGGCCGAGTATAGGTCTACTTTAATCATTTTAGTAGATTCTTCCCATTTTGCATTTTACAGAACATTGAGGAAACTCTTTTGGGCATGAAGTTTGAAATCTCTCCTGATGCCTTTTTCCAAGGTACACATAAATTGATTCACTGCAATATAATATATTAAATACCATATAGCCAGATTTTTTGGCAGGACAGAAACTTGGTGGATTTGGGTTTACAAGGCCTACCACTAATTTTGGTGGATAAAATTTTAGTGAAGCAATTTATTTGTATACTTACATGTATTTACATAAATATAGTGAGTCTTAATTTGGTAAATCTTTGGAAATCACTAAAATAGGCCAAAATTATACACTTGTTGAAAATTCTGGCTATGCATTATGCAGTTTTGAACATATGATGTTTATTAGCATTAACCAATTTACAAGACACAGTTGTTTGTCACAGTGAATACACCAGGTGCTGAGGTTCTGTATCAACAGATCGCTGAGTGGTGTGGGGTTACCACGACAACCACTGTCCTTGACATCTGCTGTGGGACAGGGACAATTGGTTTGACCTTGGCCAAGGTAGGAAGAGAATTTTGTAGCATTTACTCTGAGGATTTATCCAGAAACAAATGATATACAGTCAAAGTATATCATTGAGGGAGTTGGCAAGATTTCAGTTTCCCAAGAGAAAGCCTATAACAAAACAAACATTAAAACCAGAATATAACTTTAAGTTAATACAATATTTAAAACCTGGATCAATTGTTGTCATTTCCTAGTGTAAACTGGTTCTTAAATGGGGACCAATTAACTCATGATGCAATATATTCCATTTAATCATAAATAGTCATGATTCTATTTTAATAGAACATATCGGAGATTTCCATTGGGGAAAAAAATTATTTGCTGGGAATTTGCAAAATATGTCAATTAACATAAATTATATAGTGAAAATTAGTATAGGTATATAATATCCTCTCTCAGTCAATACGTACTATAAAAATGTATTTCCTGATCTCTAGAGAGTCTCCTCAGTGATTGGGATTGAACTTTGTCCAGAGGCAATAGAAAATGCAAAGAGAAATGCACAGATTAATGGTATGTATCAAATTGATTTTCAAGAACCTGTGAAATATAGGCTTTTTATTCAATTTACATGAGTTGAAAGAAAAGTTGAACTCTTACTCTTGCATATAATGTAGTGGGTATATAGCAATACTGATGATTGTCTGATAAAAAAAAGGGTGATGAATTAGTTAATGTTACATAATGATTGAATTTCTTTCCATATTTCGATAGATCATGCCTGAGATCAGATTTCTGTTAAAAACATTTATTATCTCTGATTTTTTTTTTTTAAATTACATGTATTGAAAGTGTTTGAATGCTGATATGAAACAGATATAGGGTATTTCATATCCTGAAAATATGAATGAAGTGTTTGAAGTAGCAAATTGGATTGGTAAAAATAAGACTGTTTTGCATTTATTGTAAATAGAAGTCTCAATTACTTTTAAATGATGTTGTTTTGAAAATGGCAATATTTTCGATAGAACATGAAGAAAAAAGGACAATTAGTAGGAATTATCTTTGTTTCATTATATAAAATTTATTTCACATTGTAATTAACATTATTTGTCTTCAGTATAATAATAAATTCTATTCTTATTCAGGTAACGTGGGGGAGAGTTCTTAACATCTAAAAAGAAATTTAATGAAACTGTTTATCCCAGGTGAATTTATGAATTTTAGACATAACCAATGCTACATACCACTGTTGTAAAGCTGAGGACATCATCACACAGACAATGAAATCAATAACTTCTGATGATGTCATTGCCATTGTAGACCCACCCAGAGCTGGCTTACGTAAGTATAGGTCCTAGATTTACCCAGATCTACATCAGACTCCGTTCTACTCACCAGACCTACATAGTACACTGTAGTATAAATCCTAGTATTACTCACAAACCCACAAGAGGCATACAAAACAACAATGATTCCCGACTTGGAATACACCAACATGAATATTTACATGTAGATAAAACTCAGAACACATATACATGAATATTCACGTTTAATATTTAGAACACAGAGACATGAATATTGATTTGTTTAAGATTTAGAACACAGAGACATGAATATTGATTTGTTTAAGATTTAGAACACAGAGACATGAATATTCACATGTAGATAAAACTTGGAACACATATACATGAATATTAACATGTTCATAAGACTTGGAACATAGAGAATATTCACATGTAGATAAAACTTGGAACACAGAGACATGAATATTCACATGTAGATAAAACTTTATTCTGTTGGAGCAGGATTCTGAAGTAGCACTCTGACTCGTTTTGACAGCAAGAACAATAACAAAATTTAGGCTAATTACTATCCATACAGACAGAAATGTGTATTAGAGTGATTGAGTTGAGTGTAAATTAATCACATGTTCATTTTATAAGTCACTATTGTTCTCAGATACACAGGTCATCAGAGCTTTGAGGAATTCACCCTTTCTGAAGAAGATTATGTTTGTTTCATGTAATCCCAGAGGAGCTATGAATAACTTTATAGAGTAAGTTAATTATGGTCTGAGCTATGAATAACTTTATAGACTTGGTGTATTATGGTCTGAGCTATGAATAACTTTATAGACTTAGTGTATTATGGTCTGAGCTATGAATAACTTTATAGAGTAAGTGTATTATGGTCTGAGCTGTGAATAACTTTATAGAATAAGTGTATTATGGTCTGAGCTATGAATAACTTTATTGACTTAGTGTATTATGGTCTGAGTTATGAATAACTTTATAGAGTTAAGTTAATTATGGTCTGAGCTGTGAATAACTTTATAGAGTAAGTATATTATGGTCGGAGCTGTGAATAACTTTATAGAGTAAGTATATTATGGTCTGAGCTATGAATAACTTTATAGACTTAGTGTATTATGGTCTGAGTTATGAATAACTTTATAGAGTTAAGTTAATTATGGTCTGAGCTGTGAATAACTTTATTGACTTAGTGTATTATGGTCTGAGCTGTGAATAACTTTATTGACTTAGTGTATTATGGGCTGAGCTATGAATAACTTTATAGACTTAGTGTATTATGGTCTGAGCTATGAATAACTTTATAGAGTAAGTATATTATGGTCGGAGCTGTGAATAACTTTATAGAGTAAGTATATTATGGTCTGAGCTATGAATAACTTTATAGACTTAGTGTATTATGGTCTGAGCTGTGAATAACTTTATAGAGTAAGTATATTATGGTCTGAGCTGTGAATAACTTTATTGACTTAGTGTATTATGGGCTGAGCTATGAATAACTTTATAGACTTAGTGTATTATGGTCTGAGCTATGAATAACTTTATAGACTTAGTGTATTATGGTCTGAGCTATGAATAACTTTATAGACTTAGTGTATTATGGTCTGAGCTGTGAATAACTTTATAGATTAAGTGTATTATGGGCTGAGCTATGAATAACTTTATAGACTTAGTGTATTATGGTCTGAGCTGTGAATAACTTTATAGACTTAGTGCATTATGGTCTGTGTATATGTGTACACCTGTCCTTTTCTTTATGATACATAGATTCTTTCACCGACAACTTGAGATGCATAAACACCAGCAGTACATTTTTTATGTTTAGAACATGTTATGATTACATCCATTTGACTCTTGCCAATGTATCTATATGTTTACATTTCGAACTGTTTTTTCTGTGAACCCTTTGAAGCTCTAATGTGGTAATTTCCCCACAACTTATAACTGGATGCAAAAGGTTATTGGGTAGAATTATGGAAATTAACATGGATTTCAATTTCTTATAGGCAGTATTCTTGATATGTTGATTTAACATTTTTATTTCAAATATAAATAAAAAGAATCTCTGTCTAGTTTGTTTGGTATGATTGATTGATTGTATATTGTTTTAACGTTCCTATGGAGACATTACCATTACCGGTGAAGGGCTACAAAATTTAGGCCTATACTCGACACTTGCGGCCTTTGAGGGGGGGGGGTACTTTATCGTGACACACCTGCTGTGACACGGGGTCCCGGTTTTTCGGTCTCATCCAAAGGACCGCCCCATTTAGTCACCTCCTATGACAAGCAAGGGGTACTTAGGACCTTTTCTAACCCGAATCCCCACGGGACTTTGTTGGGTGTATGAAGGTGATTAACTACAATAAAAAATGTGATAATTTGCAAGACATCAATATCACATTTTCCATCACAGTTAATCACCCCCACATACCCAACAAACTAGACAGTGATTCCTAATGTAACACCATTAAGTTTCAGTCTGCAGAGTTTATATTCTGTGTGCTAGTGGAAAATAATCAGGAGAAATACACTATAGATCTTGAGGTCAGAAGGTCAAAGGTAAAGGTCAGAACATGATAATAACAGAGTGTATGGTATGTAACATGCTTGATTCATATTTGGAAAGTGAAAGAAAAAATATTTAAGATCTTGGCTCACTAGGTCAAAGTTCAAGGTCAGTATGACACTTATTCTTTGCCTGAGCATATAGAGGGTGCATGGATGACCATCAGTTACAAACATGTTCAGTATTTAACTATACATGTATGTAACATTTTGCAAAAGCTGTGATAAATAGTATGCAGTGAATCTTTTCAATAATCATCCAATTTTTAAAAAGACAATGGTGTATTACATTTCTACTTGCTCTGTTTTGTAGCCTGGTCCGACAGTCTTCCAAGAAGATGCGAGGTCAACCATACAAGCCTGTGAAAGCCGTCCCAGTGGACATGTTCCCTCAGACGAAACACTGTGAACTGGTTGTCCTATTTCAGAGAGACACTTGTACTTAATAAAATGTGGATTTTTATTTTTGGTTGTGTCATCATTGTGTTATTTTAGGATCAGTGTGTAAGGCGTGGTGCAGTGATTGATGGGAGGGAACCCTGAAAGGGTGTCACAGGGTGATGAAGCACTGTTTGAATGAATCGAACTAGTGGTATGCCTTCCACAGTGATGACTACAAAGTGAGGAAAACTTGACTGGGAATCATATAATTCTATTTCTCCATTTTTCCATTTGAAATTGTGATTTTGCCATTTAAGCAGTAAAAATAGTCACATTATAGAAAGGGGGGTGGGGATCAATCAAGCTAAATTTATAGGTACAGCTAATCACATTGAATCATGCAATATTTCTGTAATCTTTCTGTTTATATTTATTATTTTTTTTCATTTGTGATTCAATCTTTTGAAAATTAATGTTTTTGTAGATCAAGTTACATTACGGTGTTCCATTTGTCTTCTTTTTATACCCCCCCCCCCACACACACACACACACACACACACACACACATAACACACACACTCATTGGGTGAAGGGGATTCAAGTTTGTTCAAATGAAGGACCAGGGGAGATAATAACAAAATGTAAACTAGGGTGAGGTCATTTAAAAAACTCGGGGAGGGGGGGGGGGGGGGTAGGGCCGCAATAAGGGATCAAAGTTTTACTTATGAATATCTTGAAAAATCTTCTCAAGAACCATTGGACCAGGAAAGTTAATATTTACACAACAGCTTTACATGTGTATATAGGAAAAATCTTCTCAAGAACCACAGGGCCAGAAAAGTTTAATAATGTAAGCGTGACATGAATGATTCTATTTGAAATATTCTCACTTGTACAGGGATTGGACACCAGGGGGTGCACTAGTAATGAGGGTTCTTTATTAAGCAACACTTTGAATTGTCCATCCACGAAAGTCTGTGATGAAGAAACGATTAAATACTACCCATGCTGATCGTCTTGACAGTTTGATAAACAAGCGCCTGATGATTTGTAGTTCAGTTTGTTGTAAACCGAAGAAGAGATCACAGAGATGGAGAGCAATCCCAACAAGCAAATTTTAAATATTTCTTTCTCAAAGAAAAATTAGACATTTCACCTTTGAGGTCAATAAGGGGGGTCCGTATGGTATCAAACTGTAATGCGCTTTTTGTGTTGTCCCTCTCCTTGCCCCCAAAGCACTGTTCTTAAGTTAAAATTTGTTTTATATATTTATTCATTCACGTCCGTAACTATAAACTTGAATATCGACAGCATCATTTTGATTTCGAATGCGATTTACACTGTAGACGATCACAAATAAATCAACTATAAAATTTACATGTATTTAGAAAAAGACAATTTCAAACTTTCAGCTTTACCAGATTCTTTTCATCCTCCATATGTGTGTGTGTGTGTGTGAGAGAGAGAGAGAGACTTCCTCTAGGTTAGGACTATGCCATTGAACAAAGATATCCAAACTGTTTATCTTTTGATTAACACAAAAAGCCCAACATCAAAATCTAGCGATGAGGTAGATGTGTAATGGAGAGGGGATGTTGCTATCGGTAACTCGTCCAAACAATATTAGTTACTGATTGGCAGCATCAGAAACTTCATAGTGCATTCATGACGTACATACAATCATTCTATTGACACAAAGTTAGAATCCTAAACCATTATCTGAAGGAGGACATTTTTATGAATTCAGTCCCTTTGTCCCAGTATAACCGCAGTAACATGGCGTCTTACCTTCTTCATAAATTATTGACGTAGAAAAGTAAAGCTGTTATATTAACAATTTTTGCCAATAAACTCCGAAACGCTTGCTCCAGAGTTACTGCTTGCATCTTTGATATTGTTTCATATGTGCGGTGAAGTCCGGAAGCTATAATAGAATCTTACTTGATTAGTAAATATATTATAAAATTAATTAAAATCCTACTTCAGTTTTCAATTTTTATCCTTTACATAGCAAACATGAGAGTGGCGAGCATGCTTCGACGTAGCCTATAGCCAGCTAGGTTTTTGTTTTTTATTGGGTTTTTTTTTTTAATAACAACTTAATGATCTTAAAGAAGAAATAACTTTTGATCATTGTTGAATAAATAAAATATGCCTGTTTGTTTCTGCAGTCCGTGATTTTAGTCATGGAAATTTCCAGAACGAGGCAACATCGTAGACACTTAGGTCTACAAACAATCGCACATTCTCGGTCCTTTCCGGCTAAGTGAGAAGTTTACAACATGATCAGCATAAAATCGTGTGGGTGTTCAGTGTTAGTTATACCTAGTTTTGACTTATAGAGGGTAATTGTGTTAAAAACTCTAAGCATGACGTATCAAGCTTGTTTGTTTATAATATGAAACTCCTGGCTAATTCTGTGGAAAGCTTCAGCCAGCTGTCAAAGACAACAGAAATATCAATTTTTTTTACACAATTATGGTTTCTATATTGTATCCAACTATCCGGTACAGTCAAAGCATTTGATGTCATGATGCAATTGTCAGAGTGCAAATAGAAGAGTTGTCGTAGTTTTAGAAATTATCAAGAATCTTTTATACATGATCTAGGACTTGTGGAGTTTAGATACGAGAACCATAGTAACATAAACCTAAGCTTTCTCTGATTTTACGAACAATTTTGTAGCTGTCATTGACAAACATGCTCCGATGAAAATGAGGGGGAAAAAATACTTTCAAACTAAGTCACTTGTGTGAATAAAACACTACGTAAAGCCATTTACAAGAAAATAAATGCTGCATAATAAGTACCAAAGGTGTAGTTCTAATAATAACTGGGAGGCCTATAGAGCCCAAAGAAATTATGTTACCGAGCTTAAGAAACAATCAGTAAAAGCTTACTTTCTCGAAAGATGTACAGGGGGCCTAAATCTAAGGACTTGTGGTCAACCATTAAACCTTTCTTAACGAACAAAGGCAGTTGTTTTCAGAAAGAGACAGTCTTGTCAGAAAAAGATGTCTTGATTACTGATCAGTATAAAGTCACTGGAATATTTAATGACTTTTTTGTAAATGTGGCCAAAAACATTAGAAACAGAAATGTAAATATTGACAATAACCACCCAAGTGTAAAGGTTATTAATGAAAACTTCCACAACTCGGAGACAGATCATTCCAGTTTAAACCTATAGATGAAACTTTTGTAAACAAACATATAAATAAGATAAGCATTAAGAAGGCTACAGGTTTGGATGGGATTTCCCCCAAGGTATTGCATCTTGCAAAGCCTATCATTGCCAAACCACTTACAAAACTTATAAATATGTCCTTGACTTTTTCTGTCCTTGAAAATTGCTCAGGTAGTCCCCATACACAAGAAAAACAGTGTACTAGATATGGGTAATTACAGACCAGTTAGCGTACAATCTAATTGAAATTAGATGTTACATCCGCTCACATACTCGCTACACGTTTGTGTAGCGAGTATGTGAGCGGATCTAACATCTAATTTTAATTAGATTGGTTAGCGTATTACCAGCTACATGTATATCTAAGATATTTGAAAATGCTATCAACACTGAATTATCAGCCTATTTTGATGAAATTTTCCATTCCCTTCTAGCAGCTTTTAGATTAGGCTTTGGATATCAGTCCACCCTTTTAAGAATTATTGAGGATTGGAAGAGAGCACTTGATGAAAATAAGTATGCCGCTGCTATCCTTATGGACTTACCTAAGACTTTTGACTGTCTCCCTCACAACCTCATTCTGCTCGAACTAAAATCTTATGGTCTCTCTCCACCTGCCGTAGATCTACTACATAGCTACCTATCTTGTAGGAAACAGTGTGTCAAAATGGACCAACATAGAAGTTCCTTTCTTGATATTTTCAAAGGGGTGCCGCAGGGTTCTGTACTCGAACCAGTAATGTTTAATATTTTCATCAATGATATTTTTTATTTTGTCAAAGACTCAGCTTTGTACAACTATGCGGATGACAGCACTCTATCCCATTCTGATTTTGTTTTAGACAATGTTATAAATACACTTCAAAGGGAAATTGGCATTCTCGTGGACTGGTTTTTAGCAAACAAAATGCAGGCGAACCCAGAAAAAATTCAAGCAATCTCTCTCGGTAGAAAGACACATGATAAAAACATTACTTTTAACTTAAGATAACTGCATACTCGCAGTTTTATCTGATGCAAGTTTATAAAGTGTATTAATTTCCATTCGTTAGAGTTAAAACTAACAAATTATCAAATAAAATACATAAGTCATCACACTTTTTAAAATGCGAGACGTACAAAACGGAATCATATATCACCGTCAGAAAATTACAATTTCCCTTAAACAGCGTTATCAAAATTTCATACAAACTGGTTATGACGATATAATAGCATTCGTAACAGTTTCATGAAACTGTATCTTCACAAAAATATACAAAATGTCTGTAAAAAATAAGGAAATCTATCACATATAAGACTTGATAAGGAAATCAATAAAAACAGAGTTATTGCCCTTGGATTCAAAATTTTAAAACATATTATTGATTATTCATCTATAACTTTGATTTTTGAAATAGTTTATTTTTAACAAGATTTTTTACAATACCTATCGGAAAAGACTCAACAAAATTTATGTTCCTCTCATGCATAAATCTAAATAAACCATTGATTTTGCAAAATCTGATGACATCACAGGAGGGTGGAATTACTTTAAATGGTACAACTCTTGCTTGTGAGGAAGAAGTGAAGCTGCTTAGTGTTACTATTGATTTTAATCTAAATCTTAAATTCCCATATTTCAAATATTTGTAAGAAAGCAGCTCGTCAATTAAATGTAATAAAGCGTATAGGGAAATATCTTTGTAGGTTGGGCAAACTCACTATCTACCATTCCGTTATCATGTCAAACTTTGGTTATTGTCCTCTGGTATGGCACTTTTGTAGTGAACAAAATTGTAAAATAATAATAATAATAAAATTAAAAAAAAACCCGGAAAAAATTCAAGAACGAGCCCTACGATTTAATTATGAAGACCATACTAGTACATATAATCAACTACTAGAGAAATCAAATCTCCCCTCACTGAAAACCAGGCGTATGAGAGCCATGGCCCTTGAAGTTTTTAAAATTATAAATAAACAAAGTCCATTGTTCCTGCAAGACTTGGTCCAGCTAAGACACACGAGATATACCAAAAGACATTGGAACTTCCAAAACCAAGAACTACTTAGGTATGGTAAAAGGTCATTCAGTTATGCAGCCGCCACACTGTGGAACTCCTTACCCAACCATGTAAGGGAAATCTCCTCCTTCAATCAATTTAGAGCTTTCATAGACATTTGGAGGGGGGACTGCAGATGCAGCTCCTGTCGAGGACACGGTGTGGAGGTGCATGGCTGAATGAAAATCTCATTTTTCAATATATTACATACTGTTTTAGTTTGCCGTTTCCTTTTATGCAAATTTTACAGCCTTTCATCTGCATTACTACCAATTTTTGCTTTTTGTTTAATTTTTATTTTTTTGTTCTGTCTTTTGAAAGATTTATTTTTATTTCATCTTCCTAAACTTGTTTTGTTTGTATACCTTGTAACTTATCTACTGTAAACTGCTATATATTATTTAGTATTTTATAATTATATTTTTCCTTATTTTACATATAACAGTTATAGTGCTTCTTAACAATTCTTAATGCTGAGGTTTGAATTTAATGCTTAAATTTTATAGTGAAATACTTTTGTTTGATTTGTATTTAATTCTTAACTTCTGAAACTGTCTATCTATACAGTAAGCGTGTAAATATGTATATATGTGTTTTTTGCATGCTTACCTTGTGATATTCGTATTTTATTTTGTTTGTGATAGTCGGTTTAAGAGCTCTGTAGAGCTCCCGTTATTTGTTGTTACTTGTACACAGTGCCGACTTTAAATAAAATGTACTTACTTATTTGTCACAAACAACGCATATTGTCTCCTTTAACACTACGTCAATGGGCTCTTTTAATTAAATAAAATAATTCTTTCCTGTAAACAAACTAAAAAAAAATGTTTGTTTACAGAAAGACTGTTTTCGGGACAAACGAAAAGAATTTCATAATGTGGCCAATTTTAACAGAGATTAAAACATTTCTGTTACGCAATCCTTTGTCCTTTTTAGGCTTTTGTATAGAAGAAAGTCCACTTGTAGTGAAAAGGTTACCTGTAGGTGTCCAATAAGTTGACAATTGCTGTCCATTATTTTTAAGAATGGACAGTTACT